>NC_135234.1:175229041-175538272 GCF_051348905.1 Ranitomeya variabilis
TGCTTTTTGCTACTCCAGTAACGTTGCAGATCTGAAATATGACAAAACTGGTGGCAAATGGCATCTTGGCAGCTTCACGCTTGATTTTCCTCAATTAATGGGCAGTTATTTTGAGCCTTTTTTGCCCAACATGCTTCTTGCGACCCTGTTGGCTATTTGCCATGAAACGCTTGATTGTTCGGTGATCACGCTTCAAAAGTTTGGCAATTTCAAGACTGCTGCATCCCTCTGCAAGACAGCTCACAATTTTGGACTTTTCAGAGCTTGTCAAATCTCTCTTCTGACCCATTTTGCCAAAGGAAGGGAAGTTGCCTAATAATTAAGCACACCTTATATAGGGTTTTGATGTCATTAGACAACACCCCTCCTCATTACAGAGATGCACATCACCTGATTTACTTTATTGGCAGTTGGCTCTCAAGCCTGAACAGCTTGGAGTAGGACAACGTATAAAAAGTATCATGTGATCAAAATACAACTTGCCTAATAATTCTGCACACAGTGTAGTTGTGGTCTACCTATGATGTAAATTACAAGCCTTTCTCATCATTTTAAGTGGGAGAACTTGCACAATTGGTGGATGACTAAATACTTTTTTCCCCTCTGTAGGTCGCACACGAGTCACGTTGTGTGCGACTTGCATTGAAGTCTATGGCAAGTGTGTTGCTTACAACCAACGACAGGAAATCAAACACATTTGAAAACTTTTTTTACTTTGTTTCGAATGATGCAACTCCACAATGTAGGAAATCATTACATCCAATTTCATCATCGTGTGATTCAAGTTCTGGTGTAGTCCAATTTTAAACTAAAAATATTTGTAACTTGGCACGTGTACGCTAAAGGAAATTAGGCAACTTTGATTGAACATAGATTTAGTTTTGTGTATACATCAACTATGCAGACCTACATGAACCAGACTCATGCAGCAACACCTCCATGATTACAGGTCCTGTACACACCATGTAAATTCTGCATTTTCTTACACAAATCTAGGTAAAGCATGGAAAGGTGGAAAGGGAAAGGGGATGCTCACTGAACTCAGAACTTGCAGCTTTACCTACAGCCATTTCAGGAGAAACCGATCTTGAAAATAAAAACCATAAATCGGCCAACAGTAAGTGTCAGACATGTCTGAAATTTTTGTGAGGTTCAGCTGATGAAGCCACCACCAGTAGCTAACATTAAAAAGTAAAGTTCTCCTTCCTATCTTAGAAAATGATGGCACTTATTGATCAGGGAGATTTAGTCCAGCTACTCATATCCTTTTAAATAGGTTAATGCTGCAGGTCCCCGCACAGCCGTGTAACTAAGGGCCGCTGCGTGGAGGATAGGATAAATGCATTGATACACAGGTTTCCTTTTTGGAATGAGGATCAGATTCGCTATGATCATATGCCGATCAAGTGATGTGAAGCTGGAAAACCCCTTTAAAGTCAAGTTCCCATGATAAGATTTTGGTGAGTTTTTGACATTGCATATTCTCACTGCGACAAAAATGCAGCATCTTACATTTCCACCAAAGTGGATGGGATTCATAGAAATCTAATGCCCACTGCGCTTTTTTCTGTGCAACATAAACTTACCTGCGGTGTATGTTTTAAATTCGCAACATGTCAATCTCTGGCATGTACGCTGGGTCTTATGTTTGGATTTTCCCCATAGACTTGCATTAGGTTTAGAAAATTTGCAGGTAAAAAACTCATGCGTTTTCAGCGTGGAAACGCAACCAATACCCATGTAATCTACACATGAGTGTATCAGTGAATCAATGAAGTCTCGTCAAAGCCAAATACCAGGAAGTGTGGAAAACAAGGCAGCTTTTTTTAACCCCTTTCCAACATCAGGTGTAATAATATGCCAAAGTCAGGCACACCCTCCCTTTGATGTGGGCTCTGGCGCTGAGCCCACATCTTTTCCGGCACATGTCAGCTCTTTTGAATAGCTGACATGTGCCACTGACAGTCGCAGGTGGAATTGCGATCCTCCCGCGGCTGTTAACATGTTAAATGACGCTGTCAAACTCTGACAGCGGCATTTAACACGCGCTTCCAGCAAGCTTGCCTGAAATCCGCCCATTGGTGACCTCCGTCGCGTGATCGTGGGTCACCGATGTGTTGGCATGACAACCAGAGGTCTCCTGCAGACCTCTATGGTTGTTACCGCCAGATTGCTATGAGCGCCGCCCAGTGGTCGGCGCTCATAGCAAATGAGTAATTCTGCTACATGCAGGCGATCTGAGCATCGCCTGTATGTAGCTGAGCCGATAGGGTTATGATAGCTTCTAGTTACCCATGGAGACTATTGAAGCATGGCAAAAGTAAAAAAGAAATGTTTTTAAAAATATAAAAAAATATAAAAGTTGAAATCACCCCCTTTTCGCCCCATTTAAAATAAAACAATAAAAATATCAAGCATACACATATTTGGTATCGCTGTATTCAGAATCGCCCGATCTAGCAATAAAAGAAAGTGTTAACCCAATCTCTAAATGGCGTAGCGAGAAAAAATCAAAATGCCAGAATTACGTTTTTGGTCACCACGACATTGCATTAAAATGTAATAAAGGGCGATCTAAAGATCATATCCTCACCAAAATGATATAATTAAAAATGTCAAAAAATAAGTCCTCACCCAACCCAAGATCTCGAAAAATGGAGCTGCTACGGGTATCGGAAAATGGTGCAATTTTTTTTTTTTTTTTAACAAAGTTTGGAATTTTTTTCACCACTTAGCTAAAATAGAACCTACACATGTTCGGTGTCTATAAACTCGTAATGACCTGGAGAATCTTAATGGCAGGTCAGTTTTAGCATTTAATGAACCTAGTAAAAAAGCACAGCAAAAAATAATTGTAGAATTGCACTTTTTTTGCAATTTCACCACACTTTGAATTTTTTTCCCGTTTTTCAGTACGTGATATGTTAAAACCAATGATGTTGTTCAAAAGTACAACTCGTACCGCAAATAAGAAGCCTTCACATGGCCATATTGACCAAAAAAAAGTTATGGCTCTGGGAAGAAGGGGAGCAAAAAATGAAAACACAAAAGGGGTTAAGAAAATTAGGTCACTTGAGTTTCTTCATTGCGTTTTTTATGCTGTTAGTTTTATCTCTTGTTGATATGTCATGTTTTAAACAAAACTGATGTGTACGTAAGCACATGTATGTTTTTCACCTTCGGATTTACCGCATCTCAGGCCTTCTTCACATGTACGTGTTTCTGGTATATGTGACATCCATTTTTTTCACTGATACCACATGTACCCATTATAACCTATGGAGATCTTTTTTCCCTGCAGCAAGGATGACAAAGGCCAATACAATGATGGCCTTTAAGTTGCCACAGATGCATTAAAAGTAGTAACACCCCTAGTAGACTGCCCCCCCTGAGGAAGCAACAGCGAAACGCGCGTCGGGGCACTTGCGCACTGGTTGGGCATCAGTATGGGTAAGATGATTTGGTGTTACTACTTTTAATGCATCTGTGGCAACTTAAATACAGGAGAAGCTTTATAATGTATTTCTTTCTTTATCCATACTAGAAAAAAACGGATCGCACACATGTGACACACTGATGGAAAACACTGATGGCACTCTGATCATACATTGATGGAAAACACTGATCATACACTGATGGCACACTGATCATACACTGATGGAAAACACTGATCATACACTGATGGCACACTGATCATACATAGATGGAAAACACTGATGGCACTCTGATCATACATTGATGGAAAACACTGATCATACACTGATGGCACACTGATCATACACTGATGGAAAACACTGACACCGGAACTGTTTTTTCACGTATGTATTTTATACTGACGTGTGAAGGAGGACTATTGCAAGTCTTTAAAAAAAAAGTCCTCACATAAAACTCAGTGTACCCACAGGAGAAACACACACTAGAAGTCAGCATACACCGAGTAAAGTAAAAGAACAGAGAAATTTAGATTTCTATAAATCTCATCCACTTTGCTGGACCAGTAAGATGCTGCGTATTTAATGCAGTGAAAATAGGAAGCGTCAAAAACTCACCAAATACTCATTGTAGGCGTACAGTCTTGAAGTGAAGCGTTTGTGGTAATTTTACTTTTTGTCAGAAACACATACTCCTAAGCCAACCGTCTAGATAGACATATAGGACTCCTATGTTTAACTATCTGTATACGAGGTATAACTGTCTGATAACTTCTACTGACTGAACTTACAGCATCATATCGATGGAGACATAGTACATTAAGTTTACGTAGAGTCAGGGGTGTACACTGAAATCCAAAGGTCCCATAGAATAGGTTTGAATTGGGGTCATCCCATGGGCTTCCACCTACCATTAAGCAACCCAGGCTGGGGGGCATCCCTCTCCTCTAACCAATTAGGTGTTCACCATAGCATCTAAAAGGTTAAACTGCTTTGAAAATAGCTAGCTTAAATCTTAACCATAACTGGTGGGTGCTGTGTTGAACAGTTGGCACTTGGTATACAGAAGGTGTAGCACAGGGGTCTCAAACTGCATTCCTCGAGGGCCTCAAATGATGCGTGTTTTCAAGATTTCCTTCGCATTGCACAAGGTGCTGGAATCATTATGTGTGTAGGTGATTAAATTATCACCTGTGCAATACAAGGAAATAGTGAAAACATGACCTGTTTGCAGCCCTTGAGGAATGCAGTTTGAGACCTCTGGTGTAGCCCATCCTCCATACAAATGGCGATTATTTCTGCTGTACATGGGTGGATGCCTGATAGGGAGCAGGACCCTGGTTTGCCCCTACTCATGGACCCATAGCAGGTGCGTGGCCTGCACCCATTAACTAGAACCATGGGGTTGTGCTGTTACATCTGGAAAACACGGGTACAATAGACATTGATGCATGAGGCGTTACCTACCATTTCATGAATGAGCACTCAGACCGTGTACCGTCCATGTGTGGCACATAATGAGTTTAATCCGGATTGGATACATTAGTTACAGCAGTGGCACAAGACAAATTACTGCAAATTATATACAATTTAACATATGTACTACATCTCAAAAGAAGACAACAGGATTTAAGCTGCAAGAAAGAAATGTGATTTCTTTTTTTTTTTTTTTTCCTCCACGTCCTTTTGCCTTCTTCCTCGCGAGAAGATCCAACGCGCGGTTTTCTTCTTTAATTATTATACAGTACTTCTTGTATTGGTACATATCGATTGCCTGGTAATTGCTTTGCTCACTGCTAATGCTAAAAAGTAAAGCAATTCGAGAGAACAGATTTTTGCAATCAAAGACAACAAAGAGAATGGGTTCTGCCATATGTTGGAAAAAAAACACACAGATGCTCCTGTCAGGAAATGAAAACCTCGGAAAAGACATAGAATTGAACAATTACATTGAAACATTTAAAACGATTCTATCTCTTACACAGCTAGGTCACTTTTCTAGGGCCTATTTTAGGCCAAACCTACACATATGTATCCACAAAGTATTTGTTGGGTATGACTGCTCTTCTTTCTGCGAGATATGGTATTAGAAGCTCCAAGAGACTGAGGAGACTGGCAGTGAACTTGTTAATAAATTGCAGATATATCTCAATTTTTTTTTTATTTTTCTTTTGCTAGTCCCATACATTATTCCGTCACGTTGCATTTTGGGACGTGTAGTTGTGGTGGGGTTTTTTTTGTTGTTGTTTTTGCTTATGAGGAAAGTCAAGTCAAATGTCTTTGGCTCTCAGTGTCTTTTTTTTCTTCCGCTGCTGGAGAAGTTACACATCAAGAAAAAGGAATGCTTCTTGTGCAAATTGTATCTCATAACTCACACATAGGAACAAACAAGCAAGCTGCAGAGGTTCCATTACCCTTCCTGGCAATGCTCTCCCTGAAAGGCAGCAAAGGGTAGATCGATGCTCATCACTTCACTCCTCAGCTTGACATTTCAAGCTCAAGTAGTGGCAATTTGATTGTCACACGATGCCCTGATGTATGTGAGTTACAATCTTAACATGATAGAGACAGTAACAATTCACTAGAAAGCCTCACCGTCCTATGGCATTTGACAAAAGGGAGGCCATGCGGAGAACAGGAGAAGAATTGGTGGCAGGGTGCCGACAGATCAGATATAATGCCAAAAAAGGCACTAAGACACGCCGATTGATAAATCCGTTTGATCTCTTGTTCTTTTAAGTGACATATGGATTGTGGCTTGACTACTTCTAGATCTCGAATTGAGGGCTATATATCAAATTGAAATCTGTAATGGGTAGAAAGGAAATAATGACTTAGAAAAAGTCGGTCATTTTGTTTTTTAGTGGCATAACCTAGTAAGTGAGGATTTACATTTTTCTATTAAAGTCATGCTCCACGTTGGTGTGACTTCATTGACTCCTACAACCACCAAAAAGCAAAAAGAAAGAATTCAATTGGCTTTGTTAACTTTAAGTTAAGAGGACGATCATTAAGGTAATTCTAAAATAATTTTATTCAAAATATATTGCTCGTTTTGAGGTTAACCTGACTATTTCTGTGAGTGTAAGTGATGCACCCGAAGAATAAGCCAGACTAATCTTCAAATGTGTAACGTTTTTACCAAACAGGGTATGCGCACACAATGTCTTTTTTTAGGAGGATTCTGCGACAACAAACGCCTGAAAAAGCAGTAACAAAACGTTCAAAAGGACAAACATATAAAATGACTCACTGTTCATATTCAGGCTTTTTAAACTCTGAAAGGGAATCTGTCACCACTTTTGAGCTAAGTAACCTATTAATATGGGCATACAGGTTATAGGCTGCTGAAAAAACGCAGTGGCATTATTGCTCCTCAATGTTCCATCCTTCTCTAGGCATTGGATTCACGTGCCTACTGCGCAGGTCCTGGAGGAGCTTTTTCTGAGTGCCAGAGAACCCTAGGATTGGAAGTACCAGTGACCCAGTGGTGTCTGCACAGTAGGAACGTGAAGTTTGCTGTGGGAAAGGGGGGTGATTCACATGATAATTAAGTATGGAGGCAGAGTTATCTTTTAGGCACCATCCTCATCAGAACCTGGAAGAGGTTATATAAAGTGATAAAAGGTGATTTCTCAGAAACAAGACATCTGATGAGACACACGGGTAGGACTGTTTTCAGTAGTGTATAGCCTGTATGGCCATATTAATAGGTTACATAGCTCGAAAGTGATGACAGGTTCCCTTTAACTGCCTTAGATTGCCAAAGACATCAAGCCGTTAAAAGAAGCGACCTAACCATTCTTCAGACATTTTTTGCTCTGAAGACTCTCTTTATAATAGACTGCAATGCAAAGGCTCTAAATATGCCCATTTTGTGATTGTTTCTGCTTGAAAAGTTTCTATCAGTTGCTTAACTGTTGAACAGAGTTAAAAATGCCAGTGAAAAATATGGTAAAAAAAATGCTGGAAAAGCATTAAAAAACCCCTATAAAAAGACACTTCAGGAAAAAAAAAGTTAAAACTCGTCATGTTCGCTCACACCTGTAAATTATTTTCACATGGAATTTTTTGAGGAGATTTTTCTTGGCGGGTTCTCTCCAAAATCCTCCTTTAAAACATTTGGAATGATCTTCCTATTGATTTCTATGGGAAAGCCCCTTTGTTCTTCATCTGAGAAGTTTTTTGAGCTTTTATTTTTCCTCAGAGGTTTTGAAGAGCACCCCATGGACAAAAAAGTGCATATTGGTTCTTTGAGGCAGATCAGATAAAATCCACTGCAAACTAGGCTCTGTCTAATCAAAAGACTGCAAAAAAGAGGTTCAGGAAAACTCTTCCAAAAATCTTTGAATCTGCGTCTGGGTAAAAAATACTCCTCCAAAATCTCCCCAAAGATGAAATATATCCTGCAGCAGTTTGTACTTGAGAAACTTATTTTTTTTGACCACCTCAATAAAACTCTGTAAGGCTATGTTCCCACGATGAGTATTTGGTGTATTTTTTATGCTTCGTATTTTTTTAAAAAAATGCAAGCAACCTATTTTACTTAATGGGTACCAAAATGCTGCAGAAAATCTGGAACATCAAAAACTCACCAAAATCTAGGAATGTAGCCTAAGAGTGCATTCCTTCACTGTGCTTGTTGGCTGATGTACTCTCCTTTGGAGAGGTCTGAAACAGCGGCCATATGCGCAGGAGGAGAGATTCCTTCCACATGCTCCTCAGAGTTGTGCCTTACTATTGCAGAACCTGTGGTGAACACATACAGGTGCTTCTCACAAAATTAGAATAACATCAAAAAGTTACCATGCAAATTGCCTCTTCAGAGAAAAAGAGGACGGAGAAACCTTACTCCTTAGACAAAAAGTTACCGTAATTTATTTCAGTTCTTCAATACAAAAAGTGAAACTCATATATTATATAGAGTCATTACAGACAGAGTGATCTATTCCAAGTGTTTATTTCTGTTAATGTTGATGATTATGGCTTACAGCCAATGAAAACCCAAAAGTTATTATCTCAGTAAATTAGAATAATTAACAAAAAACACCTGCAAAGGCTTCCTAAGCGTTCAAAAAAAATCCCTTATTCTGCTTCAGTAGGCTCCAAAATCATGGTGAAAACTGTTGACTTGACAGATGTCCAGAGGGCAGTCACTGAGACACTCCACAAGGGAGGTAAGCCACAAAAGGTCATTGCTAAAGAAACTGGCTGTTCACAGAGTGCTGTATCTAAGCATATTAATGGAAAGTTGACAGGAAGGAGAAAGCGTGGTAGAAAAAGGTGCACAAGCAACCGGGATAACCACAGCCTTAAAAGGATTGTTAAGAAAAGCCCATTCAAAAATTTGGGGGAGATTCACAAGGAGTGGACTGCTGCAGGAGTCATTGCTTCAAGAGCCACCACACACAAACGTATCCAGGACATGGGCTACAAGTTTCGCATTCCTTGTGTCAAGCCACTCATGACCAATAGACAATGCCAGAAGCGTCTAACCTGGGCCAAGGAGAAAAAGAACTGGAATGTTGCTCAGTGGTCCACGGTGTTGTTTTCAGATGAAAGTACATTTTGCATTTCATTTGGAAATCAAGGTCCCAGAGTCTGGAGGAAGAGTGGAGAGGCACACAATCCAATTTGCTTGAGGTCTAGTGTGAAGTTTCCACAATCAGTGATGGTTTGGGGAGCCATGTCATCTGCTGGTGTAGGTCCACTGTATTTTATGAAGATCAAAGTCAGCACAGCCATCTACCAGGAAATTTTAGAGCACTTCACGCTTCCCTCTGCCGACAAGCTTTTTGGAGATGGAAATTTCATTCTCCAGCAGTATTTGGCACCTGTCCACACTGCTAAAAGTACCAGTACCTGGTTTAAAAACAACAGTATCACTATGCTTGACTAGCCAGCAAACATGCCTGACCTTAACCGGATAGGGAATCTATAGGGTATTGTCAAGAGGAAGATGAGAGACACCAAACTCAACAATGCGGACAAGCTGAAGGCTGCTAACAAAGCAACCTGGGCTTCCATAACACCTCAGCAGTGAAACAGGCTGTTCGCCTCCATGCCACACCGCGTTGATGCAGTAATTGATGCAAAAGGAGCCTCTACCAAGTATTAAGTGCATATACTGAACAAACATTTCAGTAGGCCAACATTTCGGATTTTAAAATCATTTTTCAAGCTGGTGTTGTAAATGATTCTAATTTACTTGGATAATGATTTTGGGGTTTTCATTGGCTGTAAGCCATAATCATCATATAATAAACACTTGAAATAGATCACTCTATTTATAATGACTCTATCTAATATGAGTTTCACTTTTTGTATTGAAGAACTGAAATAAATTAACTTTGTGATGATGTTCTATTTTTGGGAGAAACACCTGTATATAATTGAGCCTCATGAATGAATACTGCCTAAAAGAAAACCTGTCTTTGTTGCCTATAGCAACCAGCCAGAGTTCAGCTCTTGTTTTGTATGCAGCTCTGGTGAAATAAAAGTTGTGCTGTGGTTGATTGCCATAGACAACAAACATTTTTTCTTTTTGTCACTTTTGATAAATTTGACCCGTTGTCTTTTATTTCCAGAATCATTAACCAAAAATTGCTACACTATGGAGCATCATCATAATTTTTTTTTTATTTTAATGACCGAGAAATCTCCCTTTAGTGGTGGGAGGAGTTTTATTAAAGGGGATGACCTATCAATATCATATCTGTGGTGGTCCAACACTCCTACACAGATCAACTGTTAGCGCTGACAGAGTCCAAATGTGAACAGTGAACATACTGCACTGCCTCAGCTCCCTTTACTGTGTAGCAGCCGCTGCCAAGTACTGTAGATCATCTCCTGAAAATATCAGCTTATCTGCAGTACCTGATATCGGCCGTTACAAATTGAAAGGAGGTGCTCGGTACAGCTCCATTTAATGCTTTCACCTGGCCTCTACTAGAGCTTCTAACAGATCTGGAGCCCACCAATCTGACATTGATGACCTATTCTAATATCACATGATAGGTCATCAGTATCATATGACTGGAGATCATCTTTAACATGTCCCTCCTGTTATCTATCAATGGACTGTTGGTGCTTATTCCAAATCTATAATGGGGACCCTAAATTCATAATTTATATCTAATACTTGTTACCTTGTGATGCAACCTCACTCTCCACAGACTGGCTGCACCTGCTACCTCCGCGCCCTTTAGGGTTGCGCCACTTCTGTTTCAGAACAATTTGCATTCAAATGGGAATTTCGGATTACAGATATTCAGGGCCTATCCTGTGGATAGTTCAAAATGTCTTGGATCAGACAACTGCTTTAACTACATTACATTATTATCTATTTTAAAACAGGTATGTGCATATTCTGATGCATTTTTTTTCACCTATTCTGGTGTAGTGACGGCATTGGGTGATCAAGAATAGGCCAATTCTGACATAAAACTGTATGATTGTGGGAACAATTAATGGCTGACATCCAGAAAGGTAGTAGGACAGACAGCAAATTTGAGAATGTACGGTTTACTTGTATGAGAGTGAATGAATTGATTGGAAAACACAATGTAACACAATGTAAGCGAGTCCACCAACCTTTAAGTGACACATGAAACCTATCCCACCAAGAGAAGAGGGCTACATATTGTCTTTAGAAATATAAAATATACCACACCTCATTTCCTCTATGTGGGATGGGTTTTTCACATGTTCTTGTAAACTTCATGCACTGACAACAGAGCTAACGCCACAACAGATTGTACCACCGCTGCCAACTCAGCATCTGCCCACCATCAATCATCTACACGACTTCTATACTCCATGACTGATATTTCCATGGTCAGGACTACTGACCTGAGATTTTGGTTATCAATATAGTTCTTATAACGTCTATTAAGAACAGATGGAATGTTATCTGCTACTTTTTTCTGAAAAAATATGGCGTGCATGTCATGTAACGTAAACGGTAAAGGGTCTTTTAACCCATACTGTGCTAATAGATTTTCCTACCCTTTTTCTGACACTAAGATCCTCATCCACCGGAACTATGCAGCAGTGCTAGACATTGAATTGGAGTGCAATATGACTGATTTGCAAAGTGCTCCTTTCCCCTTGAACTGGTACCTGGCGAGACATCACAATTTTATGAGCTTTAGTCAAAGCTAGAAACCCTGTTTTAACTTGGATCTTGAAAAATTGTAATCAAATGGATGCCAGCACCAGCAAGGGAACATTTGTGTAGAAGGAAGAATACACTAGTGTACCTGGCCCTAAGCTTATCTAAGATATATATATATGTATATAAAAATAGTCTCCTATAACAGCACGATCAGTCTGTTATCTGTGTAACGCCTGAGGTGCGGAGCCACAATAGATCAATGCGAAAACACCAAGGAATGGTTACAGTATTTACACTGAACTCTAGAGATCCAGGTTACTCCATATTAAGAAAACTCAGCAAGATGTCTACTCCCGGGTGTCTGAATTCATTGTGGTTGGATACTGGGGTACATCCTCTATCATGTACTTTTCTAACTTTTATTTTTTCGTTTCTTTTTTTTTCCGTTTTTTACAGAACTTGCAGCTTCTGCTTCTGAGTTGAAAGTATAAAGCAGAAAATAATGGTGCGTAAACTAAATGCTATCATGTTTTTTCCTCTTTTTTTTTCTTTTTTTTTATGATTCACGAATGTTTTTCTTCACAGACATAATACCTGACAACATCACAGTCTGCACTGCTTGGACTTCAAAGGCTAATACAAAAATGATCTAAGAATTAAGAACATCAGCAAGGGAAGATGAGTGTGAGTGTGTGCTCGCATCTACAATGTGCCCGTCCTGAAATGTGCTAGGAGCTATGCTGTTCTCTGAACAGTTCAATGTCCACTCTCACAGAAAATGCAGGAAAATAGAATTTTCTTTGACCAGTTCCCCCAAACCCAACCCTAGCCCCTAAGTCCGACCTTTTATCAGAAACTTTGTGTCATTTTGGTTGCTTGCAGATTCTCTTACAAGAAGAAAATTGCATTTGTATGTCCCTGTTCCCCTTTGACGACCTTCAAAAATTTCTCCTTGTCGATCCCATATTTTAAAATTTTTGTAAGTTGAGTCATTTCTTCATGAATAAATATTATCCATTGAAAACCTTAAAAAAAGGTGTTTAGACACAGTGTTGTCAATTTGCTTTTCGTGTTAACTCCTTTACTTGCCATGAAACTTCCTAGCAGCAAACATCCAAATTATACATAACCCTATATGCATGAGTATAGGTGCCTATGTATATAGCCAGTGCTCCTTCATGAATTTTCCATGGTGGTAAATGGCAAGTTTAGCAGAAGCTTGTGACTCCTTCACTGCTAATTCCACTATTTTGCAGCAAAAAAGGACACGACACGACAGCCTTGATTCGCTATGCTAGATGCAGTGTCTTACAACGCAGAAACTTTTACAACGTTGCTGGCACTATGAATGTTTGTGGTGCGTCCAGGCGGGCTTGCAGGTCTGTTCTCGCCTTCTGGTGTCAAAGCTGGAGGGGTCGGAATGCTAATGATCGCCGTTGTGATCTGTGCAGATTTGCAGTTTGATCTCAAGCCATCGTCTGACTTCAAGTTCAGGCTGGATCGACTGGAAGACAGAAAATATTTCAGTTGGTAGAAAGCAAGGAAAAAGAAAGTCTTAATACTGTCTGAACTGTCTCCTAGTGATTTGTACTTTTTTTTCGAGACTCATCAACTTATTGCAGTTAAAAAGTTTCTCCTACAGAGACATTTCAGGGAAGCAGACAGAGCTGCCATGATTCTCGGAGTCAAAGTGAGCATTCAGTAAAGCACAGCTTCTTATTTTTTAATTTGATTTTTTTTTTAAGGAAGCCAAAACTTGTTTAACGTGCAATTATATTATTTTTGCTTTTTGCTATATAGATATTTTTCATTAACCTTAAATTGGGAAGGTGACCATACATATTAAATCAAAGTCAAGTGAGCACAATGTTTAGGCTGACCATCTCCGACTCTCCCTTGACAGATGATGAAGAAAGAAGAATATGACAGGTTGAATTATAGTGGCTAATCCTTTTGTTTTCAGGGGAACATATGGAGGAGTCTGAAAAAGGGTCTTTCTCCTCTTTCTTCATTGAAAACACTGGAATACTTGGTCGTGTCGAGTGCCCATCTGTATGAGGGAGTTGGAAGAGATGGCTGACTGCTGAATAAAAATCACCCAACAGATATTTGAAATGTATGGTCATCAACTAAAGTGCTATGCACTACAATGTTTATTAACCAAAATATCATTAAAAGGGCTGTCCACTACTCGGATTACCTTGTCTCAATCAGCATAGAGAAATATTAAGCCATGACATATGTGCATTCATTTAATACTATAGGAGTGCTGACATTATCCTTATATTGCTTGCATTGTACATGCATTGTACATGGTGTATCCGCCCCCCCAGGGCCTTGACCCCTAGAATATACGCACATCACGTCTTTTTCAGGTGAGTTCACTCCGTAACACGCCTGAAAAGTGCTAAAAAAAAGAATGAATATCTGCACTGCAATGTAAAATCAACTTACTGTACGTATGTTTAGACTTTTGAGCTTCTTTTAACTGCTTCCCTTTTATAAAACCATGAAGTGATAAACAGAATTCACCTGACCATTATTCAGACGGCTTCCACTTGGAAGTCACTCATTAGTCTAATCATACAAGTAAATATGGAAAAAAAACACTGGCATTAAAGACATCACAAAGGGCAATGAAATTTAACCCTTGAGTAACAAAGCTAATTTTCACTTTAAAGACCAGGCCAAATTTTTTAAATCTGACAAGTGTCACTTTACAATGTAATAACTCTGCAACGCTTCAATACATTCCAGTGATTCTGAGACTGTTTTTTCAAGACTTATTCTACTTCATATTAGTCGTAAATTTTGGTCAATACATCTCTGGCAAACATTGAGAGACCACTGTAAAATGTTCTGTTTGTCTGATTTTTCTCTTTATAGGTATATTTTTTAGTAAAATGTAAATTGTTCATTTATTCTATAAACTTCTGAGAACATGTCTCCGAATTTCCAAGCAATAAATTTTTATTTTAAAGGAGAAATGCTCAAAATAAAAAAAACAGGGCTTTCATACCTCAAATAATGCAAAGAAAACAAGTTCATAATCATTTAGAAACAACAATACTAATGTTTTAACTCAGGAAGAGTTCAGAAATCAATATTTTGTGGAATAACCATGATTTTTAATCACAGCTTTCATGCGTCTTGGCATGCTTTCCACCAGTCTTTCACACTGCTCCTGGCGCAAAAATGTAAGCAGTTCTTTGTTTGATGGCTTGTGACTATCCATCATCCTCTTGATTACATTCCGTGGGGTTCAGGTCTGGAGATTGGACTGCCCATGACAGGGTTTTTATGTGGTGGTCTCTTAATTTTTGCCAGAGCTGTCTAATTTGCGAATGATAATGAAAATTTCAAAAAAATGTAAAAAAAAGGTGAAAATTTTGCAGTTTAAAATTTTTATGCCTTTAAATCAGACATTGATCAGTAATTTCTCATTTTTCCAACAAAAATTGAGGGGCCTATATGACAGAAAAGTCCAAAAAGTGTCACCATTCTAAAACCTGCACCCCTCAGTGTGCTCAAAACCATATTCAAGAAGTTTTATTAACACTTTAGTTGTTGCACAGGAATTAATGGAATGTGGAAAGCAAAAATTAACATTTTACTTTTTTTCACAAAAAATGGAAACAAAATTTGTTGTGGAATTTCTCCTGAGTGTGCCGATTCCCTGTATGTAAGGAAAAACTACTGTTTGGGCACATGGCAGGGCTCGGAAGGGACACCAAACTGTTTGAATTTTTGAACTAAAAAATGGCTGTAATTGAGCTGGGACGCCATGTCACGTTTGGAGAGCCCTTAATGTGTCTAAATAGTTGAAACCCCCCACAAGTGACCCTATTTTGGAACCTCCACCCCTTAAGGATTTTATCCAGGGGTGTAGTGAGCATTCTGAACCCACAGGTACTACAGAGAATTTGATAATATTAGGTTGTCATATTGAATATGTCATCATTACTGTTGAGCGCAAGTGCTCACTACTCGAGTTTGCATCAGGTGCTCGAGTACACACCAAGTATTGTAGGTGTTCGAGTGACATGCTGAAGTCCCTGACCCGCATGTTTTGCAGCTGTTAGACATCCAGAAAACATTGACCGTGTATGACAGTCGATACTCAGTGCATACCCGTGCACCCAATGCAAAACAGAGTAGCGAGCACTTGTGCTGAACACTAGTCGTCATGTCGTCTTCATTTTTTTTAACTTTAAAAAAACATCCCTAACCCTTAGCTCAACTCTAACTTTTATCCCATCCCTAACATTTATCCCAACTCTAACCCTAATAGCAAAGAATGAAAAAAAAAAATAAAAATTATAAAATAAGAAAAAATTAATCTACCTAAGGGGATGACAGAGGAGGGGATGATTTACTAACTTTTTGTATCACAGTGATCAAAAAGAACCAATAAGAAAAATCCCTGCTGTTGCTGGCCAACAGATTTCAGCGGATCAGGGACCAGATCCAGCTAATCTTGTTAGCCGAGACCCCAGAGATTTTTGGACTCAGGAGGGCGCTATACCCTTATTCCCGATCGGCCCTTTAGAGAGTTTTAACCCCTTCACGACCCAGCCTAGTTTGACCTTGATGACCTGGCTATTTTTTGCAATTCTGACCAGTGTCCCTTTATGAGGTAATAACTCGGGAACTGTTCAACGGATCCTAGCGATTCTGAGACTATTTTTTGTGACATATTGGGCTTCATGTTAGTGGTAAATTTATGTCGATACATTTTTGTGTTTATTTGTGAAAAAAATCAGAAATTTGGCAAAAATTTTGAAAATTTCTCAATTTTCAAATTTTGAATTTTTATTGTGTTAAACCAGAGAGTTATGTGACACAAAATAGATAAGAAATAACATTTCCCACATGTCTACTTTATATCAGCACAATTTTGGAAATATTTTTTTTTTTGCTAGGAAGTTATAAGGGTTAAAAGTTGACCAGCGATTTCTCATTTTTACAACAAAATTTACAAAACCATTTTTTTAGGGACCACCTCACATTTGAAGTCAGTTTGAAGGGTCTATATGGCTGAAAATACCCAAAAGTGACACCATTCTAAAAACTGCACCCATGAAGGTGCTCAAAACCACATTCAAGAAGTTTATTAACCCTTCAGGTGTTTCACAGCAGCAGAAGCAATATGGAAGTACGCTGAAACCCCATATGTGAGGGGGAACCACTGTTTGGGTGCATGACAGGTCTCGGAAGGGAAGGAGCGCCATTTGACTTTTTGAATGAAAAATTAGCTCCAATCATTAGCGGACACCATGTTGCGTTTGGAGAGCCCCTGTGAGCCTAAACATTGGAGCTCCCCCACAAGTGACCCCATTTTGGAAACTAGACCCCCCAAGGAACTTATTTAGATGCATAATGAGCACTTTGAACCCCCAGGTGCTTCACAAATTGATCCATAAAAATGAAAAAGTACTTTTTTTCACAAAAATGTTCTTTTAGCCTCAATATTTTTCATTTTCACATGGGCAACAGGATAAAATGGATCCTAAAGTTTGTTGGGCAATTTCTCCTGAGTACACCGATACCTCATATGTGGTCATAAACCACTGTTTGGGTGCACGGCAGGGCTCGGAAGAAAAGGAGCGCCATTTGACTTTTTGAATGAAAAATTAGCTCCAATCATTAGCGGACACCATGTCGCGTATGGAAAGTATGTAGTGTATGTCTGGTTGGTGTGTGGTGTGGTGTAGTGTACGTCAAGTTGGTGTGTATTGTGTAGTATACACCACACACACACACCATCCTGACATACACCACACACCAACCTGACATACACTACATCAGGTTGGTGTGTGGTGTAGTGTACGTCTGGTTGTTCTGCGGTGTGGTATAGTGTAGTGTATGTCAGGTTGATATGTTTGGTGTAGTATACACCACACACAACAACCTGACGTACACTGCAACACACACCAACCTGACGTACACTATACCACACCACACACCAACCTGACGTACTGTATGTCAGGTTGGTGTGTGTGGTGTAGTGTACGTGTGGTATAGTACACGTCAGGTTGGTGTGTGTGGTTTATGCTATACCACACGTACACCAACCTGACGTGTACTACACCACATGTGCACTACACACCAACCTGATGTACACTATGCCACACTTACCAACCTGACACTACGTCAGGTTGGTGTGTGTGGTGTGTATGTCAGGTTGGTGTGTGTGGTGTGGTGTGGTGTGTATGTCAGGTTGGTGTGTGGTTTGGTGTCGTGTACGTCAGGCTGGTGTGTGGTGTATAATACACCACACGTACACCAACCTGACGTGTACTACACCACATGTACACTACACACCAACCTGATGTACACTGCGCCACACTCACCAACCTGACATTACGTCAGGTTGGTGTGTGTGGTGTAGTGTATATCAGGTTGGTGTGTGGTGTGGTGTCGTGTACGTCAGGTTGGTATGTGTGGCGTAGTATACACCACACACACACACCAACCTGACGTACACTACAACACACACACCAACCTGATGTACACTATACCACACCACACACCAACCTGACGTACTGTATGTCAGGTTGGTGTGGTTTAGTGTACGGCAGGTTGATGTGTGTGTGTGGTATTGTGTATATCAGGCTGGTGTGGGTGAGTTCTGTAGGGGAATGTCAGGATGTGTTTAGTCCACGGACATGTGATGAATTCTGATGCATTCATGCAAACACAGTCCAGGTTTGTCAGGACACGTTTCACATTGGAAACGAGTTTCCCTTCTTATCCCTTAGCATACCCGGCATCTTTTTCTTTTTCTCCCCTCACGGGGAAAATGTTGCTCGGGCAACTTGAGGTCCAGGGGTGCTGGGGCCTGCTCCTTCCTCGTCTCCAAACATCAGGGCCTTTATCACCACCTCCTGGAACTGAAGGAAGGTGTTTTTGGTCTGGCCTGCACATCATGATAGCACGTATGCATTATACAGTGCCATTTGTATGATGTGCACAGCCAGTTTTTTATACCACACCTTCGCCTTCCGCATGGCACTATAGGGCTGAAGGACTTGATCAGAAAGATCAACTCCCCCCATGTGTTTGTTGTACCCCAGGGCACAGTCCGGTTTGTGGACCTGTGCTGGGGTACCTCAAATGGTGGTGGCCTTGGTGCCAGGACTATGGATTGTTGTCAAGAAAAAGACGTCCCTTTTGTCTTTGAACTTGACCACAAGCATGTTGCCGCTACATTGGGCTTGGCTTTCACCGTTTGGGAGAATCTGCTCAATTAGCGACAAAGGGAGACCCCTCTGGTTTCTGCACACAGTACCACAAGCTGCAGTAGCTCTGGCAGAGAGGGATTGAAAGAGTGGGATGCTTGTATAAAAGTTATGAACGTACAGATGGTAACCCTTATCAAGCAGTGGGTAGACCAAATCCCACACAATTTTCCCACTCACCCACAGAGTAGGTGGACATTCTGGGGGCTGGATCCTGGTGTCCTTCCCTTGGTAAACTCTAAAGCTGTGAGTGTACCCTGAGGTACTCTCACACAGCTTATAGAGTTTTATCCAGTACCTCGCCCTCTTGCTGGGCAGGTACTGACAGAACTGAAGCCTCCCTTTGAAGTGGATGAGGAATTCATCCACACAAATTTTTCTTTGGAGAATGTACACTTCAGCAAACTTGTTGCTGAAGTGTTCCATGACTGGTCGAATTTTGAACAGTCTATCAAAATTTGGGTCATCATGGAGAAGGATGTCCGAATTGCCTCAAAACGTTTGCGAATCATAGCCATGCCATATAGTGGAGCTTGATATAAAATATCAGTACTCCAGTATTGGCGAATTTCTGGTATCTTCACAAGCCCCATGTGAAGGACCAGTCCCCAATATTTCATCATTTCTACTGAGTCAATGAGACTCCAAGTAGAAAATGAGGAATTAGGGTTTTCAGCAAAAGACTGCAGGGCATGCAAGTTGGTTTGCTCCACCATAACACTGACAATTGACTCAGAGAAAAAGACTTTGAAAAACTCTATTTCCCTGAGGTTGGCAGTCTCGAACTGGATTCCTGATTGGGGAGCGAAATCAGGAATCCGTGAAGCAAAATTTTCTGGGATGGGGGTCCAGGTGGGGGCACTAGTGCTAGGTTGGGCGTAACTAGCACTAGGTTGGGGGTTACTCACACTTGGCTGTGGGTCTTCTCCTCCGGCCTCCGGCTCTTCTTCCCTGGGCTCCGGACGATTTCTTGTCCTGCGACATCTTTGTGGTGGTGACTCCGTGTCACTGGAGGAGGAAGAGTAGGAGAAATAGAGAAAGGTGGGGTCCTCTCCCTCACTATCAGCTTCAGAGGCAATAAAGGAATATGCCGCCTCTGCTGAGTACACCCTTTGTGACTGGGATGAGCGGGACGAGCGGGACATTGTGTGTGAGGTGTGTGTGCGTGTGTAAAAAAAATTTAAACTTTATTATAGTGTGCGTGTGTATGTGTGAGTGTGTGGTGAAACGTTCTACTGCAGGAGGGGGCTGTCAGGTGCGGGGGGCTGAGGAGATGCAGGAGCCGGCAGAAGCAACAAGGGGGGCGATCAGCGGGGTACAGGAGCGATCAGCGGGGTACAGGTGTGATCAGCGGGGCACGGGAGCAATCAGCGGGGCATGGGGGCAATCAGCAGGGCAGGGGGGCAATCAGCGGGGCACAGGGGCAATCACCGGGGCTGGGGGTGATCGCCGGGGCAGGGGGGTGATCACCGGGGCAGGGGGGAATCACCGGGGCAGGGGGCGATCACCGGGGAGGGGGGGCTGTCAGGAGTGAGGGGCTGAGGAGATGTAGGAGCCAGCAGCAGCAACAAGGGGGATATCAGCAGGGCACAGGGGCAATCAGCGGGGCAGGGGGCAATCAGTGGGGCACAGGGGCAATCAGCAAGGCACGGGGACAATCAGCGGAGCATGGGGGTGATCACGGGGGCAGGGGGGTGATCACCGGGATAGGGGGGCGATCACAGGGGCAGGGGGGCTGTCAGGCGCGGAGGGTTGAGGAGATGCAGGAGCCAGCTGCAGCAAGGGGGCAATCAGGGGGGCGATCAGCGGGGCCCGGGGAAATCAGCGAGGCAGGGGGCGATCTGCGGGGCAATCACCGGGGCAGGGAAACGATCATCAGGGCAAGGGAGCGATCATCGTGGCAGGGGGGCGATCACCGGGACAGGGGGGCAATCACCAGGTAGGGGGGTGATCACCCTGGCAGGGGGGCAATCACTGGGGTAGGGGGAGCTGTCAGGAGTAGGGGGCAGGAGGGGGCTGAGGAGATTTAGGAGCCTGCAGCAGCAGGGAAGGGTGATCACTGGGGCAGTTGAGTGATTACTGGGGTGGGGAGAGGGAGCGGAGGTTGGGGGGGATCGGATGGCAGGGGAGAGAGGGGCAGCAAAGGGGAGTACAGGCGGTGATCAGGCGCTGGCGGCAGCGGTCAGGCGGAGGCAGCGGTGGTGGCAGCAGCCAAGAACCTCACTCTCCAGCCTCCATGGAAGGGATGAAGCTGAAGAGTGATGGCAGACATGTTTCACTCCGCCCCTCCACATCTGATTGGAGGGATAGCGTCACATGGGAGGGAGCGATCGTGGCCACGGGGGGGGGGGGTCAAAGCCTCCCCCCAAGGTCAACTAAGGTCCTCACGTACCTGCGGGTTGGGAGACATTTTAGTAACCCGGGTCACCCGACCCTCAGGAACACGATCCAACCATGACGCATATGCTGTGTCACAGGTCGGATTGGCACTGACTTTCATGATGCAGCATATGTGTCATAAGTCGGGAAGGGGTTAATGCGTATCGGCAGTCATTAAGTGGTTTAATCAAAACTGACACTTCAGGAAAAACACTGCCTGCATTTTCATGAAGCATCTTCTGCTTGTAAACTCAACGTGTACGCTAGAATTTAAAAGACATAGTGTGCAGATACTAGCTAAATCAGGTCTCTTTGATTTGCGCTGAGGAAGGACAAAACCCCAAAACATGTGTCTCCAAATAGAGTTTCTGGTTTGATTTCTTATCCTAGTCATGTTGCAAGACTCAATAATGGATCTATATTGAAGATTGTTACATCCAATAGGTTGCACCAGAAATCAAACTATCTTCCTTCTGAAGAGGCTATACACATATTTAAATTTCCAGGGGACCATTATATGCCCTATAATCCTCCTTTTTCTGGCTTGGCACTCTCCACAAGGAGAAACGTTCCCACTTAGACTCCCAGTCAGAGGTCTCTCAACTAGCCAAAACAGATCTCCTGCTTTGCACTGAAGAGGGGCAAACACCCTGAGACACATGTCTGCAAATGGAGTTTCTGTTTTGTCTTCTTATTCTAAGTCATGTGGCTTGTTAAAGGGTCATTATTGACTTTTAGGATTGCTAAATCGAATAAGTGGCACCTTAGAACAAGTGTTATGGACTGGTAATTTAGGAGCAACATGCGACTAGCTCTGGGCAGGTGGTAACTATACAGACCGCAGTTCCTGATCTTAACACAACACTAGCAGTAGCCGTGGGATGTTCCTGTCACTCCCTGGACACCTCGTCACAGCCGGAGAACTATCTACCCCTAAAGGTAGAAACAGGAAAGCTATCTTGCCTCAGAGAAAATCCCCAAAGGATAGGACAGCCCCCCACAAATATTGACTGTGAGAGGAGAAGAAAATGACATACGTAGTATGAAACAAGATTTAGCAAAGGAGGCCAATTCTAGCTAGATAGACAGTAAGGAAAGAAACACTGTGCGGTCAGTAATAAAAACTAGAAAAAGTCCACCGCAGAGACATGCAAAAATCTCCACACCTGACTAAAGGTGTGGAGGGCAAAAACTGCAGCCCAGAGCTACCAGCTTAGCTGAATAGATCCATACTGATAAGCTGGACAAATGAGCAAAACATAGAATGTGCTGAACAATAAAGTCACAACAAGTGGACAGCAAAAGGACAAAAGGACTTAACTTTGCTGAACTGGACAGAGTGTCAGGGAAATCCAAAAGAGCAGTGGCTCCAAGCAGGAACAATTAACAACTGGCATTGATTGAGGAATAAGGCCAGACTAAAATAGCCGAGCCAGAAAAACGATCAGTGGGAGCAGCTGCTGATGCTAAATCCAAGAAGCAGCTATACCACTCAAAACCACAGGAGGGAGCCCAAGAGCAGAATTCACAAAAGTGCTACTTACAACCACCGGAGGGAGCCCAAGAGCGGAATTCACAACAAACAAGTCCTCTTCCATCTGAGGAGGCTATTTGCACAGATACCCTTATTCATCCCTTAAAGGTTTTGTAGAGTTAAGTTGGATCCTATCTTTTCTCTACTTTTTTTGTTAGACACATAGATGCACTGCTGGTGCCATTTTGAAACAGATTTTTTTTTCTGAATAAATTTATATCAGCAAATAAAATAATTTATTGCATATTATGCGTGCAATCATGCTGCAGAACAGGCACCGTTGCCTGCCTGCTGAAAGTGATTTTTTTTTCAATACAAATATTATTCAGTATGTAAAATAGGGGGCAGGTCACTGAGGGATCAGTGACCTGTCATAAACCATCAGTATGAATAGCTAATCAGAGCACCACATGAAGACCCCCCACAGGCCACCGGAGCACGAGTATATCATTAACTCAAAACTGAAAATAAAGATTAAATAACAAACACAAGACGGATTCCATCAACTAAGGTATCATTTTAATCAGTATAACGATGCTAACTTGACACTGTCTGTAGGTTACTGTGCACAATCATGCTGACAGGTTCACTTTACAGCTTATTTGTACATGCATTAAAACACTAATTACTGGGAGTGCAGTAATAAATATAATATGTAAAGATATCATTGGATTTACATTTCAAAGTCCTGTATGCCCATAAATGCGCTTTGGGGAGGTTGATCTTACTGACAGACTTCCTTTAATTGCAGTTTGCTAATGCACTTTGTTAGCATACACTGACGAGCAAAAGGGTAACAATGTTTTAAACTTTTGACTTTCAGGCTCCATATCTCATCATTCACTACTGCTTCGAACATGCGACTACCATCATTTTATAGACAATCATCTGAGTATCTCATACATAAATTTGACTTGCAACTATTTAACATATGATTAGCTATGCATATTCTTGTCATATCTGCATTGTTACTGTTTTCTCTTGGTGGTGGAAAGATCTTTTTCTTCCTATGTACTGCAAATTACAACCTGTTCTCACATTCCCTAATAGCTCAGTGTGTTATTAGGTTGATTTCCAGGTGAAAAGTCATCAGGATCAGGAGCAGCCATGATGACAATTTCCCAAAAAAAGAGAAACAGCATCATCCAGCTCATCAATAGTGGTTTCTCGGCCAAGAAAATTGCCAAACTGCATCATGTGAGTGGCATGACAGTTGGAAGAATACAAAATGAAGCCTGTCTTACCGACTTGTCAGCTCATCACAAAGTCAATCAGTTCTGGCGCAACAAACACAGCAGTGAAGGTAATTCGTATGCTTCCAAATACTGAGATCACAGATGTCCATGCAAGGACTGTGTGATGCATGTTTCCACAAGTCAGAAGTCCAACAAAAGGTGAAGAAGCCTCGACTTCAATTTTGCCATTAGAAAAGTCAGCACAAGTTTGTAAAAAGGAAGGAACTGTTAAGTTCGATGGAGGAACCCTGATGATATTGGGTTGTTTCACAGAGAAAGGTGTTGGATACTTGACAGGAATGATGGTGGTCTCAATGAGTATCCTACAAGTAGAGTTACTTCGTACACTCGAGTACTATGGGTTTGAAAAGGACAACATAATGCTCCAGCAGGGCAACAACCTGAAGCACACGTCAAGATTGGCAAAGAAATGGTTCACTGACAATAAAGTAGAGGTGCTGGATTGTCCCCAACAGTCCACAGACCTTAACCCAATTAAACACTTGTGGGTAGAGTTGAAGAAACAGCTGTATACATACCCAAGTGAGTCGACCAGTATGCACCAACTTTGGGATCATGTAGAAGGGACCTGTAATCAGATTTTAGCTGTGACATGCTTGAATCTGATTGAGAGCATGCCCAGAAGGATTCAGGCAGTGTTGGAAGCCAAAGGCGGATTTATAAAATTATAACAAAATAATAAAAATTAAAATTTAGATTTTTAGGCGCAAAACAGTAACAATGCAGTGCCATGACAAGAATTTGTATAACTAATAGTGATGGGTGAGCACTAAAATGCTCGGGTGCTCGTTGCTCGGGTCGAGCAAATTGGAATACTTGGGTATTCGACCCGAGCAATGAGCTCAATGTAAGTCTATGGGAAACCCAAGTATTTTTACTGCGATCCCCCCCGGGGGTCCATTTAAGGTCTAAAAATGTCTGAAAATGATGGAAAAACTGCTAAAATGACACAGGAACATCATGGGGATTGCCCCTGGAAGCATTTCTAACTCCAAGGTCACAGCTGTAAGCAATGTTGTCAGTTTCACGCCATTTTTACAGGTGCACCAAAAAACATAGAAAAAACGAAACCAAAATGGATTTTCATGGGAAATATTTTAAGGAACATCCTTTCCTGGGTAATGACTTATATATAAGGAAAAATAATTAACCCCACACCAAAATGTTCCTGCACCACTTGGGATATGTTCACACCCAGCGTTTTTGATGCGTTTTTCAACTTTAACATTGCTTTCAACCAATACAAATGCATTCACTGGGAAATGTCATTGTAACATTTAACAACCCTAGCTGGCCATGTGGTGTGTAACACATAAGGAGACACATCTTGTTTCATTTATTAAAGAGGGACTCTTAAAGTCACAAAGCCTATTTTTAGAGGGGCATCAGGTGGCATTAATATTCTTAAAGGTCCATTATTAAACAGTGGATCTCCTATGCTGTTATTGCCTATGCAGTGAGTGGCTGGGCTGCCAAGAATTACGACGTACCCCAATACCCCTTTCACGAGAGGTACAGGAGGGCTTCCTGAAAAAATGTTGCATTGAATGCAAGGCCTGCCCTGCTATCAAGTCATGTGCACCCCAATAAGCCTTTGAACCCAGGAAATGGATGGCCACAGTAAAACCCACTTCACATTCTTCAGTTGGTCCTGCCATACTTTTTTCTTATGTATTAACTGCAAGGCTTGCCCTGCTATCAAGTCATATGCACCCCAAGAATCCCTTGAACCCAGGTACTGGATGGCCACAGGAAAATCCACTTCACATTATTCAGTTGGTCCTGCCATACTGTTTTCTTATGCATTAACAGCAAGGCCTGCCCTGCTACCAAGTCATATGCACCCCAATAAGTCTTTGAACTCAGGTACTGGATGGCCACAGGAAAATCCACTTCACATTATTCATTTTGTAACCCCATACTGTTTTCTTATGTATTAACTGCAAGGCCTGCCCTGCTACCAATTTAACGAATAAACGTGTGCACAGCCCGTATTTAGAGGTGCCAAGGTAGGTTCCAAAAGCTTAATAACATGCAAGAAAAACCTGGCACTCAACTTGTATGAAAGTGGTTTTATTCTTCGAGTAACAAAAAAACGTTTCGGTCAGACAATATGACCTTCATCAGTTACGTTTTGTAGATAGTGATAAGGAGAATATGCCAGATCGGGCAAGTGGTGGGATATTTCCTTGGTTGTAAGGAGGAGTATATATCAACATGAATAATATGGCAGCCTGCTGGGCGACGCTGCAGACGCGATGTCCACCGCTTGTCTGGCGTCCTGTGTGAGAGAGCTCCTATTTCTCAATTTCCAATAGAAATGGATCCATTATTTGTCACAGCAGCGCGAATTTTATCCACATTCATCTATTATAACGTCTCTAAGAGGTCGCAGTGCCGACCTGTGGATCTGCAGCAGCTGACAAACTACATGCTTTTACTTTGTACCACCAGGTGAGCAGTTCTCTCATAATTGATTAGAAGCAATCCTGAGGATAAGACCCTATTTGCGCTTTTTTTTTCTCCTATTCTTCTATACTAATAATTCCACCAGTGGCACTAAAAACCCACTCTGACAGAATGCTAACAGCAGGGCAGGCCAGGACCTCCAAGGCGTAGAGAGCCAGTTCATGCCACATGTCCAGCTTGGATACCCAATAATTAAAAGGCACAGAAGAATCACGGAGGATGTTTGTACGATCAGCAAGGTACTCCCTCAGCATATTCCAAAACATTGCACTTCTTGTGACAGCACCCCCTGCCTCTGTGCCGACACGATGGGAGGGTCTGAGAAAAAAGTCCCAGGACTTTGCCATTGTTCCCCTGCCTGAGCTAGATTGTACTTCTGTCTCTGTCGTTTGGACTCCTTGGTTCTACAACAAAATCTGACGTCTGATGCCAGCGTTCTCAGATGGGAATTTTGTTTAGTAATTCCACTACAAGGGCCCTCTGGTACTGCAACATTTTAGTACACCTGTCTGCCTCTGGAAGAAGAGATTGAAAGCTCTCCTTGTAGCATGGGTATAGAAGTGACACCAAACAGTAATGAGTGTCACCGAAAATTTTAATAATGCGAGGGTCGCAGGAAACGCAGCGCAACATAAAGTCAGCCATGCATGCCAGACTGTTAACAGGCAAGAATTCCGTGTCCTCACCAACAGGATAACTGAACATGCTGTCCTCCTCCTCCTCCTCCTCCTCCTCCTCCCTGTCCTCAGGCCATCCATGCTGAACAGACGGTATGACAGCTGTGCTTGTAGTACTGTCTATAGTGCATGAAAGTACCTCCTGTTCTTCCTCGTCCTCTTCTTCCTCATTGTCTACCAATCGGCGCTGGGACGACATGAAGCTGGTCTGTGTGTAATCACCCTGTATGGTTCCTTGCTCCATGTCCTCGTGCTCCCCCTGCAATGCATCCTCTTTAATTGTGAGCAGAGAGGTTTTCAGAATGCAGAGAAGTGGGATGGTGACGCTAATTATGGCGTCATCGCCTCTCACATCTTGGAGCAGTTCTCAAAGTTTTTGAAGATGGTATGTCTGACATCCATGTCCATTCCTGAGGTCTTATGTGTGGAGTCTGAATTAAATAACAATGGCCTTGTTAATGCTGATAGTCAACAACTGCCCTCTTCTGCTCACAAATCCTTTCCAACATATGCAGTGTAGAGTTCCAACACATGGGGACATCACACACCAGTCAGTGAGCTGGAAGCTGCAAACGCTGCTGAAGCACAGCATAGGCGGCCGAAGCTGTAGCTGACTTTCTAAAATGGGCAGACAGACAGCGTACTTTCACTAGCAGATCCAGCAGCTCCAGGTACCTTTTGACAAAACGTTGAACGACGAGGTTAAGCACATGGGCAAGGCAAGGTATGTGTCAGAGCCGCCACCAGGTTCCAGCCATTGTCAGACACGACCATGCCAGGCTGTAGGTTCAGCGGTGCCATCCAAATATCTGACTGCTCTTTCAGCACTCTCCACAACTCTGCTGCATTGTGCGATTTGTCACCTAAGCAGATAAGCTTCAGCACAGCCTGTTGCCGCTCGGCTGAGTTAGTGCTGCAGTGCTTCCAGCTTCTGGCTAATGTGTGGAGGAGGTGCAGGAGCTGTAGACTGTGGTGGCAACCCTGATTGACATAGGCCCTGCAATCCTCAGCGTCATCCCAAGGTCCAACTGGGTCCCGGCGTCCACTATGTTAAACCAGTGTGCCATCAGTGAGATGTACCGTCCCTGCCCACAAGCACTTGTCCACATGTCCGTGGTTAGGTGGACTTTCCCAGTAACAGCATTGTTGAGGGCACAGGTAATGTTGTGGGACATGTGCTGATGTAATGCTGGTATGGCACACCAGGAGAAATAGTGGTGACTCGGGACTGAGTGTCTTGGGACGGCCGCTGCCATCAGGTTGCGAAAAACTTCCATCTCAATGAGCCTAAAAGCCAACATTTTGAGTGCAAGCAGATGAGAAATGTTAGAATTTAGTACTGTGGCCTGTGGGACATTGGCTGGGTATTTCCGCTTGCGTTCCAATGACTGGGGTATAGACAACTGAAGGCTGCATTGGGACAAGGACGTGGACAGGCTTGATGATGGTGCTGGTTAACTGTGGGTAACAACAGGTGCAGGGCACGAGGCATCTTCACATGCACTGTGGACTGGGGATTGGCTTCTATACAAAACAATGGAAGAAGCAGGGGTGTCACCTGCAGACAGTGTTCCTGGAGCCTGGTGTTCGGTCCACAAAGTCGGGTGCTTTGCTGCCATGTGCCTGATCATGCTGGTGGTGGTCAGGCTGGTAGTTTTGCTACCCCTGCTGATGCGGGCATGGCAGGTGCTGCAAATGGCCTGTTTGGGGTTATCGGCAGTCTTTAAAAAATAACCAGACTCGGGAAGATCTAACAGTTGGAATGGCAACTTCTGTCATGTTGGTGTTATGGGGAACAGATGCACGCCTTCTGTCTGCGGCCACCACACTGCTTCTTTCTGATTGATGGGGTGCTATGCCTTCTTCCCCATGTGTGCTGCTGTCCTCGCTCTGCATGTCCTCCTGCCAGGTTGGGTCAGTTACTATGTCATCCACCACCTCGTCTTCCACATCCGCACTCTGCTAATCCTCCTTACTTTCTGGCAATTGTGTCACATCATTGTCCACCTCTTGTGACACTTTCCCACCATCGCCTTCGTGTGACTGTGGCTGTTCAAATCTTTGGGCATTGCTACATGCGATCTCATGTGGCCCCACTTCAAGTTGACTGTCCGAGAGTCCGGAATCTTTAAAGGGAAAACTGAACAGCTCTTCGGAGTGTCAAAATGTGGGATCAGTTGTCTCAGGGCACTCGGCATGAAGGGAGGAAGGAAGTATTTTGCTGTGTTCTGGGACATACAGTAGTGCGGTGGCGCATGTGCACTAATGCTTTTCGGCTTTGCCCGCAGTTGGGCAAAGCATACTGCACGTGCGCAAGGCAAGATTGCATTGAACACGCACGTGTACTACGGAGGAAACCAACTCAAATTCAACAAAATATTGCGGCCAGCGGACCGGACAAAGGGCCCGCCAAATTCAGGTGACAGAGTCTCTTTAAATAGACTACTGAAATATTTTAAAAGTTCAATACAAATGGATTAATTTTGAGAAAACTTACATGTGATCAGTATGCCTGAAAAGCAAGTATTTGGAGACCACAGATACATTGGTCGTCTGACAGAGATAACAGACTGTTTAAATATGTGGCCTTTAAAAAAAAATAAAAAATTTAAACCATAAAATAATGAGTAGAACAAGGCTAGCAGACAAAACAATGTGACGTATGCCTGCAAAGCGAGGATTTTGACACCACAGATACACCAGGTGTCTGACGGAGATAACAGACTGTTTAAATATGTTGCCTTTTAAAAAAAAAAAGTTTTTAAACCACAAAATACTGAGTAGACCAAGGCTAGCAGACCAAAAAAAATGCAATGTCTGCCTGAAAAGCAAGAATTTCAAGACCACAGATAGACAAGGCGTCAGACGGAGATTACAGACTGATCAAAATGTGGCCTTGATTTTTTGGGGTCCACCAAAATTGTGTCAATAAGTAGGCTATCATGTGTTTCTCAACGCAAGCAATGAATAGCCAGGTCTTTCACCGGGAAGGAACAACCACGGGAAGGGCAGCATCCAATAAAGGAAAACTTCCTATGCCAAAACATGGTATCCATCCACAGACAGCTGTTTCGGGGTATTTGCCCCTCATCAGTGTGGAGTAGGAAACTGGCTATTAGGAGCACTGCTATTCATTAATTAATAATGAAAAACCTGGCTATTCATTGATTGCGTTGAGAAACACGTGGTGGTGTGTCCGCAGCTTTTCTACATGCATTTGCATATTTCCCTTTAGGGATGGGGGCAGTGTTCTGGACCACTGCGTTGAGAAACACGTGATGGTGTCTCCGCGGTGTTGGATGTTTTGATCTCCCCGAGGTCATTCATCCTTATGTTAATAAGTAGGCTATGACACTAAAAAAAAATTGGAGTACTAAAATTGTAAAATATTTAGTGCAATGATATGCGATGCGGCGTGTGGCCTACAAATCACAGTGATAAATATAAGAACTGTAGCTAAATATTTTTGGGCAAGCTACAGATTTTTGGGGCAGCAAAATGATGTCCAAAAATGTTGTAAGACACTACAAAAAATAATATAGTACAAAAAAAAAAGGCCAGATTTTTCTGCGCACTCACATCTGATGTCTGAGACAAAAAAAAATATTTAAATTGTTAGATTTTCACACTCTTGTATTGCAATGACCTGGTTGTAGTCTGCAGCGTGGACAAGCAAATAAATGTAGAAAAAAGGGAGCTATGGACTGCTTTCTAATAAAATTAGCAGGTATAAGCTGCAAAAAAGAAAAAATTGCCACGGATACCTGCAGATACGTATATATAAAATATGCAGCAGCAGGCAGGGATGGAGCTTTGGGAGGTATGCAGTGAGAGCTATGTACTCACATACAGTGCCTGCATGTCTTGCACTGATGTGCATATGTGAACATAGACTCCCCTGCCTACCTAGCACTGCAATCTGTGTACCCCCGAATTAGCCCTAAAAAGGACTGTTGGTTTATCAGGATTTGTGGATTGAACACTAGTAGACCCACACTAATAAATGTAAGAATCTGACCTTATCTCAGCAGCAGCTCTCCCTACACTAGCTGAGTCCGGAGCAGAATGTGCCGAGCAGGGCGGCACCAGGTCTCTTATAGACCTGATGACGCTGTGCGGCCCGCCAATCACTGTAATACCACAACAAAGATGGCTGTGGTAATACAGTGCATGGCAGACAATCCCTGCATGCTGATTGGCGCTCTCAAAAGTGCCAAAATTAAAAGGAGACCCGAGCTCCCGACAAATATTCCTGGGAACACTGTGCTCGCCGAATACACCAAGCATAGTGATACTCGGGCGAGTACCAAGTAGTGGCGAGCACGTTCGCTCATCACTAATAACTAATTATATGCTACATAGTTGCAAATCAAATGTATGTATGAGATAGCCAAGATGATTGTCTATAAAAATGATGGCAGTCTCACATTTAAAGCAGTAGTGAATGGTGAGATATGGAGCCATGAAAGTCAAAAGTTCAAAACGTTACATTTTTGCTCGTCACTTTATATGTTCATATTAAAAACATCAATTGCCTATTTTTGAGAGAAAAAAATCCTTCACTTTTTTTAACCCCTTAACGACCGCCGATACGCCTTTTAACGGCGGCCGCTAAGGGTACTTAAACCACAGCGCCGCTAATTAACGGCGCTGTGGAAAAAGTTAATAGCGCCCTCCAGAGTCGGATTTTCTCTGGGGTCTCGGTTGCCGAGGGTAGCCGAGACCCCAGAGAACATGATTCGGGGGGTTTTTACCGACCCCCGAGTTGCGATCGCCGGTAATTAACCGTTTACCGGCGGTCGCAACAACAACAAAAAAGACGCGATTTGCCATTTAATTTCTCTGTCCTCCGATGTGATCGCACATCGGAGGACAGAGAAATAGGGTCCCCGATGGCCCCCGATAGCCCCCCAATACTCACCTATCTCCCCCGGTGCTCCTCGTGGCTCCCGATGGGCGCCGCCATCTTTTTTCCGGGGAAAAAATGGCGGGCGCACGCGGAGTGCGCCCGCCGCCCGGCACCCGAAAGATCTTTGGGGTCTCGGCTGCCGGGGGTAGCCGAGACCCCAAAGAACATGATCGGGGTCGGTTTGCACCGACCCCTGTTTTGCGATCGCCGGTAATTAACAGTTTACCGGCGACCGCAAAAAAAAAAAAAAAAAGCGATCTGTAATTCTCTGTCCTCTGATGTGATCGCACATCAGAGGACAGAGAAATAGGGGTATTCGGGGACCCTATCATACTCACCCGGTGTCCCTGGGTCCTCTTTTGTCTCCTCCTGCCGGCCGGCTTTTTCCTCATGGCGGGCGCATGCGCAGTGCGCCCACCATCTGCTGCCATCTGCCGGCTGGCAGGAGAGACGAGTTGGGGCTAAAATTAGGGTTAGGGTTAGGGTTAGGGCTAGGGTTAGAGTTAGGGTTAGGGTTAGGATTAGGGTTAGGGCTAAATTTAGGGTTAGGGTTAGGGCTAGGGTTAGGGTTAGGGCTAGGGTTAGGGTTAGGGTTGGGGCTAAATTTAGGGTTAGGGTTAGGGCTAGGGTTAGGGTTAGGCTACTTTCACACTAGCGTTTTTTGGCTTCCGTCGCAATGCGTCGTTGGAGAAAAAACGCATTCTGCAAAACTGCTTGCAGGATGCGTTTTTTCTCCATTGGCTTGCATTAGCGACGCATTGCGACGGATTGCGTCGTGCTTTGGCGGACCGTCGGCACAAAAAAAGCTACATGTAACTTTTTTGTGCGACGTGTCCGCCATTTCCGACCGCGCGTGCGTGGCCGGAACTCCGCCCCCGCCTCCCCACACCTCACAATGGGGCAGCGGATGCGTTGAAAAAACAGCATTCGCTGCACCCATTGTGCGGCGCTTACAACGCTAGCGTCGGTACGTCGGCCCGACACACTGCGATGGGCCGAGTACGAAGCTAGTGTGAAAGTAGCCTTAGGCTTCTTTCACACTTGCGTCGGTACGGGGCGGTCGCAATGCGTTGGCCCGACGTACCGACGCACGTTGTGAAAATTGTGCACAACGTGGGCAGCGGATGCAGTTTTTCAAAGCATCCGCTGCCCAGTCTATGTCCTGGGGAGGAGGGGGCAGAGCTACGGCCACGCATGCGCGGAAATGGCGGACCCGACGTACAAAAAAAAGGTTACATTGAACTTTTTTTGTGACGACGGGGCTAAAGTTATGGTTAGGGTTGGGGCTAAAGTTAGGGTTAGGGTTGGGCTAAAGTTAGGGTTAGAGTTGGGATTAGGGTTAGGGTTTGGATTACGGTTGGGATTAGGTTACGTTTGGGATTAGGGTTGGGATTAGGGTTACTTTTGGGATTAGGGTTGGGATTAGGGTTAGGGTTGGGATTAGGGTTCGGATTAGGGTTAGGGGTGTGTTGGATTTAGGGTTTTGATTAGGGTTATGGTTAGGGTTCAGATTAGGGCTGTTTTGGGGTTAGGGTTGTGATTATCGTTAGGGTTGTGATTAGGATTATGGATCGGGTTGAGATTAGGGTTAGGGGTGTGTTGGAGTTAGGGTTGGAGTTATAATATGGGGGTTTCCACTGTTTAGGTACATCAGGGGGTCTCCAAACACGACAGACAATTTTGCGCTAAAAAAGTCAAATGGTGCTCCCTCCCTTCTGAGCTCTGCCATGCGCCCAAACAGTGGTTTACCCCCACATATGGGGCATCAGCGTACTCGGGATAAATTGGACAACAACTTTTGGGGTCCAATTTCTCCTGTTACCCTTGTGAAAATAAAAACTTGGGGGCTAAAAATCTTTTTTGTGGGAAAAAAAAATATTTTTTTATTTTTGCTACTCTGCATTATAAACTTCTGTGAAGCACTTGAGCATTCAAAGTTCTCACCACATATCTAGATAAGTTCCTTAGGGGGTCTAGTTTCCAAAATTTGGTCACTTGTGGGGGGTTTCTACTGTTTAGGTACATCAGGGGCTCTGCAAACACAACATAACACCCACAGACAATTCTATCAAAGTCTGAATTCCAAAATGGTGCTCCTTCTCTTCCGAGCTCTGCCGTGTGCCAAAACAGTGGTTTACTCCCACATATTGGGTACCAGCATACTCAGGACAAATTGGACAACAACTTTTGGGGTCCAATTTCTCTTGTTACCCTTGTGAAAATAAAAATTTGGGGGCTAAAAAATCTTTTTTGTGGGTAAAAAAAATATTTTTTATTTTCACTACTCTGCATTATAAACTTCTGTGAAGCACTTGGGCATTCAAAGTTCTCACCACATATCTAAATAAGTTCCTTGGGGGATCTATTTTCCAAAATGGGGTCACTTGTTGGGGGTTTCTACTGTTTAGGTACATTAGGGGTCTGCAAACGCAACATAACGCCCGCAGACAATTCTATCAAAGTCTGCATTCCAAAATGGCGCTCCTTCCCTTCCGAGCTCTGCCGTGCGCCCAAACAGTGGTTTACCCCCACATATGGGGTACCAGCATACTCAGGACAAATTGGACAACAACTTTTGGGGTCCAATTTCTTTTGTTACCCTTGTGAAAATAAAAACTTGTTGGCTTAAATATCTTTATTGTTAAAAAAAATATATTTTTTATTTTCACGACTCTGCATTATAAACTTCTGTGATGCATTTGGGCATTCAAAGTTCTCACTACACATCTAGATAAGTTCCATGGGGGGTCTAGTTTCCAAAATGGGGTCACTTTTGGGGGGTTTCTACTGTTTAGGCACATCAGGGGCTCTCCAAACGCGACATGGCGTCCGATCTCAATTCCAGTCAATTTTTTATTGAAAAGTCAAATGGCGCTCCTTTGCTTCCGAGCTCAGCCATGCGCCCAAACAGTGGTTTACCCCCACATATGGGGTGTCGGCGTACTCAAGACAAATTGTACAACAACTTCTGGGGTCCATTTTCTCCTGTTACCCTTGGTAAAATAAAAATTTGGAGGCAAAAAGATCATTTTTGTAGAAAAAATGCGATTTTTTTATTTTCACGGCTCTACATTATAAACTTCTGTGAAGCACATGGGGGTTTAAAGTGCTCACCACACATCTAGATAAGTTCCTTAAGGGGTCTAGTTTCCAAAATGGTGTCATTTGTGGGGGGTCTCCACTGTTTAGGCACATCAGCGGCTCTCCAAACGTGACATGGCGTCCGATCTCAATTCCAGCCAATTCTACATTGAAAAAGTAAAACGACACTCCTTCTCTTCCAAGCTCTGCGGTGCGCCCAAACAGTGGTTTACCCCCACATATGGGGTATCGACGTACTCAGGAGAAATTGCACAACAACTTTTCTGGTCTAATTTCTCCTGTTACCCTTGTGAAAATAAAAATTTGGGGGCAAAAATATCATTTTTGTAGAAAAAATGCGATTTTTTATTTTCACGGGTCTACGTTATAAACTTCTGTGAAGCACTTGGGGGTTCAAAGTGCTCACCACACATCTAGATAAGTTCCGTAAGGGGTCTAGTTTCCAAAATGGTATCACTTGTGGGGGGTTTCCACTGTTTAGGCACATCAGGGGCTCTCCAAACGCGACATGGCATCCGATCTCAATTCCAGCCAATTCTGCATTGAAAAAGTCAAACGGTGCTCCTTCACTTCCAAGCTCTGCGGTGCGCCCAAACAGTGGTTTACCTTCACATATGGGGTATCGACGTACTCAGGAAAAATTGCACAACAACTTTTGTGGTCTAATTTCTCCTGTTACCCTTGTGAAAATAAGAATTTGTGGGCGAAAAAATAATTTTTGTGAAAACAAATGCGATTTTTTATTTTCACGGCTCTATGTTATAAACTTCTGTGAAGCACTTGGGGGTTCAAAGTGCTCACCACACATCTAGATAAGTTCCTTAAGGGGTCTAGTTTCCAAAATGGTGTCACCTGTGGGGGGTTTCCACTGTTTAGGCACATTAGGGGCTCTCCAAACGCGACATGGCGTCCAATCTCAATTCCAGCCAATTCTGCATTGAAACAGTCAAACGGCGCTCCTTCACTTCCAAGCTCTGCGGTGCGCCCAAACAGTGGTTTACCTCCACATATGGGGTATCGGCGTACTCAGGAAAAATTGCACAACAAAATTTGTGGTTAAATTTCTGTTTTCACACTTGTGAAAATTAAAAAAAATGGTTCTGAAGTAAAATGTTTGCAAAAAAAAGTTAAATGTTCATTTTTTTCTTCCACATTGTTTCAGTTCCTGTGAAGTACGTAAAGGGTTAATAAACTTTTGAATGTGGTTTTGAGCAGCTTGAGGGGTGCAGTTTTTAGAATGGTGTCACACTTGGTTATTTTCTATCATATAGACCCCTCAAAATGACTTCAAAGGTGATGTGGTCCCTAAAAAAAACATGGTGTTGTAAAAATGAGAAATTGCTGGTCAACTTTTAACCCTTATAACTCCCTAACAAAAAAAAAAATTGTTTCCAAAATTGTGCTGATGTAAAGTAGACATGTGGGAAATGTTATTTTTGAACTATTTTTTGTGACATGTCTCTCTGATTTAAGGGCATAAAAATACAAAGTTTGAAAATTGCAAAATTTTAAAAATTTTCGCCATATTTCCATTTTTTTCATAAATAATCGCAAGTAATATCGAAGACATGTTACCACTATCTTGAAGTACAATATGTCACGAAAAAACAATCTCAGAATCAGCGGGATCCGATAAAGCGTTCCAGAGTTATAACCTCTTAAAGTGACACTGGTCAGAATTGTAAAAATTGGCTCAGTCATTAAGTACCAAATTGGCTCTGTTACTAAGGGGTTAATACAAAATGCGTTAATAGAGATGTACAAAAAAGCATTTTCTAAACCAGAAACTCCAGTTAAGATTTATATATGGCAACAGTAACATTTCCTCAGCCCTGCTCTTATAGTACAGCTAGCACGTTTTCTTAATCTCTCCTTCATCATCTCCATCACAGCAGATGATTCATTCATGTGGACACACAATGCGAAGTATGCTGTTATGTGGTTGCTTCTTGGCAATATCTTTATCATGAAAATGAAGTTTCCTCCTAATTAATTTTTGTTTCAGGCCAGGTGGTTGTCTGACTGCCAGAACTGGGGGTTGGTGCAAGATATCTACCAGCTTATCCTTAGCAATAACAGGTTGCAGCTCTTTTTAGGTTATTTATATCATCTAGGTATATTGTAGATTATACAGAAATATTTGATCTATTTAATCAGCATTCAGGCATTAGGTAGGAAGTAAAGCCCACGTGTATAATGCGAAAAGAGTTATGGGAGAAGTGTTGGGAAATTAAACTTCCTCCAGCATTAAGAAAGGACCACTTATGATTTTTCTTTTTACCTAAATGCATGCATTTTGGCTGAAAATCATTTAGCAACAGGGTTTCAATAACATTTTTGGTATTGTTCTTATGTATTACACTTAGGGATGAGCGAACCCGAACTTTAACTCTGAACATGGACATTTTCCCAGAAGTCTGTTTTTCTGTTTGAGTTTGGTGCCAAATAAAGTTTGTTAAAAAGGCTGCAGCGCAGCCAAGCAAAAAGCGTGTAGGCTGTAGACACTTACGGAGAAATCACATCCATGCCAAATAATAACATAGATGCAATTGGCCGGCATAACATCCAACCTGGATTGTATAAATGCCGGATCATGGGTTATGCCGCCATTTTCCTCTGAACTTGGTGTAGAGTGCCAAAACAGCCTGGTGCAGTGTGCCCAAACAGCCTGGTGCACAGAGCCCTACCATCCTGGTGCACAGTGCCATAACAGCCTAGTGTAAAGTGCCATAACAGCCTGGTGCACAGTGCCATAACAGCCTGGTGTAGAGTGCCCTAACAGCCTGGTACACAGTGCCATAACATCCTGGTGTAGAGTGCCATAACAGCCTGGTGTAAAGTGCCATAACAGCCTGGTGTAAAGTGCCATAACAGCCTGGTGCACAGTGCCATAACAGCCTGGTGTAGAGTGCCCTAACAGCCTGGTACACAGTGCCATAACATCCTGGTGTAGAGTGCCATAACAGCCTGGTGTAAAGTGCCATAACAGCCTGGTGCACAGTGCCATAACAGCCTGGTGCAGCCTGCCCTAACAGCCTGGTGCACAGTAGCATATGAGCCTGGTGTAGGGTGCCCTAACAGTCTGGTGCACAGTGCCATATGAGCCTGGTGTAGGGTGCCCTAACAGCCTGGTGTACAGTGCCATGACAGCCTGGTGTAAAGTGTCATAGCAGCCTTGTGCAGCGTGCTCTAACAGCCTGATGCACAGTTCCATAACAGCCTGGTGTAGAGTGCCATAACAGACTGGTGCAGCATGCTCTAACAGCGTGGTGCACAGTGCCATAACAGCCTGGTATAAAGTGCCAAAACAGCATGGTGCAGCATGCCCTAACAGCCTTTTGCACAGTGCCATAGCAGCCTGGTGTAGAGTACCATGACAGCCTTGTGCATCATGCTCTAACTGTCATGGTTGAGGATTCCTTTCCCTTTCCTCTCAGGGTTATATATATATACCTGCCCTCATCTGGGGTTCATTGTCAGTTATACATTTGTTCTGGCTGTGTGTCTGACCCCCTGGTGTGTTTGCATACTGTTGTCTTTTCCGGCTCTGACTTGATTACTCTTAAGGTACCGTCACATTAAGCGACGCTGCAGCGATAGTGACAACGATGCCGATCGCTGCAGCGTCACTGTTTGATCGCTGGAGAGCTGTCACACAGACCGCTCTCCAGCGACCAACGATGCCGAGGTCCCCGGGTAACCAGGGTAAACATCGGGTTGCTAAGCGCAGGGCCGCGCTTAGTAACCCGATGTTTACCCTGGTTACCAGCGTAAAAGTAAAAAAAACAAACAGTACATGCTCACCTGCGCGTCCCCCCAGCGTCTGCTTCCTGACACTGACTGAGCTCCGGCCCTAACAGCAGAGCGGTGACGTCACCGCTGTGCTTTCACTTTCACTTTAGGGCCGGATCTCAGTCAGAGCAGGAAGCAGACGCTGGGGGACGCGCAGGTGAGCATGTACTGTTTGTTTTTTTTACTTTTACGCTGGTAACCAGGGTAAACATCGGGTTACTAAGCGCGGCCCTGCGCTTAGTAACCCGATGTTTACCCTGGTTACCAGAGTAAAACATCGCTGGTATCGTTGCTTTTGGTGTCAAACACAACGATACACGGCGATCGGACGACCAAATAAAGTTCTGGACTTTATTCAGCGACCAGCGACATCACAGCAGGATCCTGATCGCTGCTGCGTGTCAAACTAAACGATATCGCTAGCGAGGACGCTGCAACGTCACGGATCGCTAGCGATATCGTTTAGTGTGACGGTACCTTTACTCCGCACCCGCCTGCCCCACTATCTCCGGCTCCCTGACCTTTGGCTATGTCCTGAATTCCCTTTATGTCTCACTATTTGGCACCTCATTGACATCCTGACTTGACTTCGGCATGCTCTGACTTCTCTCTGGCGTCGCCGTTCTCCAGGAAGGTGTGTGCTAAACCTGAACAGCGGACATTGCTACCTGTGAGCCGGCTGATCCTCACTAGGAAAAGGACTGTGTTTTTTTGTTCCTTTGCTTTGCTGTTTTGCCCAGAGAGCCATGTTTGCGGTCCCAAGCTTAGTTTATGCTGTCTACAATAAGAAGCCCTGTCTTAAAGAGGCAGTGTTCCAGTCATACATCTGTGTCCAGCCGAGTGAGCCGCTCTATCACAGATGGTGGAGAATGCGGCAGCATTTCCAGAGAGCACGTGTGACGGTCACAAGCCCGCATATGATGTCAGGCAAGATGGAAAGCCACTCTACCACAGGTGTCATAACAGCCTGGTGCAGCCTGTTCTAACAGCCTGGCGCAGAGTGCCATAACAGCCTGGTGTAGAGTGCCACAACCGCCTGGTGCAGAGTACCCTAACAGAGTAATAATCTGCTGGACCTTTCAATTCTCTGCTGTGCATTTTTTTGGAGTGGAAAAAAATGAAAAGTGCATTAAATAGGGGTCGTGGCTGTGGTGCTGCTGGTGGTGCAGCTGCTGCAGGGACAGGATGTGGTAATTCTGTGCCTGCTGCATGACCAAATGAAACACCTTCTTCTTGTGCATGCAGGCGACAGGATGTTCTGCATAATTCCATAGGCCTGAGTAGCGTTGGACGAATGGTCCACCTGCTTCCCTGTTAAAAGTGCAGTGTTGGCACCTGCAGACCCTTGTCACCTGGCTTCCACCTTACCCCCTTGCAAATCAGCCAAGCAGTTTGAGCCCCAAGTCATGCAGCAGCCACTCCTGCGTTTTGATGACTCCGCTGGCTGGGGTTCCGTGGGCCATACACCTGGCCCTGCCCCAGAAGTGGAAGAGATTGAGAGCACTGATGCCCAATAACTTCTTCAGTTGCAGGATGAATACATGGAAGGGTTAGTGCACTCGGTCAGCGGACCACCACAGCATATCTCTGATGATGACGAAACACTGGTATGTGTCTTTCTGCAGTGTGCAGACCGGAGGAGGGCAAGGGCAAATTGCAGATAAGCAGTGACTCATAGATTAACAATGGTCAGACAACAATCTGATTTTTTTTCTGATTGCACTCTTCCATTTTCCTCGCAGATGAGTATGAGCTCTAAGGGTACCGTCACACAGTACCATTTTGATCGCTACGACGGTACGATTTGTGACGTTCTAGCGATATCGTTACGATATCGCAGTGTCTGACACGCAGCAGCGATCAGGGATCCTGCTGAGAATCGTACGTCGTAGCAGATCGTATGGAACTTTCTTTCGTCGCTTGATCACCCGCTGACATCGCTGGATCGTTGTGTGTGACAGCGATCCAGCGATGTGTTCGCTTGTTACCAGGGTAAACATCGGGTAACTAAGCGCAGGGCCGCGCTTAGTAACCCGATGCTTACCGTGGTTACCAGCGTAAAAGTAAAAAAAACAAACAGTACATACTTACATTCCGGTGTCTGTCCCCGGCGTCTCAGCTTCTCTCCACTGTGTGAGCGTCTGCCAGCCGGAAAGCGAGCACAGCGGTGACGTCTGACGTCACCGCTGTGCTTTCCGGCTATGGCGCTCACACAGTGGAGAGAAGCAGAACGCCGGGGACAGACACCGGAATGTAAGTATGTACTGTTTGTTTTTTTTACGTTTACGCTGGTAACCAGGGTAAACATCGGGTTACTAAGCGCGGCCCTGCGCTTAGTTACCCGATGTTTACCCTGGTTACCGGGGACTTCGGCATCGCTCCAGCGCCGTGATTGCAACGTGTGACCGCAGTCTACGACGCTGGAGCGATAATCATACGATCGCTGCGACGTCACGGATCGTGCCGTCGTAGCGATTAAAATGGTACTGTGTGACGGTACCCTAAGTCTTTGTGTCCGTCTTAAATCTTTTATCTACAACTGTACATACCCAGCTTGGTTTTGCTTTATACTGCTTTTCATACTTCCCTATGTCAGTGTATATTAATCCCATGAATCCCATTATTCATATGTTACCACTAAAGATTAAGACACCTTTCCAGGTTCGGTTCGGATTGGCGAACAAGTTCGCCGAACATATCCAAACCCCACTGAATTCAATGAGAGGCAAAATCAAACGCATAGACAACACCTTCAGGGGGGGGGGGGAGCAGAAAGCTGCCAAAACAGCTCAAATTATGAGTAGACACCAGGAAAAGTTAAAACAATTGACCTAGAGTAGAAATAATATAATTGCGCAGCATGGATGCATGAGACAGGGCTTGGACCTGCATTTCTAGCTTAAACATTAATCATTAATAGATGGACGATGACAGGTATAGGCCTAATGCTCTGAGAGCCCTTCCAAATTCAGGCAACACATGGGAAGGAGGCCCAACTTGAAATCCAAACATTTCCAAAATTAGGCACCAGGAAAAGTGGCATCAATTGACCCACAGTAGAAATTTGATAATGGCACAGCAGCAGTCAGCAGTGGGCCATGAAAGAGGTATCAGGGTCTGGGCCAGCATTTACAGCTTTGAATTTAAACTTAAATTAAGATGAGGTGGGTGAGGGACCAGTGTCAGCCTGTTGTGCTGAGAGCCCTAATACCTCATGTAGCAGACCCAACTTGGAGTTCAAACATTTAAAAAAATTGCACAAAAATATTGCCACACATCCACAGAGTAGAAATAGTATAATGGGGCTCTGATTCCCCTTCTGCTACAGGCAACCCACCAGATGGAGACCCAACCTGAATACTCCGCATTTCAAATAATTGTTTGTAACATTAGACCAGTCACATGACCCTCTTCCCATTGGAAAAAATAAAGTTGGATCCAAAATGGCCGACTTCAAAATGGCTGCCACAGTCACCACCCATCTTGAATAGTTTTGCCCCTCACATATGCTACTTAATGGCCCACCCTGTAGATCCATGACTTGTTCATCTTGATGAAAGTTAGGCAGTCAACACTTTCAGGGGACAACCAGATGCGGTTATCCATCAGCACAACATCAGCAGCACTGAAGACACATTCTGAGAAAACGCAGGCTGACGAGCATGACAAATCTGCAAGGTGTGACAGGTGAGCTCAGGCCAATCTTCTATTTTTGAAGACCAAAATACAAAAGGCTCCAACCCCCCCGATGGCATTGATATTATGCTTGAAATACTCTTGCACCATCCCAGTAGTCAGTACTATTTCTAACCCTAAGAATACGGCATCATGTTGTAAATAGTGTAGCAAGAATGCGCTCATGTGTCGAGCGCTTCCATGAGGTACAAGTCCATGGTGTGTTGGTGGCAAGGTAACAATCAAGTTTGCTTCCTCCATCCCCTTTTACCAACAAAGGACAACAGAGATGGGATAATTATCCTCGTCATCTACTGACTGTTGTGTGCCCATCACTTCTTCCTCATTGTCCTACTGAATTTGTTCTTCGGCTTGGATACCCAATAATTAAAAGGCACAGAAGAATCACGGAGGATGTTTGTACGATCAGCAAGGTACTCCCTCAGCATATTCCAAAACATTGCACTTCTTGTGACAGCACCCCCTGCCTCTGTGCCGACACGATGGGAGGGTCTGAGAAAAAAGTCCCAGGACTTTGCCATTGTTCCCCTGCCTGAGCTAGATTGTACTTCTGTCTCTGTCGTTTGGACTCCTTGGTTCTACAACAAAATCTGACGTCTGATGCCAGCGTTCTCAGATGGGAATTTTGTTTAGTAATTCCACTACAAGGGCCCTCTGGTACTGCAACATTTTAGTACACCTGTCTGCCTCTGGAAGAAGAGATTGAAAGCTCTCCTTGTAGCATGGGTATAGAAGTGACACCAAACAGTAATGAGTGTCACCGAAAATTTTAATAATGCGAGGGTCGCAGGAAACGCAGCGCAACATAAAGTCAGCCATGCATGCCAGACTGTTAACAGGCAAGAATTCCGTGTCCTCACCAACAGGATAACTGAACATGCTGTCCTCCTCCTCCTCCTCCTCCTCCTCCTCCCTGTCCTCAGGCCATCCATGCTGAACAGACGGTATGACAGCTGTGCTTGTAGTACTGTCTATAGTGCATGAAAGTACCTCCTGTTCTTCCTCGTCCTCTTCTTCCTCATTGTCTACCAATCGGCGCTGGGACGACATGAAGCTGGTCTGTGTGTAATCACCCTGTATGGTTCCTTGCTCCATGTCCTCGTGCTCCCCCTGCAATGCATCCTCTTTAATTGTGAGCAGAGAGGTTTTCAGAATGCAGAGAAGTGGGATGGTGACGCTAATTATGGCGTCATCGCCTCTCACATCTTGGAGCAGTTCTCAAAGTTTTTGAAGATGGTATGTCTGACATCCATGTCCATTCCTGAGGTCTTATGTGTGGAGTCTGAATTAAATAACAATGGCCTTGTTAATGCTGATAGTCAACAACTGCCCTCTTCTGCTCACAAATCCTTTCCAACATATGCAGTGTAGAGTTCCAACACATGGGGACATCACACACCAGTCAGTGAGCTGGAAGCTGCAAACGCTGCTGAAGCACAGCATAGGCGGCCGAAGCTGTAGCTGACTTTCTAAAATGGGCAGACAGACAGCGTACTTTCACTAGCAGATCCAGCAGCTCCAGGTACCTTTTGACAAAACGTTGAACGACGAGGTTAAGCACATGGGCAAGGCAAGGTATGTGTCAGAGCCGCCACCAGGTTCCAGCCATTGTCAGACACGACCATGCCAGGCTGTAGGTTCAGCGGTGCCATCCAAATATCTGACTGCTCTTTCAGCACTCTCCACAACTCTGCTGCATTGTGCGATTTGTCACCTAAGCAGATAAGCTTCAGCACAGCCTGTTGCCGCTCGGCTGAGTTAGTGCTGCAGTGCTTCCAGCTTCTGGCTAATGTGTGGAGGAGGTGCAGGAGCTGTAGACTGTGGTGGCAACCCTGATTGACATAGGCCCTGCAATCCTCAGCGTCATCCCAAGGTCCAACTGGGTCCCGGCGTCCACTATGTTAAACCAGTGTGCCATCAGTGAGATGTACCGTCCCTGCCCACAAGCACTTGTCCACATGTCCGTGGTTAGGTGGACTTTCCCAGTAACAGCATTGTTGAGGGCACAGGTAATGTTGTGGGACATGTGCTGATGTAATGCTGGTATGGCACACCAGGAGAAATAGTGGTGACTCGGGACTGAGTGTCTTGGGACGGCCGCTGCCATCAGGTTGCGAAAAACTTCCATCTCAATGAGCCTAAAAGCCAACATTTTGAGTGCAAGCAGATGAGAAATGTTAGAATTTAGTACTGTGGCCTGTGGGACATTGGCTGGGTATTTCCGCTTGCGTTCCAATGACTGGGGTATAGACAACTGAAGGCTGCATTGGGACAAGGACGTGGACAGGCTTGATGATGGTGCTGGTTAACTGTGGGTAACAACAGGTGCAGGGCACGAGGCATCTTCACATGCACTGTGGACTGGGGATTGGCTTCTATACAAAACAATGGAAGAAGCAGGGGTGTCACCTGCAGACAGTGTTCCTGGAGCCTGGTGTTCGGTCCACAAAGTCGGGTGCTTTGCTGCCATGTGCCTGATCATGCTGGTGGTGGTCAGGCTGGTAGTTTTGCTACCCCTGCTGATGCGGGCATGGCAGGTGCTGCAAATGGCCTGTTTGGGGTTATCGGCAGTCTTTAAAAAATAACCAGACTCGGGAAGATCTAACAGTTGGAATGGCAACTTCTGTCATGTTGGTGTTATGGGGAACAGATGCACGCCTTCTGTCTGCGGCCACCACACTGCTTCTTTCTGATTGATGGGGTGCTATGCCTTCTTCCCCATGTGTGCTGCTGTCCTCGCTCTGCATGTCCTCCTGCCAGGTTGGGTCAGTTACTATGTCATCCACCACCTCGTCTTCCACATCCGCACTCTGCTAATCCTCCTTACTTTCTGGCAATTGTGTCACATCATTGTCCACCTCTTGTGACACTTTCCCACCATCGCCTTCGTGTGACTGTGGCTGTTCAAATCTTTGGGCATTGCTACATGCGATCTCATGTGGCCCCACTTCAAGTTGACTGTCCGAGAGTCCGGAATCTTTAAAGGGAAAACTGAACAGCTCTTCGGAGTGTCAAAATGTGGGATCAGTTGTCTCAGGGCACTCGGCATGAAGGGAGGAAGGAAGTATTTTGCTGTGTTCTGGGACATACAGTAGTGCGGTGGCGCATGTGCACTAATGCTTTTCGGCTTTGCCCGCAGTTGGGCAAAGCATACTGCACGTGCGCAAGGCAAGATTGCATTGAACACGCACGTGTACTACGGAGGAAACCAACTCAAATTCAACAAAATATTGCGGCCAGCGGACCGGACAAAGGGCCCGCCAAATTCAGGTGACAGAGTCTCTTTAAATAGACTACTGAAATATTTTAAAAGTTCAATACAAATGGATTAATTTTGAGAAAACTTACATGTGATCAGTATGCCTGAAAAGCAAGTATTTGGAGACCACAGATACATTGGTCGTCTGACAGAGATAACAGACTGTTTAAATATGTGGCCTTTAAAAAAAAATAAAAAATTTAAACCATAAAATAATGAGTAGAACAAGGCTAGCAGACAAAACAATGTGACGTATGCCTGCAAAGCGAGGATTTTGACACCACAGATACACCAGGTGTCTGACGGAGATAACAGACTGTTTAAATATGTTGCCTTTTAAAAAAAAAAAGTTTTTAAACCACAAAATACTGAGTAGACCAAGGCTAGCAGACCAAAAAAAATGCAATGTCTGCCTGAAAAGCAAGAATTTCAAGACCACAGATAGACAAGGCGTCAGACGGAGATTACAGACTGATCAAAATGTGGCCTTGATTTTTTGGGGTCCACCAAAATTGTGTCAATAAGTAGGCTATCATGTGTTTCTCAACGCAAGCAATGAATAGCCAGGTCTTTCACCGGGAAGGAACAACCACGGGAAGGGCAGCATCCAATAAAGGAAAACTTCCTATGCCAAAACATGGTATCCATCCACAGACAGCTGTTTCGGGGTATTTGCCCCTCATCAGTGTGGAGTAGGAAACTGGCTATTAGGAGCACTGCTATTCATTAATTAATAATGAAAAACCTGGCTATTCATTGATTGCGTTGAGAAACACGTGGTGGTGTGTCCGCAGCTTTTCTACATGCATTTGCATATTTCCCTTTAGGGATGGGGGCAGTGTTCTGGACCACTGCGTTGAGAAACACGTGATGGTGTCTCCGCGGTGTTGGATGTTTTGATCTCCCCGAGGTCATTCATCCTTATGTTAATAAGTAGGCTATGACACTAAAAAAAAATTGGAGTACTAAAATTGTAAAATATTTAGTGCAATGATATGCGATGCGGCGTGTGGCCTACAAATCACAGTGATAAATATAAGAACTGTAGCTAAATATTTTTGGGCAAGCTACAGATTTTTGGGGCAGCAAAATGATGTCCAAAAATGTTGTAAGACACTACAAAAAATAATATAGTACAAAAAAAAAGGCCAGATTTTTCTGCGCACTCACATCTGATGTCTGAGACAAAAAAAAATATTTAAATTGTTAGATTTTCACACTCTTGTATTGCAATGACCTGGTTGTAGTCTGCAGCGTGGACAAGCAAATAAATGTAGAAAAAAGGGAGCTATGGACTGCTTTCTAATAAAATTAGCAGGTATAAGCTGCAAAAAAGAAAAAATTGCCACGGATACCTGCAGATACGTATATATAAAATATGCAGCAGCAGGCAGGGATGGAGCTTTGGGAGGTATGCAGTGAGAGCTATGTACTCACATACAGTGCCTGCATGTCTTGCACTGATGTGCATATGTGAACATAGACTCCCCTGCCTACCTAGCACTGCAATCTGTGTACCCCCGAATTAGCCCTAAAAAGGACTGTTGGTTTATCAGGATTTGTGGATTGAACACTAGTAGACCCACACTAATAAATGTAAGAATCTGACCTTATCTCAGCAGCAGCTCTCCCTACACTAGCTGAGTCCGGAGCAGAATGTGCCGAGCAGGGCGGCACCAGGTCTCTTATAGACCTGATGACGCTGTGCGGCCCGCCAATCACTGTAATACCACAACAAAGATGGCTGTGGTAATACAGTGCATGGCAGACAATCCCTGCATGCTGATTGGCGCTCTCAAAAGTGCCAAAATTAAAAGGAGACCCGAGCTCCCGACAAATATTCCTGGGAACACTGTGCTCGCCGAATACACCAAGCATAGTGATACTCGGGCGAGTACCAAGTAGTGGCGAGCACGTTCGCTCATCACTAATAACTAATTATATGCTACATAGTTGCAAATCAAATGTATGTATGAGATAGCCAAGATGATTGTCTATAAAAATGATGGCAGTCTCACATTTAAAGCAGTAGTGAATGGTGAGATATGGAGCCATGAAAGTCAAAAGTTCAAAACGTTACATTTTTGCTCGTCACTTTATATGTTCATATTAAAAACATCAATTGCCTATTTTTGAGAGAAAAAAATCCTTCACTTTTTTTAACCCCTTAACGACCGCCGATACGCCTTTTAACGGCGGCCGCTAAGGGTACTTAAACCACAGCGCCGCTAATTAACGGCGCTGTGGAAAAAGTTAATAGCGCCCTCCAGAGTCGGATTTTCTCTGGGGTCTCGGTTGCCGAGGGTAGCCGAGACCCCAGAGAACATGATTCGGGGGGTTTTTACCGACCCCCGAGTTGCGATCGCCGGTAATTAACCGTTTACCGGCGGTCGCAACAACAACAAAAAAGACGCGATTTGCCATTTAATTTCTCTGTCCTCCGATGTGATCGCACATCGGAGGACAGAGAAATAGGGTCCCCGATGGCCCCCGATAGCCCCCCAATACTCACCTATCTCCCCCGGTGCTCCTCGTGGCTCCCGATGGGCGCCGCCATCTTTTTTCCGGGGAAAAAATGGCGGGCGCACGCGGAGTGCGCCCGCCGCCCGGCACCCGAAAGATCTTTGGGGTCTCGGCTGCCGGGGGTAGCCGAGACCCCAAAGAACATGATCGGGGTCGGTTTGCACCGACCCCTGTTTTGCGATCGCCGGTAATTAACAGTTTACCGGCGACCGCAAAAAAAAAAAAAAAAAGCGATCTGTAATTCTCTGTCCTCTGATGTGATCGCACATCAGAGGACAGAGAAATAGGGGTATTCGGGGACCCTATCATACTCACCCGGTGTCCCTGGGTCCTCTTTTGTCTCCTCCTGCCGGCCGGCTTTTTCCTCATGGCGGGCGCATGCGCAGTGCGCCCACCATCTGCTGCCATCTGCCGGCTGGCAGGAGAGACGAGTTGGGGCTAAAATTAGGGTTAGGGTTAGGGTTAGGGCTAGGGTTAGAGTTAGGGTTAGGGTTAGGATTAGGGTTAGGGCTAAATTTAGGGTTAGGGTTAGGGCTAGGGTTAGGGTTAGGGCTAGGGTTAGGGTTAGGGTTGGGGCTAAATTTAGGGTTAGGGTTAGGGCTAGGGTTAGGGTTAGGCTACTTTCACACTAGCGTTTTTTGGCTTCCGTCGCAATGCGTCGTTGGAGAAAAAACGCATTCTGCAAAACTGCTTGCAGGATGCGTTTTTTCTCCATTGGCTTGCATTAGCGACGCATTGCGACGGATTGCGTCGTGCTTTGGCGGACCGTCGGCACAAAAAAAGCTACATGTAACTTTTTTGTGCGACGTGTCCGCCATTTCCGACCGCGCGTGCGTGGCCGGAACTCCGCCCCCGCCTCCCCACACCTCACAATGGGGCAGCGGATGCGTTGAAAAAACAGCATTCGCTGCACCCATTGTGCGGCGCTTACAACGCTAGCGTCGGTACGTCGGCCCGACACACTGCGATGGGCCGAGTACGAAGCTAGTGTGAAAGTAGCCTTAGGCTTCTTTCACACTTGCGTCGGTACGGGGCGGTCGCAATGCGTTGGCCCGACGTACCGACGCACGTTGTGAAAATTGTGCACAACGTGGGCAGCGGATGCAGTTTTTCAAAGCATCCGCTGCCCAGTCTATGTCCTGGGGAGGAGGGGGCAGAGCTACGGCCACGCATGCGCGGAAATGGCGGACCCGACGTACAAAAAAAAGGTTACATTGAACTTTTTTTGTGACGACGGGGCTAAAGTTATGGTTAGGGTTGGGGCTAAAGTTAGGGTTAGGGTTGGGCTAAAGTTAGGGTTAGAGTTGGGATTAGGGTTAGGGTTTGGATTACGGTTGGGATTAGGTTACGTTTGGGATTAGGGTTGGGATTAGGGTTACTTTTGGGATTAGGGTTGGGATTAGGGTTAGGGTTGGGATTAGGGTTCGGATTAGGGTTAGGGGTGTGTTGGATTTAGGGTTTTGATTAGGGTTATGGTTAGGGTTCAGATTAGGGCTGTTTTGGGGTTAGGGTTGTGATTATCGTTAGGGTTGTGATTAGGATTATGGATCGGGTTGAGATTAGGGTTAGGGGTGTGTTGGAGTTAGGGTTGGAGTTATAATATGGGGGTTTCCACTGTTTAGGTACATCAGGGGGTCTCCAAACACGACAGACAATTTTGCGCTAAAAAAGTCAAATGGTGCTCCCTCCCTTCTGAGCTCTGCCATGCGCCCAAACAGTGGTTTACCCCCACATATGGGGCATCAGCGTACTCGGGATAAATTGGACAACAACTTTTGGGGTCCAATTTCTCCTGTTACCCTTGTGAAAATAAAAACTTGGGGGCTAAAAATCTTTTTTGTGGGAAAAAAAAATATTTTTTTATTTTTGCTACTCTGCATTATAAACTTCTGTGAAGCACTTGAGCATTCAAAGTTCTCACCACATATCTAGATAAGTTCCTTAGGGGGTCTAGTTTCCAAAATTTGGTCACTTGTGGGGGGTTTCTACTGTTTAGGTACATCAGGGGCTCTGCAAACACAACATAACACCCACAGACAATTCTATCAAAGTCTGAATTCCAAAATGGTGCTCCTTCTCTTCCGAGCTCTGCCGTGTGCCAAAACAGTGGTTTACTCCCACATATTGGGTACCAGCATACTCAGGACAAATTGGACAACAACTTTTGGGGTCCAATTTCTCTTGTTACCCTTGTGAAAATAAAAATTTGGGGGCTAAAAAATCTTTTTTGTGGGTAAAAAAAATATTTTTTATTTTCACTACTCTGCATTATAAACTTCTGTGAAGCACTTGGGCATTCAAAGTTCTCACCACATATCTAAATAAGTTCCTTGGGGGATCTATTTTCCAAAATGGGGTCACTTGTTGGGGGTTTCTACTGTTTAGGTACATTAGGGGTCTGCAAACGCAACATAACGCCCGCAGACAATTCTATCAAAGTCTGCATTCCAAAATGGCGCTCCTTCCCTTCCGAGCTCTGCCGTGCGCCCAAACAGTGGTTTACCCCCACATATGGGGTACCAGCATACTCAGGACAAATTGGACAACAACTTTTGGGGTCCAATTTCTTTTGTTACCCTTGTGAAAATAAAAACTTGTTGGCTTAAATATCTTTATTGTTAAAAAAAATATATTTTTTATTTTCACGACTCTGCATTATAAACTTCTGTGATGCATTTGGGCATTCAAAGTTCTCACTACACATCTAGATAAGTTCCATGGGGGGTCTAGTTTCCAAAATGGGGTCACTTTTGGGGGGTTTCTACTGTTTAGGCACATCAGGGGCTCTCCAAACGCGACATGGCGTCCGATCTCAATTCCAGTCAATTTTTTATTGAAAAGTCAAATGGCGCTCCTTTGCTTCCGAGCTCAGCCATGCGCCCAAACAGTGGTTTACCCCCACATATGGGGTGTCGGCGTACTCAAGACAAATTGTACAACAACTTCTGGGGTCCATTTTCTCCTGTTACCCTTGGTAAAATAAAAATTTGGAGGCAAAAAGATCATTTTTGTAGAAAAAATGCGATTTTTTTATTTTCACGGCTCTACATTATAAACTTCTGTGAAGCACATGGGGGTTTAAAGTGCTCACCACACATCTAGATAAGTTCCTTAAGGGGTCTAGTTTCCAAAATGGTGTCATTTGTGGGGGGTCTCCACTGTTTAGGCACATCAGCGGCTCTCCAAACGTGACATGGCGTCCGATCTCAATTCCAGCCAATTCTACATTGAAAAAGTAAAACGACACTCCTTCTCTTCCAAGCTCTGCGGTGCGCCCAAACAGTGGTTTACCCCCACATATGGGGTATCGACGTACTCAGGAGAAATTGCACAACAACTTTTCTGGTCTAATTTCTCCTGTTACCCTTGTGAAAATAAAAATTTGGGGGCAAAAATATCATTTTTGTAGAAAAAATGCGATTTTTTATTTTCACGGGTCTACGTTATAAACTTCTGTGAAGCACTTGGGGGTTCAAAGTGCTCACCACACATCTAGATAAGTTCCGTAAGGGGTCTAGTTTCCAAAATGGTATCACTTGTGGGGGGTTTCCACTGTTTAGGCACATCAGGGGCTCTCCAAACGCGACATGGCATCCGATCTCAATTCCAGCCAATTCTGCATTGAAAAAGTCAAACGGTGCTCCTTCACTTCCAAGCTCTGCGGTGCGCCCAAACAGTGGTTTACCTTCACATATGGGGTATCGACGTACTCAGGAAAAATTGCACAACAACTTTTGTGGTCTAATTTCTCCTGTTACCCTTGTGAAAATAAGAATTTGTGGGCGAAAAAATAATTTTTGTGAAAACAAATGCGATTTTTTATTTTCACGGCTCTATGTTATAAACTTCTGTGAAGCACTTGGGGGTTCAAAGTGCTCACCACACATCTAGATAAGTTCCTTAAGGGGTCTAGTTTCCAAAATGGTGTCACCTGTGGGGGGTTTCCACTGTTTAGGCACATTAGGGGCTCTCCAAACGCGACATGGCGTCCAATCTCAATTCCAGCCAATTCTGCATTGAAACAGTCAAACGGCGCTCCTTCACTTCCAAGCTCTGCGGTGCGCCCAAACAGTGGTTTACCTCCACATATGGGGTATCGGCGTACTCAGGAAAAATTGCACAACAAAATTTGTGGTTAAATTTCGGTTTTCACACTTGTGAAAATTAAAAAAAATGGTTCTGAAGTAAAATGTTTGCAAAAAAAAGTTAAATGTTCATTTTTTTCTTCCACATTGTTTCAGTTCCTGTGAAGTACGTAAAGGGTTAATAAACTTTTGAATGTGGTTTTGAGCAGCTTGAGGGGTGCAGTTTTTAGAATGGTGTCACACTTGGTTATTTTCTATCATATAGACCCCTCAAAATGACTTCAAAGGTGATGTGGTCCCTAAAAAAAACATGGTGTTGTAAAAATGAGAAATTGCTGGTCAACTTTTAACCCTTATAACTCCCTAACAAAAAAAAAAATTGTTTCCAAAATTGTGCTGATGTAAAGTAGACATGTGGGAAATGTTATTTTTGAACTATTTTTTGTGACATGTCTCTCTGATTTAAGGGCATAAAAATACAAAGTTTGAAAATTGCAAAATTTTAAAAATTTTCGCCATATTTCCATTTTTTTCATAAATAATCGCAAGTAATATCGAAGACATGTTACCACTATCTTGAAGTACAATATGTCACGAAAAAACAATCTCAGAATCAGCGGGATCCGATAAAGCGTTCCAGAGTTATAACCTCTTAAAGTGACACTGGTCAGAATTGTAAAAATTGGCTCAGTCATTAAGTACCAAATTGGCTCTGTTACTAAGGGGTTAATACAAAATGCGTTAATAGAGATGTACAAAAAAGCATTTTCTAAACCAGAAACTCCAGTTAAGATTTATATATGGCAACAGTAACATTTCCTCAGCCCTGCTCTTATAGTACAGCTAGCACGTTTTCTTAATCTCTCCTTCATCATCTCCATCACAGCAGATGATTCATTCATGTGGACACACAATGCGAAGTATGCTGTTATGTGGTTGCTTCTTGGCAATATCTTTATCATGAAAATGAAGTTTCCTCCTAATTAATTTTTGTTTCAGGCCAGGTGGTTGTCTGACTGCCAGAACTGGGGGTTGGTGCAAGATATCTACCAGCTTATCCTTAGCAATAACAGGTTGCAGCTCTTTTTAGGTTATTTATATCATCTAGGTATATTGTAGATTATACAGAAATATTTGATCTATTTAATCAGCATTCAGGCATTAGGTAGGAAGTAAAGCCCACGTGTATAATGCGAAAAGAGTTATGGGAGAAGTGTTGGGAAATTAAACTTCCTCCAGCATTAAGAAAGGACCACTTATGATTTTTCTTTTTACCTAAATGCATGCATTTTGGCTGAAAATCATTTAGCAACAGGGTTTCAATAACATTTTTGGTATTGTTCTTATGTATTACACTTAGGGATGAGCGAACCCGAACTTTAACTCTGAACATGGACATTTTCCCAGAAGTCTGTTTTTCTGTTTGAGTTTGGTGCCAAATAAAGTTTGTTAAAAAGGCTGCAGCGCAGCCAAGCAAAAAGCGTGTAGGCTGTAGACACTTACGGAGAAATCACATCCATGCCAAATAATAACATAGATGCAATTGGCCGGCATAACATCCAACCTGGATTGTATAAATGCCGGATCATGGGTTATGCCGCCATTTTCCTCTGAACTTGGTGTAGAGTGCCAAAACAGCCTGGTGCAGTGTGCCCAAACAGCCTGGTGCACAGAGCCCTACCATCCTGGTGCACAGTGCCATAACAGCCTAGTGTAAAGTGCCATAACAGCCTGGTGCACAGTGCCATAACAGCCTGGTGTAGAGTGCCCTAACAGCCTGGTACACAGTGCCATAACATCCTGGTGTAGAGTGCCATAACAGCCTGGTGTAAAGTGCCATAACAGCCTGGTGTAAAGTGCCATAACAGCCTGGTGCACAGTGCCATAACAGCCTGGTGTAGAGTGCCCTAACAGCCTGGTACACAGTGCCATAACATCCTGGTGTAGAGTGCCATAACAGCCTGGTGTAAAGTGCCATAACAGCCTGGTGCACAGTGCCATAACAGCCTGGTGCAGCCTGCCCTAACAGCCTGGTGCACAGTAGCATATGAGCCTGGTGTAGGGTGCCCTAACAGTCTGGTGCACAGTGCCATATGAGCCTGGTGTAGGGTGCCCTAACAGCCTGGTGTACAGTGCCATGACAGCCTGGTGTAAAGTGTCATAGCAGCCTTGTGCAGCGTGCTCTAACAGCCTGATGCACAGTTCCATAACAGCCTGGTGTAGAGTGCCATAACAGACTGGTGCAGCATGCTCTAACAGCGTGGTGCACAGTGCCATAACAGCCTGGTATAAAGTGCCAAAACAGCATGGTGCAGCATGCCCTAACAGCCTTTTGCACAGTGCCATAGCAGCCTGGTGTAGAGTACCATGACAGCCTTGTGCATCATGCTCTAACTGTCATGGTTGAGGATTCCTTTCCCTTTCCTCTCAGGGTTATATATATATACCTGCCCTCATCTGGGGTTCATTGTCAGTTATACATTTGTTCTGGCTGTGTGTCTGACCCCCTGGTGTGTTTGCATACTGTTGTCTTTTCCGGCTCTGACTTGATTACTCTTAAGGTACCGTCACATTAAGCGACGCTGCAGCGATAGTGACAACGATGCCGATCGCTGCAGCGTCACTGTTTGATCGCTGGAGAGCTGTCACACAGACCGCTCTCCAGCGACCAACGATGCCGAGGTCCCCGGGTAACCAGGGTAAACATCGGGTTGCTAAGCGCAGGGCCGCGCTTAGTAACCCGATGTTTACCCTGGTTACCAGCGTAAAAGTAAAAAAAACAAACAGTACATGCTCACCTGCGCGTCCCCCCAGCGTCTGCTTCCTGACACTGACTGAGCTCCGGCCCTAACAGCAGAGCGGTGACGTCACCGCTGTGCTTTCACTTTCACTTTAGGGCCGGATCTCAGTCAGAGCAGGAAGCAGACGCTGGGGGACGCGCAGGTGAGCATGTACTGTTTGTTTTTTTTACTTTTACGCTGGTAACCAGGGTAAACATCGGGTTACTAAGCGCGGCCCTGCGCTTAGTAACCCGATGTTTACCCTGGTTACCAGAGTAAAACATCGCTGGTATCGTTGCTTTTGGTGTCAAACACAACGATACACGGCGATCGGACGACCAAATAAAGTTCTGGACTTTATTCAGCGACCAGCGACATCACAGCAGGATCCTGATCGCTGCTGCGTGTCAAACTAAACGATATCGCTAGCGAGGACGCTGCAACGTCACGGATCGCTAGCGATATCGTTTAGTGTGACGGTACCTTTACTCCGCACCCGCCTGCCCCACTATCTCCGGCTCCCTGACCTTTGGCTATGTCCTGAATTCCCTTTATGTCTCACTATTTGGCACCTCATTGACATCCTGACTTGACTTCGGCATGCTCTGACTTCTCTCTGGCGTCGCCGTTCTCCAGGAAGGTGTGTGCTAAACCTGAACAGCGGACATTGCTACCTGTGAGCCGGCTGATCCTCACTAGGAAAAGGACTGTGTTTTTTTGTTCCTTTGCTTTGCTGTTTTGCCCAGAGAGCCATGTTTGCGTTCCCAAGCTTAGTTTATGCTGTCTACAATAAGAAGCCCTGTCTTAAAGAGGCAGTGTTCCAGTCATACATCTGTGTCCAGCCGAGTGAGCCGCTCTATCACAGATGGTGGAGAATGCGGCAGCATTTCCAGAGAGCACGTGTGACGGTCACAAGCCCGCATATGATGTCAGGCAAGATGGAAAGCCACTCTACCACAGGTGTCATAACAGCCTGGTGCAGCCTGTTCTAACAGCCTGGCGCAGAGTGCCATAACAGCCTGGTGTAGAGTGCCACAACCGCCTGGTGCAGAGTACCCTAACAGAGTAATAATCTGCTGGACCTTTCAATTCTCTGCTGTGCATTTTTTTGGAGTGGAAAAAAATGAAAAGTGCATTAAATAGGGGTCGTGGCTGTGGTGCTGCTGGTGGTGCAGCTGCTGCAGGGACAGGATGTGGTAATTCTGTGCCTGCTGCATGACCAAATGAAACACCTTCTTCTTGTGCATGCAGGCGACAGGATGTTCTGCATAATTCCATAGGCCTGAGTAGCGTTGGACGAATGGTCCACCTGCTTCCCTGTTAAAAGTGCAGTGTTGGCACCTGCAGACCCTTGTCACCTGGCTTCCACCTTACCCCCTTGCAAATCAGCCAAGCAGTTTGAGCCCCAAGTCATGCAGCAGCCACTCCTGCGTTTTGATGACTCCGCTGGCTGGGGTTCCGTGGGCCATACACCTGGCCCTGCCCCAGAAGTGGAAGAGATTGAGAGCACTGATGCCCAATAACTTCTTCAGTTGCAGGATGAATACATGGAAGGGTTAGTGCACTCGGTCAGCGGACCACCACAGCATATCTCTGATGATGACGAAACACTGGTATGTGTCTTTCTGCAGTGTGCAGACCGGAGGAGGGCAAGGGCAAATTGCAGATAAGCCGTGACTCATAGATTAACAATGGTCAGACAACAATCTGATTTTTTTTCTGATTGCACTCTTCCATTTTCCTCGCAGATGAGTATGAGCTCTAAGGGTACCGTCACACAGTAGTACCATTTTGATCGCTACGACGGTACGATTTGTGACGTTCTAGCGATATCGTTACGATATCGCAGTGTCTGACACGCAGCAGCGATCAGGGATCCTGCTGAGAATCGTACGTCGTAGCAGATCGTATGGAACTTTCTTTCGTCGCTTGATCACCCGCTGACATCGCTGGATCGTTGTGTGTGACAGCGATCCAGCGATGTGTTCGCTTGTTACCAGGGTAAACATCGGGTAACTAAGCGCAGGGCCGCGCTTAGTAACCCGATGCTTACCGTGGTTACCAGCGTAAAAGTAAAAAAAACAAACAGTACATACTTACATTCCGGTGTCTGTCCCCGGCGTCTCAGCTTCTCTCCACTGTGTGAGCGTCTGCCAGCCGGAAAGCGAGCACAGCGGTGACGTCTGACGTCACCGCTGTGCTTTCCGGCTATGGCGCTCACACAGTGGAGAGAAGCAGAACGCCGGGGACAGACACCGGAATGTAAGTATGTACTGTTTGTTTTTTTTACGTTTACGCTGGTAACCAGGGTAAACATCGGGTTACTAAGCGCGGCCCTGCGCTTAGTTACCCGATGTTTACCCTGGTTACCGGGGACTTCGGCATCGCTCCAGCGCCGTGATTGCAACGTGTGACCGCAGTCTACGACGCTGGAGCGATAATCATACGATCGCTGCGACGTCACGGATCGTGCCGTCGTAGCGATTAAAATGGTACTGTGTGACGGTACCCTAAGTCTTTGTGTCCGTCTTAAATCTTTTATCTACAACTGTACATACCCAGCTTGGTTTTGCTTTATACTGCTTTTCATACTTCCCTATGTCAGTGTATATTAATCCCATGAATCCCATTATTCATATGTTACCACTAAAGATTAAGACACCTTTCCAGGTTCGGTTCGGATTGGCGAACAAGTTCGCCGAACATATCCAAACCCCACTGAATTCAATGAGAGGCAAAATCAAACGCATAGACAACACCTTCAGGGGGGGGGGGGAGCAGAAAGCTGCCAAAACAGCTCAAATTATGAGTAGACACCAGGAAAAGTTAAAACAATTGACCTAGAGTAGAAATAATATAATTGCGCAGCATGGATGCATGAGACAGGGCTTGGACCTGCATTTCTAGCTTAAACATTAATCATTAATAGATGGACGATGACAGGTATAGGCCTAATGCTCTGAGAGCCCTTCCAAATTCAGGCAACACATGGGAAGGAGGCCCAACTTGAAATCCAAACATTTCCAAAATTAGGCACCAGGAAAAGTGGCATCAATTGACCCACAGTAGAAATTTGATAATGGCACAGCAGCAGTCAGCAGTGGGCCATGAAAGAGGTATCAGGGTCTGGGCCAGCATTTACAGCTTTGAATTTAAACTTAAATTAAGATGAGGTGGGTGAGGGACCAGTGTCAGCCTGTTGTGCTGAGAGCCCTAATACCTCATGTAGCAGACCCAACTTGGAGTTCAAACATTTAAAAAAATTGCACAAAAATATTGCCACACATCCACAGAGTAGAAATAGTATAATGGGGCTCTGATTCCCCTTCTGCTACAGGCAACCCACCAGATGGAGACCCAACCTGAATACTCCGCATTTCAAATAATTGTTTGTAACATTAGACCAGTCACATGACCCTCTTCCCATTGGAAAAAATAAAGTTGGATCCAAAATGGCCGACTTCAAAATGGCTGCCACAGTCACCACCCATCTTGAATAGTTTTGCCCCTCACATATGCTACTTAATGGCCCACCCTGTAGATCCATGACTTGTTCATCTTGATGAAAGTTAGGCAGTCAACACTTTCAGGGGACAACCAGATGCGGTTATCCATCAGCACAACATCAGCAGCACTGAAGACACATTCTGAGAAAACGCAGGCTGACGAGCATGACAAATCTGCAAGGTGTGACAGGTGAGCTCAGGCCAATCTTCTATTTTTGAAGACCAAAATACAAAAGGCTCCAACCCCCCCGATGGCATTGATATTATGCTTGAAATACTCTTGCACCATCCCAGTAGTCAGTACTATTTCTAACCCTAAGAATACGGCATCATGTTGTAAATAGTGTAGCAAGAATGCGCTCATGTGTCGAGCGCTTCCATGAGGTACAAGTCCATGGTGTGTTGGTGGCAAGGTAACAATCAAGTTTGCTTCCTCCATCCCCTTTTACCAACAAAGGACAACAGAGATGGGATAATTATCCTCGTCATCTACTGACTGTTGTGTGCCCATCACTTCTTCCTCATTGTCCTACTGAATTTGTTCTTCGGCTTCTGCATCTTCACTAACAGTTTGTGTGGTACCATGAGCCCCCATCGATCACTGCAATCCACCCTCCCATGGTACCCGCCAGTGAGACAACAGTCCATAACTTCCTCATCCTCCTCTGCTTGCACCTCTTCCTCTGGAACCATCACCTCCTCCCACAGACTATTTCAACGTGTGCTCCAGCATATAGATGATCAGAATAGTGATGCTAATGAAGGCATTGTCAGCGCTAACCATCCTAGTAGCCATGTCAAAACTGTGCAGAAGGGTGCAGAGGTCCTTCATCTGTGCCCACTCTGTAAGCTTCATTTGCATCATGTCCGTACTGCATTGGCTCAGGGTGTGCAAAAGGACATACTGCAGCAGGGATCGTGGCTGCTGCCACAGTAGCTGCAACATGTGCAGAGTGGAATTCCACTGTGTCGGCACATCGCATATCAAATGGTTAACCGGTATTGTTTAGGTTAAAAGCCAAATCATAATCTCTATTTACAAGGACGTGTTTCGGGGTGTTGCCCCTCATTAGTGCTAAGCAAGAGATCTGGTTTAGCTGTATTAGAAGCTCTGACGGGCATCTAAGGGGTAACATCCTTCCTTGTGCAACATGTCATGCCTAACATACCTATGTAAGGAGATTTATAGGTCATGCAATGCTCCTTTGTAAAATTAAATATTATTCAGAGGAAGAGGAATTGAACTCTATTGTCACCTATTAGAAGTAGCAATCCTAAAAGTCAATATCGACCCTTTATCAAGCCTAATTATCTAATGTATAGAGATAATAAAGTATTTACATTATTATTTACATTTACTATTTTATGGTGTCCAATATTTGTAGGTGTTTCCGAGTCCATTGGCCCCAACTGGCCTATTCCTACCTCATTAGCATATAATATGCTATGGAATAAAAATTTATTTTTAAAAGCTTGCAGCCTAATTAAGCACAAAAAATACCTTATTAGAAGAAAGGATGAAGTTTTTATACTGCAATAGTAGCAGTTGGGATCAGTCAGAGGACGTGAGAGGTTTCCTTTAATGGATATAGATATTCATAGAAGAATATAGAAGAGAAAATCTTTTAGACACCCTTTTAAAAGGCAGATGTTGGTCTTATAAGCCTTTGTTTAAAAGTGTCTTTGTATTTTATAAATATTTTGCCCTCGCCGTTTCTATTTCCTGTCTATTCTGCTTCATTTTGCTGCTTTGATGTAACATAAATCTTTTATTTTTACACACCTTCATTACTTCTTAATCCCTCTTCTCTCTTTGAGACATGGTCCCCTATTGTGTCTAGAATTACTTCCACTAACAGCTCTATTTACTAACCAAGCGGTAAAATGAGATTTGTTATGATCCTAATAAACCAGACCCGTGCTTCATCTTTCATGATTATTCTTTCCACCTATATTTTGGTGATGAATTCTTAAAGGGCTAGTATGGTTTCAGCAAATAAAGGCTATATTTGTTTAGTGCAGGTTATACCATTTCCAATATACTTTCTCTATCAATTTCTTAGGGTTTTCAAGATTTCTGCTGGCAGTCATTTAGAACCACTGTGCCAGTGGATAAAAAGCTGGCCTGATTACCGTATTTTTCGGACTATAAGACGCACCGTACCATAAGACGCACCCCAAATTTGGGGTGAAAATTGCAGAAAAAAAGATTTTTATAAGATGGGGGTCCGTCTTATTGTCCGAATTTAAGATCTCTTACCTGAGGGCAGGCAGTGGCAGAGCAGGGTCACAAGAGGCAGGGTGTCAGCAGAGGTGCGGTGATGCTGAGACGCGGTGCGCAGTACGGCGTGCACCTGAGCAGGGTCCCTTCCTGCTTAGGTGGGCGATGGCATGGCCTGGTGTCCATTGGGAGGTTGCAGCAGTGCTGAGGTGACGGCAGATGTGTGGTCACTTCCTCAGGTGAGGTGATGCCTGTTGTGAACTCTGTTTTCGGGCTCCCTCTTGTGGTCACAGGTGGTATTGCGTGAGTTTTATTTTTTGGCTCCCCCTGGTGGCTTTGTTTGTTATCTTGCGGGTCTGTGCTGATCAGCTGCCTCGTTATTCTCTAGGGAGGTTCCTATTTAGCTCTGCTTCACCTCCACTTGTTGCCGGCTGTCGATGTATTCAGTGCTATTCTGATTACTCCTGACTATCTTGGTTTTCTGTCTCTTCATGAGAAGCTAAGTTCTGTTTGATTGTTTTTTGCTCATCTGTCTGCAATATGATTTCTGTTTATGATGAATTTAGTCCAGCTTGCTAATATGTGATTTCTTGCTGCTGGTAAGCTCTGGGGTACGGAGTTGCTTCCCCCGCACCTTTAGTTGGTGCGGGGGCTCGAGCAATCTCTGCGTGGATATTTTGAATAGGGTTTTTCATTGACCGCACAGTTCTCTTCCTATTTTCTGCTATCTAGTGTTAGTGGGCCTCATTTGCTAAATCTATTTCATCTCTGCGTATGTGCTTTCCCCTTAACTCACCGTTAATATTTGTGGGGGGCTTTTCAATATCTTTCTGGGACATTTCTCTGAGGCAAGAGAGGACTTACTTTCTCTCTAGGAATAGTTAGTTTCTCAGGCCGTGACGAGACGTCTAGGATTTCTAGGTAACGTTCCATGGCTACTTATAGTTGTTTGCGGATAGGATCAGGTTGCGGTCAATTCAGTTACCACTTCCCCAGAGCTAGTCTTCGGTTCAGTTTCTTAGCTAGTCAGATTTGCGATCCTTGCCACTAGGATCATAACAGTACAGCCGGCCATAAAGTGTTAATTGCATGGCAGAAGTAGGAGAAGAGAAGCCTTGAGTTTTGTTTTTTTTTGTTTTTTTTTGTTGCTGTGTGTCTAGCTGCTGTGTGTCTAGCCTCTCTCCTCCTCTTAATCTTGGTGTGGTTTTGAGTTCAGCTGCTGACATGGATATCCAGAGTTTGGCCTCCAGTGTAGATCATCTTGCTGCAAGAGTACAAAGTATTCAGGATTTTGTTGTTCACAGTCCTATGTCAGAGCCTAGAATACCAATTCCGGAGTTGTTTTCTGGAGATAGATCTAGGTTCCTGAATTTTAAGAACAATTGCAAGTTGTTTCTTTCTTTGAAACCTCGTTCCTCTGGTGATTCCGTTCAGCAAGTTAAGATTATTATTATTATTATTATTATTAGGCTGAGAAAGCTTTGTTGGCCCTCTCTCAGGGGCAAGATGAAGCAGAGGTGTATTGCCAGAAATTTCGGAAATGGTCGGTGCTTACTCAATGGAATGAGTGTGCCCTGGCTGCAAATTTCAGAGAAGGTCTTTCTGAAGCCATTAAGAATGTCATGGTGGGGTTCCCTACGCCTGCAGGTCTGAATGAGTCAATGACTGTGGCCATTCAGATTGATCGGTGTTTGCGGGAGCGCAAACCTGCGCACCATTTGGTGGTGTCTTCTGAACAGACACCTGAGTCTATGCAATGTGATAGAATTCTGACCAGAAGTGAACGGCAAAATGGGTTGTGCTTTTACTGTGGTGACTCAGCTCATGTTATCTCAGCATGCTCTAAGCGCACAAAAAAGATTGATAAGTCTGTCACCATCGGTACTTTACAGCCTAAGTTCATTTTGTCTGTTACCCTGATTTGTTCCCTGTCATCTTACCCGGTTATGGCTTTTGTGGATTCAGGTGCTGCCCTGAGTCTGATGGATTTGTCATTTGCCAGGCGCTGTGGTTTTGTTTTGGAGCCTTTAAAATTCCCTATTCCACTAAGGGGAATTGATGCTACACCATTGGCTATGAATAAACCTCAGTACTGGACGCAAGTGACCATGTGCATGACTCCTATTCATCAGGAGGTGATTCGCTTTCTTGTACTGCATAATTTGCATGATGTCGTCGTGTTGGGTCTGCCATGGTTGCAGACTCATAATCCAGTCCTGGATTGGAAAGCAATGTCTGTGTCAAGTTGGGGTTGCCAGGGAATTCATGGCGACGCTCCTGTGGTGTCAATTGCTTCATCCACTCCTTCTGAAGTCCCTGCGTTTTTGTCGGACTACCAGGATGTATTTGATGAGCCCAAACTCAGTTCTCTACCTCCTCATAGGGATTGTGATTGTGCTATAAATTTGATTCCTGGTAGTAAGTTTCCTAAGGGACGACTCTTCAATTTGTCAGTGCCGGAGCATGCTGCTATGCGGAGTTATGTAAAGGAGTCTTTGGAGAAAGGACTTATTCGCCCCTCCTCCTCCCCTCTTGGTGCGGGGTTCTTTTTTGTGGCTAAGAAGGATGGTTCCCTGAGACCTTGTATTGATTATCGCCTTCTAAATAAGATCACGGTCAAATTTCAGTATCCTTTGCCATTGTTATCTGATCTGTTTGCTCGCATTAGTGGGTCTAGTTGGTTCACCAAGATAGATCTTCGTGGTGCTTATAACCTTGTGCGTATTAAGCAGGGTGATGAATGGAAAACTGCATTTAATACGCCCGAAGGCCACTTTGAGTACTTGGTGATGCCTTTTGGACTTTCTAACGCTCCTTCTGTCTTTCAGTCCTTCATGCACGACATCTTCCGCGAATATCTGGATAAATTTATGATTGTGTATCTGGATGATATTTTGGTTTTTTCTGATGATTGGGAGTCCCATGTTAAGCAGGTCAGGATGGTGTTTTAGGTCCTGCGTGCCAATGCTTTATTTGTGAAGGGCTCAAAATGTCTTTTTGGAGTCCAGAAGGTTTCTTTTTTGGGTTTCATTTTTTCTCCTTCTACTATTAAGATGGACCCAGTCAAGATTCAGGCTATTCATGACTGGACTCAGCCTACATCTGTTAAGAGTCTTCAGAAGTTCTTGGGTTTTGCTAATTTTTACCGTCGCTTCATCGCTAATTTTTCTGGTGTTGTTAAGCCTTTGACGGATTTGACCAAGAAGGGTTCTGATGTTACTAATTGGTCTCCTGCGGCTGTGGAGGCCTTTCGGGAGCTGAAGCACCGGTTTTCTTCTGCTCCGGTCTTATGTCAGCCAGATGTCTCTCTTCCTTTCCAGGTCGAGGTTGATGCTTCTGAGATTGGAGCGGGGGCTGTTTTGTCGCAGAGAAGCTCTGATGGCTCTGTGATGAAGCCATGTGCTTTCTTTTCAAGAAAGTTTTCGCCTGCCGAGCGGAATTATGATGTCGGTAATCGGGAGTTGTTGGCTATGAAGTGGGCATTTGAGGAGTGGCGACATTGGCTCGAGGGAGCTAAGCATCGTGTGGTGGTCTTGACTGATCACAAAAATCTGGTTTATCTCGAGTTGGCCAAGCGGCTGAATCCTAGACAGGCTCGTTGGTCATTGTTTTTGTCTCGTTTTGATTTCGTGGTCTCGTACCTGCCTGGTTCGAAGAATGTGAAGGCTGATGCTCTTTCTAGGAGTTTTGTGCCTGACTCTCCTGGAGATTCAGAGCCGGCTTGTATCCTCAGAGAAGGGGTGATTTTGTCCGCCATCTGCCCAGATTTGCGACGAGTGTTGCAGAAGTTTCAGGCGGATAAACCTGACCGTTGTCCACCGGATAGACTGTTTGTCCCAGATAGATGGACCAGTAGAGTCATTTCCGAGGTTCATTCTTCGGTGTTGGCGGGCCATCCTGGAATATTTGGTACCAGAGATTTGGTGGCCAGGTCCTTTTGGTGGCCTTCCTTGTCGCGGGATGTGCGTTCCTTTGTGCAGTCTTGTGGAATTTGTGCTCGGGCTAAGCCTTGCTGTTCTCGTGCCAGTGGTTTGTTGTTACCTTTGCCTGTCCCGAAGAGGCCTTGGACGCATATTTCCATGGATTTTATTTCAGATCTCCCTGTCTCTCAGAGAATGTCTGTCATCTGGGTGGTGTGTGATCGTTTTTCTAAGATGGTCCATTTGGTGCCCTTGCCTAAGTTGCCTTCCTCCTCCAAGTTGGTTCCACTGTTTTTTCAAAATGTGGTTCGTTTGCACGGGATCCCTGAAAATATTGTTTCCGACAGAGGATCCCAGTTTGTGTCTAGATTTTGGCGGACCTTTTGTGCTAAGATGGGCATTGATTTGTCTTTTTTGTCGGCCTTCCATCCTCAGACGAATGGCCAAACCGAGCGAACTAATCAGACCTTGGAAACTTATTTAAGATGTTTTGTTTCTGCTGATCAGGACGACTGGGTCACTTTTTTGCCATTGGCCGAGTTTGCCCTTAATAATCGGGCTAGTTCTGCTACTTTGGTTTCTCCTTTTTTTTGTAATTCGGGGTTTCATCCTCATTTTTCCTCGGGTCAGGTGGAGCCTTCTGACTGTCCTGGAGTGGATATTGTGGTGGATAGGTTGCATCAGATTTGGGATCATGTGGTGGACAATTTGAAGCTGTCACAAGAGAAGGCTCAGCGCTTTGCCAACCGCCGTCGTGTGGGTCCCCGACTTCGCGTTGGGGACTTGGTGTGGTTGTCTTCTCGCTTTGTTCCTATGAAGGTCTCCTCTCCTAAGTTCAAGCCTCGGTTTATCGGTCCTTATAAGATTTTGGAAGTCCTTAACCCTGTGTCATTTCGTCTGGACCTCCCAGCATCGTTTGCTATTCATAATGTGTTCCATCGGTCGTTGTTGCGGAGGTATGTGGTGCCTGTGGTTCCTTCGGTTGAGCCTCCTGCCCCTGTGCTGGTTGAGGGTGAATTGGAATACGTGGTGGAGAATATCTTGGATTCTCGTGTTTCTAGATGGAGACTTCAGTATTTGGTTAAGTGGAAGGGCTATGGTCAGGAGGATAATTCCTGGGTGGTCGCCTCTGATGTTCATGCGGCCGATTTGGTTCATGCCTTCCATGTGGCTCACCCTGATCGCCCTGGGGGTTTTGATGAGGGTTCGGTGACCCCTCCTCAAGGGGGGGTACTGTTGTGAACTCTGTTTTCGGGCTCCCTCTTGTGGTCACAGGTGGTATTGCGTGAGTTTTATTTTTGGGCTCCCCCTGGTGGCTTTGTTTGTTATCTTGCGGGTCTGTGCTGATCAGCTGCCTCGTTATTCTCTAGGGAGGTTCCTATTTAGCTCTGCTTCACCTCCACTTGTTGCCGGCTGTCGATGTATTCAGTGCTATTCTGATTACTCCTGACTATCTTGGTTTTCTGTCTCTTCATGAGAAGCTAAGTTCTGTTTGATTATTTTTTGCTCATCTGTCTGCAATATGATTTCTGTTTATGATGAATTTAGTCCAGCTTGCTAATATGTGATTTCTTGCTGCTGGTAAGCTCTGAGGTACGGAGTTGCTTCCCCCGCACCGTTAGTTGGTGCGGGGGCTCGAGCAATCTCTGCGTGGATATTTTGAATAGGGTTTTTCATTGACCGCACAGTTCTCTTCCTATTTTCTGCTATCTAGTGTTAGTGGGCCTCATTTGCTAAATCTATTTCATCTCTGCGTATGTGCTTTCCCCTTAACTCACCGTTAATATTTGTGGGGGGCTTTTCTATATCTTTCTGGGACATTTCTCTGAGGCAAGAGAGGACTTACTTTCTCTCTAGGAATAGTTAGTTTCTCAGGCCGTGACGAGACGTCTAGGATTTCTAGGTAACGTTCCACGGCTACTTATAGTTGTTTGCGGATAGGATCAAGTTGCGGTCAATTCAGTTACCACTTCCCCAGAGCTAGTCTTCGGTTCAGTTTCTTAGCTAGTCAGATTTGCGATCCTTGCCACTAGGATCATAACAGATGCCGCAGCCCGGTATCCACGGAGAGCAGCAGAGCTGTGTTAAGCATCAGTTTCTCGGTGGCGGTGGCCATCTTCCTGAGGCCACGCGTGCGCAGATTGAGTACTCTGCTTCCCAGGGCTTCAGGAAAATGGTCGCAGGAGGCCGCGCGAGCGCAGATGGAGATCGTGGTGGCCATTTTCCTGAAGCCGAGATCTCAATCTGCGAACTCGGCTTTAGGAAAATGGCCGCCGCAATCTCAATCTGCGCACGCGCGGCCTCCCGCGGCTATTTTCCTGAAGCCCCAGTAAGCAGAAAACTCAATCTGCGCACGCGAGGCCTCAGGAAGATGGCCGCCGCCACCGGGAAAGCCGTGACTCACCCAGCTCTGCTGCTCTCCTTCGATACCGGGCCGCGGCATCACCTCACCTGTGGAAGGGACCCTGCTCACACCATACCGCTCACCGCGCCTCATCATCCCCGCACCTCTGCTGCCGCCACACTGCCAGTAAGCCTGCATTCCAACTATATGACGCACCCCCCATTTTACTCACAATTTTTTTGGGGAAAAAGTGCGTCTTATGGTCGGAAAAATATGGTATATGATGCACACATCACACCATTGGTCATGTGGTAAAATTTGTTAAACTGTTGAACATTGACTCAACACCTTAACAACCAGAGGTATTTTTATTATTGCATTTACGTTTTTTGTTTCGCTTCTTATTATTCTCCAGGTGATTATGAGTTCACAGACACCAGTGAGCTGCGATCATGTGATGGGGTCACCGATGGATGAGATTTCTGATGCGCTTCCAGTAAGCGCAAATTAAATGCTGCTGTCATAGATTGACAGCGGCATTTAACTAGTTAACAGCTGCGGGTGGATCGTGATTCCACCCGCGGCTGTTGCAGGCAAATGTCAGCTGTATATATCAGCTGACATGTGCCTGGAAAAGTGCGGGCTCAGCACCGGAGCCCGCACCAAACAGGGGGAGTCTGACATCAGCGTACCTTTACACCCGATGTCAGAAAGGGGTTAAAGAGTAACCAACATTTTACTTTTTTATCATAAATCAGTAATACACATGAAAATAAGAAACTTTCTAATTTATCTTATTAGAGAAATCGGCTTCTTTCTCCTTCTGGAATTGACCATTCATTCTCAATATTCTTAATTCACAGGAAAAATCTGTTTACAATGAATTCAGCTGTTAACATTACTGAGATTGGAAAGGACAGTTGCTGCTCATAATATTGTATGGGGAAGGAAGGGTCGAGGAAGAGCTAGTGGCAGGCACAGACATTCTGCTAAAAAAATTCATCTGAATCAGCAGTTATGCTCCATTCACACACAGGATTTTCTGCAGCATCATCTGCAGTAAAAATGCTGCATTCAAGCACTCATTTTTCAGCATGTTTTTGCTTCATTTTCTTGGCATTTTTGTTGCTTTTTTTTTTCCAGCGCCTTTTGGGTGCAGATTGCATATGTGGTTTGTCTACAGTTTAATAAATATAGTTCTATTCACCAAAACCTCTTTAAAAATGCAGCAATTATTATCTCCTGTCTCAGTAATGTGAACATCTGGATTCACTGAAGACAGATTTAACTTGTGAATTAAGTGTAAAAGATATATCCAGGAGGAGAAAGAATAGAATCTAGCTGATAAGATATATTATAAACTTACTTATTTTCATGTGTATCATTGATTGCTGAAATAAAATTTTGAATGACGGTTATTCTTTAAAAGCTACTTACGTCCAATTTATTTGTTATGCTCTGCTTATATAGCGCTATCATATTCTGTTGCGCTTTACGTACATTATCATCTCTGTCCCCAAAGGGGCTCACAATCTAAATTCCCTAGCAGTATGTCTTTGGAGTGTAGGAGGGAACCAGAGAACCCGGAGGAAACCCACGCAAACATGGGGAGAACATACAAACTCCTTGCAGATGTTGTCCTTGGTGGGATTGGAACCCAGAACCCAAGTGCTGCAATGCTAACCACTGAGACACAGTGGGTGATACTAGTAAAAAAAAAAATTTTCTTATGGGAGACATAATTAATTTGCATATTTTTTTCCATGGAGCATTATCTATAAGGCTCCATATTCAAATAGTCTCTTTTTTCCAGTCATTAATTCCAAATCCACCTCCCAACCCCTCCTCCCAAAGCTGAGGCAAGGGCAATAAGGTTCCATACTTCCTTGAGCAAGAACCCTATCAAAGCTGAATCAACTGGAGGTAAAAAAAAATGAAGGTTTAAACAATATAACTGAAAGCATATGGCTAAATGTAGATGTGGCCCAAGCCAAGTTAGATAAAATTAGTATGAACAAGGTCCTGGGCCCAGATGGATGCATCCAAGAGGTCTTAAGGAACTTTGCTGAGTTATTGCACATAATTTTTAGAGACTTTCTAGTGACTGGTACTGAACCAAGCGGCTGTCACAAAGCTAACCTGGTGCCCACTTTCATAAAAGGGCTGTAAGTTTTTAACAGATAATAAGAGACATCCATTGAGAAAAATGTTTGAGGGGCTCATGAGGGACCATGGGCAGCACCGTGGCTCAGTGGTTAGCATTATTGCTTAGCAGGACAGGGGTTCTGGATTCAAATAAATCAAGGACAACATCTGCTAGGAGTTTGTATGCTGTCCTCATGTTTGCCGGAGTTTCCTCTTGGTCTCTGGTTTCCTCCAACACTCAAAAGACATACTGATAGGGAACTTAGACTGTGATCCCCAATGGAGAGAGTGATGATAATGTATGTTGAATATGTTGATGCTATAGCGAGTAAAATAAATAAGTAGAATAAAACAAATAATATTAATTAAACTATATATGGGAGTATCTGGCAGAAAATAACATTATACTGTAAGTGATAGACAGCACAGCTTCACTAAGGACAGAAGTCCTCAAACCAATCTCATTAGTTTTTATGAAAAGGTGAATAGAAGCTTCGACACAAAGGTAACTGTGGACAGAGGTGTATCTAGGGAGGGCAGCCGTGGCATGTGCCCTGGGCGCAGCCTGCAGGTCTGAAGCATTTTGCTGTCCCCAGGACTGGTAGTCGGCAGTTCTTTGAGGCCAAGGCCGGTTGACCTGAGAGTCACAAGCTGGCTTCTCCAAACATCTCCATGGAGCAAGGTTACCGGCGGGTCCCAATCCTGGCTTTCTCCAAATGTATCCATGGTTCAGCGATGGTCAATGAAGCAGATCTGTGTTCTTCCAACTGGGGCTGAGGTCCCCTAGGTTGTTTCCTGTAGAATGATATATCTTTGTCGCTCTTGATGGAGCCATGATGTATTGGCAGCAGTCCTATAGGGTCCCTGGATGTTTGGATGTCTTGGCAGAATCTCTGGCTGTCTCTCTCTCTCCATCTCTCTATACAGAGGCATATAGCCTATTTTTATGCTTAACAAGTGTCGTTCATTCAGTATTTACATACACCATGTTCCAAATTATTCTGCAAATTGGATTTAGGTGTCATAAGGATTTAATTGTTTTGTTCTTCAAATAAAGTTGCGGATAGTATTGTGTCTCAGGGCTCAATGGATCACTGAAATCAATCTTAAACACATGTGATAATTAGTTTTCCAGGTGATTCCTATTAAAGGAAAACTACTTAAAATGATGTTCCTCATTATTATGCAGGCCACAGGTTTCAAGCAATATGGGAAATAAAAAGGATCTCTCTGCTGCTGAAAAGTGTTAAATAGTGCAATGCCTTGAACAAGGTATGAAAACATTAGAAATTTCACAAAAACTTAAGAGTGGTCATCATACTGTGAAGAGATTTGTGACTGAAACAGAGCACAGACAGAGTTCATGCAGATAAAGGCATAATGAGGAAGATTCCTGCCAGACAAATTCATTGTATTAAGAGAGCAGCTGCCAAAATACCATTACAAAGCAGCAAACAGTTATTTGAAGCTGCTGGTGCCTCTGGAGTCCCTCGAACCTCAAGGTGTAGGATCCTTCAAAGGCTTGCTGTGGTGCATAAACCTACTATTCAGCCACCCCTAAACAGTGTTCACAAGCAGAAATGGTTGCAGTGGGCCCAGACATACATGAAGACTAATTTTCAAACAGTCTTTTTTTACTGATGAGTGTCGAGCAACCCTGGATGATCCAGATGGATGGAGTAGTGGATGGTTGGTGGATGACCACCATGTCCCAACAAGGCTGCGACGTCAGCAAGGAGGTGGAGGAGTCATGTTTTGGGCTGGAAACATGGGGAAACAACTGGTAGGGCCCTTTAATGTTCCTGAAGGTGTGAAAATGACCTCTGCAAAGTATATAGAGTTTCTGACAACTTTCTTCCATGGTATAAAAAGCAGAAACGTGCCTTCAGGAGCAAAATCATCTTCATGCATGACAATGCACCATCTCATGCTGCAAAGAATACCTCTGAGTCATTGGCTGCTATGGGCATGAAAGGAGATAAACTCATGGTGTGGCCACCATCTTTCCCTGTCCTCAACCCTATAGAGAACCTTTGGAGTATCATCAAGCAAAAGATCTATGAGGGTGAGAGGCAGTTCACATCAAAACAGCTGCTCTGGGAGGCTATTCTGACTTCATGCAAAGAAATAAATACAAGCAGAAACTCTCCAAAAACTCACAAGTTCAATGGATGCAAGAATTGTGAAGGTGATATCAAAGAAGGGTTCCTATGTTAACATGTAACTTGGCCTGTTAGGATGTTTTGAAGTTAAATAGCTTTTTTGTTCAGTGAATGTGACCTCCTAATGCTGCAAATTCCACAAATGAGCATTTTCAGTTGTTTAAAACATATCAAATGTTTAGAAATTCTACTGTTGCTAATAATTTGGAACAGTGCATTTTGAGTTTTTATTTATTTTGGAGATTATACTGTTATCATTGGGAGGTTTCTTCAATAAAATTCGATGTATACTCTAACAAGTGATGACTGTTATTAGACTGACTGTCATTTGCACTGACCATTTAGGAAAATCCGAGAAAAATTTCATTTGCATAATAATTTGGAACACGGTGTAAAGGGTAAGAATGCAGATGAGATCTATTTGCAGCTTTTCCTCCTCTGCTTTCGAAGTCAACAAAACTATCTGGCCTACACAATGCATAATTAGCATATCAGTAAACATCACTAGTCATCAAGGATAAGAGCACACTATGTTATATCAAATATCAGCTTACGAGTCAATATTTTAGGCTTACGCAAGCAAAAGTCTGTTTTCTTGACCAACCAGAAATCAACACTTAAATTCAAAAGACAACATATAGATAACAGTCTATTCTTCATGTTTTGCTAAAAATAGTTATCTGGTTAATTAAGATACAATGCTGTGTCTCCACAGGTATTTACTGTGAGTGGGGGAAACTTGCTGTAACAGGGCTTGGGAAGATTTACTGTGATGGGGGTATTTAGTGTAATAGATCTGGGAAACATTTACTGTGATGGGGGTATTTAGTGTAATGGACCTAGGGAAAATGTAATTTAATGGGGGGATGATTTGAGGACACAAGTTTGGAAAGCAAAGAAAGGACAGGTACAGACACAATATGGGGAGCAGGAGAAATTTGAAGACAGCATGAGGAGGAAGGGTAGGGGATATTGGTGCGGACACAGTATGAAGAGCGGGGGTATGCGTGCGAACCCAGTGTGAGGAGCAAGGGAAAAATGCATGCGGACACAGTATGGGAAGTTAGAGGGACGCAGGATGTGTGAGGATTCAGTATGGAACGTGAGAGGGTAAATGTATGAAGAGGGAGAGGGAAACATGTGAGGAGACTATTAGAGGAATAGTGCGAGGAGACAGAATGGGGGAAGAAAAGTGTGAGTTGGAACAGAATAGAGACTTAGTAGTGTAGGGGGTAGCATGGGTGAACAGTGTAAGGGCACAGCATACCAAGAAGCTGCGTGTGGTGAGGGGGCATAGTATAGAGACTGGGTCCTATAGGGGAGAGCCAGTGTGAAGACGGTTCCCAGGATGGAAAGGAGGGAGCAGTGTGGAGGGCATGTACCATGAGAGGGACAGTGTGGGGGCATATTTTGTACAAGGAATATAGCAAGTGGCAATGTATTTATTCAGGGGCTCAGCGCAGGGCAGATATTTTTAATCAGGAGCATTATAATGACATTGTTATCTTTAAGAGCATTGTATGGGGATGAGCTGCAGAAGACAAGAGAAGATGAAAGTCTGCAGAGATGGGCTAAGGATAAGAAAATCATCATGGGTCTGGAGAAGACGAAGAAGAAAAGAAAGAAAATAACTCCAAAGACAACGTCATCTATCAGGTACCTGGATATAAATGCTTTTTTCTGATTCTAATTCCCATATTTATATTTATGTTAGGAGCATTAAAGTGGTTGTCCAAGTGTGTGATGAGTCTGCAGTCATTCTATGTGACTGCAGACTTCGGAACTCTCTCAGTGCACTGCACGCTATAAGGATTTTGTGGTGATTTGCATACATACTGTCACATGCCGACTAGACATGTGTGGCCTAACTCAATGAAAATGAATTGAGTGAGGCGTGACACATCTAGATGGAATGTGGCCAGAAGTATACAAATCCTCACAAGCCTGCAACCATCTACAGTGACTGCAGACTTTCATTTCCAACCTGGATGAGCTCTTAATTATAAAATGAAGCCCTGTAGCCAATTCTAAGGCCGGAGTCACACCAGAGCATAATATGGACGAGTGCTATGCAATAAAAAATCGCATAGCACTTGGACCGGTATTCCTCTATGGGGCAGCTCACATCACCTTTTTTTTTTCCTCCGCCATTTTCAGTGTGCGAGTGAGATCACAGCATGCTGAGATTGTCACCGGCACTCTGCCGAGACTTGGCTCACTCGCACCCATATAAGCCTATGGGTGTGAGTGAGAAAACGCATATCACTCGGATATCATCCGAGTGCGGTGTGATATACGGTGACCCTGGCATTGGAGGAGATGGAGAAATTCGTTTTTCTGCCTCCTCCGCAGCTGTGCTGCGATCATCTCTCTGCGAGAGGCTCGGAGCACAGATGCATGACACTCGGCTCCTGCTCGCAGCAGAGCAGGAGCTGAGGGTCATTAGCATATCACATCCGATGCTCTCCCATCGGATGCAATACGCTAGTATGATTCCAGCCTAACATCGTGTAATATACTCACTATCAGGATTCAGCTCTGCTTGCTGGTTCCAGCAGTCATCACATGGCCGCTTCACTCATATGCAGTTTCATACTTACGTTCATGTGATAACGAGCTTCTCTTCCCATTTCTCTGTTTTTCACTGAACATTGAATTAGGAAGAGCAGCTCATCAGCACTTGACTAAGTGTGCAAATCCCATATGTGCTTGGGGGGCACCAAACTGATTTCTTGCACCAGGTGCCAGAAAACCTAGATATACCTCTGGCTGTGGATACAATGTTTTTGATCTTTACAAAGGCACTTGACACCCCATTTGACACTGTCCCACATTGACAGCTAATAAGTAAATTAAGGTCTATAGGTTTAGAAAATAAGGCTTGTAATTTGATCGAAAACTGGCTCAAAGACCAAACTCAGTTGTGGTGAATGACTGCTTCTCTGAATGGTCTTCGGCTAAAAGTGGTGTACTGCAAGGATGGTGAATTGTTATTCAAAATATTTTTTAATGATCAAGAATTTAGCATTAATACTGTTGTTTCTATTGCTGCAGATGAGACAAAGCTATACAGTGTAGTCATTCTATGAAAGATGTTCATGAGATCCAAGCTGACAATCTAAGTATTTGGCCATCCTCTTGGCAAATTAGGCTTGATGTACATAAATGTAATGTTATTCATCTGAGTGCTAATAATCTGTGAGAATCATATGTTCTTGGAGAAGCAGAACTAAGAGTCACTTGTAGAGAAGGATCTTGGTGTACTTGCGGGGGCATGGCTTTATTTGACGTGGACCCCCTGACTGGCCGGCCTGGTTATGTTAAAATTCCCACCCCCTGCTTCTTTCCGGTGCACATGGAAGGGGTTAATGCTGGCATTTTTCTCCTTTTTCTAATAGGCAGGTTAGCGTTTGGGCAGCGTCACTTCCGGTTTTGGGGATTTATGACTTCCCTTTGGTGGGGTATACAAAGCAGTGCCTGAGGCGTTTTTGGCCTCTTTGAACTTGGTGTTATCGAGCTGCGTACTTACACTGGGCGCGTGTATGTGAGGGATGTTGTTGTCGCTGGAGGCTGCTATCAGGGAGAGGGTTAGTAGAGAAGGCTCCGCCTGGCTTTCGGCATCTTACTTAAGCTGGAAGATGGTGAAGTTTTTCCTCATAAGGCTCCGAGCAGTCATCGGTCGTGGTGTAAGCCGCACCCACCGGAGTGTATGAGCCCGTCCCATCTTCAGCCTGAAGGTTCACGTATCGCAGCGTTGCGGTCTACTGGCCCGACGCTGTCTCCTGCTGTAGACGCAGGTTCATCGTTTGTTCCCCTGCCTCAAAGCCAGGTTGGAAATAATAGGGGTGGGAATTCAATGAGGCGGGGCCATACTGGGCGGTGTGATTCTGTGCCACAGCAGTCTCGGAACATTTCACAGTGCAAGGCGATGACAGCAGGTGTTTTGAGAACGGCTGTGGAGATAACTCCTATTTTACCTCCAAGTGTGACAGGACAATTTATTTCAATGGGGGGTACTCATAGTGCCAGTTCATCTTCTGTGGAAGAAGCTGGGCACAAGAGGGTAGCAGGGCGGCAGACAGGTTATTTACCTCAGACATTTGATGAACACTTAGTGGTTGATCTGTCAGTTGCACGGAATCAACAGTTACAAGTTAATCCTCAGTCTACCCCTAATCCTCCAGGTTTGGGCATGGTTAACTCGCAACCTAGTTCATTAATACAAGCTAGCAGTAGCCAGCAAGTAATACCTCATTCATCTATGTCATTTGTGTCCAACCTTCCCAACCCCAGTCAGACAGTGATGGCACCTGCTTTGTCAACAGGCTTGGGTACCTTTAGTCAACCTGTTGGTGTTATGCCAACGGCATCACCTGGCCCTATTTCTCAGCATCAAGGAGAGGTGGCGGCTGTATCATCTGGGGCAGGCCATTCATTATTAACACCTTTGAGAATGGCATCCGACCATCAGAGGAGTTGCAGGAGAAGGAGGCACGACGGGTCCTCTTCCTCTTCTGCTGATTCTGGTAGAAGGTCTTCCAGATGTCATAGTCGTCATACCCATCGTAGAAGGAGGAGATCGGTTTCTAGATGCAGTCGTTGGTCACGGACCTCGCGTTTTTATTCTTCCTCTTCCTCGGGGTCTCGTGGTCTTAGTTGTAGAAGGAATCAACAATCTCCTAGGTCATCCCACGAAGTACAGCGAGGTCATAATGAAGTGGTGATTTCTGATCAATCGGGGCTCCCAACTTCTGTCACACAGGCTGGTGAGTTCAATTATGCAGAAGCATGGGAGAGTTCGGGTAAAAAATTTGTGACATTGGAAAATCTTAAGAGCATCCTTGGTGGAGATAAATTAGTTTTGAACCCAAAGTTATTGTCACAAGTAAAAGTTGCTACTTCCCTTACACCGCCTTTACTTTCTGATATTTATAGGGATGTTTTTTATCGTGGTGTTGCTCCATTGGGTTCTCACCTAGATCAAGAAATGTTGGAAAAAATTTGGGCTAACGATTATATTGATGTTTGGTCACTATTATCGCCTGAACAGAGTTCAGTTGATTGGGAACGGCGAATGGCCGATTGGCCGTATAAGCGTCGTCCGAAAATGGCAAAAACTATAAATAATTGGATGCAAGCCTTTCTTGTTTTAGGTTGCGTTATGGGAAAAAAAACACCCTGAGAGGTGCTCAAAATTATTCCTCTATATGGACACCATATATAATTCGTATAAGACGCATGGGGGCACTGCCTGGTGGAGATATGATGAGGATTTTCGACGGCGTTTAGCCATTAATCCACATCTTGGTTGGGGAGTTAAGGCTACGGATTCTTGGTTGCAACTTATGATGGCTCAAAGGAGTGTTCAGCCCTTTCAATTCGGGGCCCCTGGCCAACAGACAGGCTCGGGGCCAGTCCCTGTTTGCAGGCCCGGAATCTGTTGGCTGTTCAATGAAAGCCACTGCAAATATTACGGGCTATGTAAGTACAAGCACGAGTACTCGGTATGCGGTGGTTCACACTCAGTCATAAAATGCCCTCGCCCTACCTCAAAGCCCACTTTTTCAAAGACAAACTCACAACACGAGAGTAAGGACGCCAGTGAGCATCACCACGATGGAGCCATGGCTAAGTAAATATCATAACAAAGTGGCAGCCGGTCAGTTGCGAGAGGGTTTCATGTATGGTTTTTTTATACCTTTTAATTTTGTCAAAGAATCAAAGTTTCTTCCAATTTAAAATCAACTAGGGAGCTTCTGTTAGTTGTATCAGTAAAAATTGCAAAGGAAGTGGCACTCGGTTGCATGATGGGACCTTTTCCTTCACCCCCCTTTTTTAATCTAAGGGTATCCCCACTAGGTGAAGTTCCTAAAAAATAGCCAGGTGAGTTCAGATTAATACATCATCTTTCGCACCCAAGGGGTTCTTCGGTGAATGATGGAATTAGGTCGGAAGAGTCCTCGGTGTCCTACATGCCTTTTGATCATGCATTAATGCTCTTGCGTGAGGCGGGACCAGGGGCATTGATGGCTAAGTCTGATATTGCGTCGGCTTTTCGCCTTCTTCCAGTTCACCCAGATTGTTATCTGTTATGATCTGGTGGCCTAGGAGCAGCATGGACGAGCTCTGGAGTAGGTGGCCTCTATACTGACCGCAGACCCTGAACTTAACACCGCAACTTGAAGTAGCTGTGGGATGTTCCTGTCACTCCCTAGACACCTCGTCACAGCCGGAGGACTAATTACCCCTAAAGAAAGAAACAGGAAAACTATCTTGCCTCAGAGAAAATCCCCAAAGGAAAGACAGCCCCCCACAAATATAGCAAAGGAGGCCACGCTACCTAGAAAGAAAAGACAGGACAGAGTGCTCTGCGGTCAGTATTAAAATACTACAAAAATCCACCACAGAGAATACAAAAATCTCCACACCTAACTAAAGGCATGGAGGGTAACTCTGCGACTCCAGAGCTTCCAGCTTGGCTGAATAAATCCTTACACAGACAAAGCTGGACAAGAAAAAACATAGCAATTCACTGAACTATAAAGTCCACCGCATGTGGACTGCAAAAACAAAGCCAGGACTTATCTTTGATGATTTGGACAATCCAGCAGGAGAAACCAAGCAGAGATGTGAATCCTCCAGAAAAACAATGGACAACTGGCACTCACTAAAGGGTGAAGCCAGACTAAATAGCCCCGTCCAAAGTGGAAGCACCTGATGACTGCTGTGAAGGACAAACAGCAGCACTACCACTTATAACCACCGGAGGGAGCCCAAGAGCAGAACCCACAACAGAATTCACAACAGTACCCCCCCCTTGAGGAGGGGTCACCGAACCCTCACCAGAGCCCCCAGGCCGATCCGGACGAGCCAAATGGAAGGCACGAACCAAATCGTCAGCATGAACATCGGAGGCAAGAACCCAAGAATTATCCTCCTGGCCATAACCCTTCCACTTGACAAGATACTAAAGCCTCTGTCTTGAAAAACGAGAATCCAAGATCTTCTCCACAACATACTCCAACTCCCCATCAATCAACACCGGGGCAGGAGGATCAACAGAGGGAACCACGGGCACCACATATTTCTGCAACAAAGATCTATGAAAAACATTATGGATGGAAAAAGAGGCTGGAAGGGCCAAACGAAAAGACACTGGATTGATAATCTCAGAAATCCTATAAGGACCAATAAACCGAGGCTTGAACTTTGGGGAAGAAACCTTCATAGGAACATGACGAGAAGACAACCAGACCAAATCCCCAACCCGAAGCCGGGAACCCACACGCCGACGATGGTTGGCAAAACGCTGAGCCTCCTCCTGAGACAACACCAAATTGTCCACAACATGAGCCCAAATCTGCTGCAACCTGTCAACCACACAGTCCACCCCAGGACAATCAGAAGACTCAACCTGCCCTGAAGAAAAACGAGGATGAAACCCAGAATTACAAAAGAATGGTGAAACCAAGGTAGCAGAACTAGCCCGTTTATTAAGGGCAAACTCAGCCAATGGCAAGAAAGCCACCCAATCATCCTGATCGGCAGACACAAAGCATCTCAAATAAGTTTCCAAAGTCTGATTAGTTCGCTCGGTTTGGCCGTTTGTCTGAGGATGAAATGCGGAAGAAAAAGACAAATCAATGCCCAGCTTAGCACAAAAGGACCGACAAAACCTAGAAACAAACTGGGAACCTCTATCGGACACAATATTCTCCGGAATGCCATGCAAACGAACCACATGCTGAAAAAACAACGGAACCAACTCAGAAGAGGAAGGCAATTTAGGCAAAGATCCCAAATGAACCATCTTAGAAAACCGGTCACAGACCACCCAGATAACAGACATCCTCTGGGAAACAGGAAGATCCGAAATAAAATCCATAGAAATATGCGTCCAAGGCCTCTCAGGACCGGCAAAGGCAAAAGCAACCCACTGGCGCGGGAGCAGCAAGGTTTGGCCCGCGCACAAGTCCCACAGGACTGCACAAAAGAACGCACATCCCGTGACAAAGAAGGCCACCAAAAGGACCTACTAACCAAATCTCTGGTACCAAAAATCCCAGGATGGCCAGCCAACACAGAACAGTGAACCTCAGAAATCACTTTACTAGTCCATCTGTCAGGAACAAACAGTTTCCCCGCTGGACAGCGATCAGGTTTATCAGCCTGAAACTCCTGAAAAACCTGTCGCAAATCAGGGGAGATGGCAGAAAGAATCACCCCCTCCTTCAGAATACCAACCGGCTCAAGAATCCCAGGGGAATCAGGCAAAAAACTCCTAGAGAGGGCATCAGCCTTAACATTCTTAGAACCCGGAAGATACGAGACAACAAAATCAAAACGGGAGAAAAACAGGGACCATCGGGCCTGTCTAGGATTCAGCCATTTGGCACACTCGAGGTAAATCAGATTCTTATGATCGGTCAAGACCACAATACGGTGCTTGGCCCCCTCAAGCCAATGTCGCCACTCCTCAAATGCCCACTTCATAGCCAACAACTCACGATTGCCGACATCATAATTGCGTTCCGCAGGCGAAAACTTTCGAGAAAAGAAGGCACACGGTTTCATCAAGGAACCATCAGAATTCCTCTGAGACAAAACGGCCCCTGCCCCAATCTCAGAAGCGTCAACCTCAACCTGAAAAGGAAGAGAAACATCCGGCTGATGCAACACAGGGGCAGAAGTAAATCGGCGCTTAAGCTCCTGAAAGGCAGAAACAGCCTCAGAGAACCAATTCGCTACATCAGCGCCCTTCCTCGTCAAATCGGTCAGGGGTTTAACCACACTGGAGAAGTTGGCAATGAAACGGCGATAAAAATTAGCAAAGCCCAAAAATTTCTGAAGGCTCTTCACGGATGTAGGCTGGATCCAATCATGAATGGCCTGAACCTTAACCGGATCCATTTCTATAGATGATGGAGAAAAAATGAAGCCCAAAATAGAAACCTTCTGTACTCCAAAGAGGCACTTAGACCCCTTCACAAACAAGGCATTATCACGAAGGACCTGAAATACCATCCTGACTTGTTTCACATGAGACTCCCAATCATCTGAAAAAAACAAAATATCATCCAAATATACAATCATGAATTTATCAAGATAATTCCGAAAAATATCATGCATGAAGGACTGAAACACAGATAGGGCATTAGAGAGTCCGAATGGCATCACAAGATATTCAAAATGGCCCTCGGGCGTATTAAACGCAGTTTTCCATTCGTCACCCTGCTTAATACGAACAAGATTATATGCCCCTTGAAGGTCAATCTTAGTAAACCAACTAGCCCCCTTAATCCTGGCAAGCAAATCAGAAAGCAAAGGCAAAGGGTATTGGAATTTGACCGTGATCTTATTCAAGAGGCGATAATCAATACAGGGTCTCAAGGAGCCATCCTTCTTGGCAACAAAAATAAAACCTGCTCCCAATGGAGAAGAAGATGGCCGAATATGCCCCTTCTCCAAAGACTCCTTTACATAGCTCCACATGGCGGCATGTTCAGGCACAGACAGGTTGAAAAGTCGGCCCTTAGGAAACTTACAGCCTGGAATCAAGTCAATAGCACAATCACAGTCCCTATGCGGTGGAAGGGAACTGGACTTGGGCTCATCGAAAACATCCTGGAAATCTGACAGAAACTCAGGAATTTCAGAAGAGGGGGAGGAGGAAATTGACATCAGAGGAACGTCATCATGAACCCCCTGACAACCCCAACTAGTGACAGACATAGATTTCCAATCCAACACCGGATTATGTACCTGTAACCATGGAAACCCCAGCACAATAGCATCATGCAAATTATGCAACACCAGGAAACGACAATCTTCCTGATGGGCTGGCGCCATGCACATGGTTAACTGTGTCCAAAACTGAGGTTTATTTTTAGCCAATGGTGTAGCATCAATACCCCTCAAAGGGATAGGACTCCGCAAAGGCTGTAAGGGAAAACCACAACGTCTGGCATATTCTAAGTCCATCAAATTTAAAGCGGCGCCTGAATCCACAAATGCCATGACAGAGAATGACGATAATGAGCAGATCTGGGTCAAAGATAACAGAAATTTAGGTTGTACAGTACTGATGGTAACGGAATTAGCGATTCTCTTGGCACGCTTAGGGCAATCAGAAATAACATGAGCAGAATCGCCGCAGTAAAAGCACAACCTATTCTGACTTCTGAATCCTTGGCGTTCAGCTCTAGACACAATCCTATCACACTGCATAGGCTCAGGACTCCGCTCGGAAGACAACGCCATAGTGTGCACAACTCTGCGCTCATGCAAGCGCCGATCAATTTGAATGGCCAGAGACATAGAATCACTCAGACCTGCAGGCGTGGGGAACCCCACCATAACATCTTTAACAGATTCAGAAAGACCCTTTCTGAAAATTGCCGCCAAAGCATCCTCATTCTACTTAGTAAGCACAGACCATTTTCTAAATTTCTGCCGCTTCTTGACCCTGACACAGGGCCAACAAGGTTTTCTCAGCATGATCCACAGAATTAGGTTCATCATACAATAACCCAAGCGCCTGAAAAAAGGTGTCTACATTAAGCAAGGCCGGATTCCCAGATTCCAGGGAAAATGCCCAATCCTGCGGGTCGCCACGCAACAGAGAAATGACAATTTTTACCTGCTGGATGGGATCACCAGAGGAACAGGGCTTCAGAGCAAAAAACAGTTTACAGTTATTCTTAAAGCTCAAAAATTTGGACCTGTCCCCAAAAAACAGATTGGGGGTAGGAATTCTAGGCTCTAAAACAGGAGTCTGCACGATATAATCAGAATTACCCTGTACTCTAGCAGCAAGTTGATCCACCCGAGAAGCAAGTCCCTGAACATCCATGTCAGCGCCTAACTCCTGAGCCACCCAGAGGTGAAGAGGGAAAAAAAAACACAACAGAGTACAGAAAAAAAAATGGCTCGGCACTTTTTTCCCTTCTTTTGAGATGCGGTTAACTCATTGTTGGCCAGTTGTACTGTTATGATCTGGTGGCCTAGGAGCAGCATGGACGAGCTCTGGAGTAGGTGGCCTCTATACTGACCGCAGACCCTGAACTTAACACCGCAACTAGAAGTAGCCGTGGGATGTTCCTGTCACTCCCTAGACACCTCGTCACAGCCGGAGGACTAATTACCCCTAAAGAAAGAAACAGGAAAACTATCTTGCCTCAGAGAAAATCCCCAAAGGAAAGACAGCCCCCCACAAATATTGACTGTGAGAGGAGAGGTAAATTACAAACGCAGACTGAAAACAGAATTTAGCAAAGGAGGCCACGCTACCTAGAAAGAAAAGACAGGACAGAGTACTCTGCGGTCAGTATTAAAATACTACAAAAATCCACCACAGAGAATACAAAAATCTCCACACCTAACTAAAGGCATGGAGGGTAACTCTGCGACTCCAGAGCTTCCAGCTTGGCTGAATAAATCCTTACGCAGACAAAGCTGGACAAGAAAAAACATAGCAATTCACTGAACTATAAAGTCCACCGCATGTGGACTGCAAAAACAAAGCCAGGACTTATCTTTGATGATCTGGACAATCTAGCAGGAGAAACCAAGCAGAGATGTGAATCCTCCAGAAAAACAATGGACAACTGGCACTCACTAAAGGGTGAAGCCAGACTAAATAGCCCCGTCCAAAGTGGAAGCACCTGATGACTGCTGTGGACAAACAGCAGCACTACCACTTATAACCACCGGAGGGAGCCCAAGAGCAGAACCCACAACAGAATTCACAACAGTTATCATCTTTTGGGATGCTTCGTAGATGGAAGCTATTATTATGACACTTGCCTTCTCATGAGTTGTTCCATTTCATGTAGATATTTTGAGTTATTTAGTAGCTTTCTTGAATGGGTAGTCAAATTTGAGACAGGCTCCCATTGGATTACACATTATTTGGACGATTTTCTGTTTGTAGAACCAGCAAATTCAGAATTTTGTGAGAAAGTGTTGCTTAAATTTCGTGAGTTAATGAAGGTTTTCGGGGTTCCGTTATCAGAAGAGATGACTGTGGGTCTGGTGACCTGCTTATCTTTTCTCGGTATTGAAATTGATTCTGAAAACATGGTGTTTTTTTTGCCTTTTGAGAAAATTGCCAAGCTACTCGAAAAAATTGATGGTTTTCTCTCTATAAAAAGGTGACCCTTGTGCAAATGCAATCCTTTTTGGGTTTATTGAATTTTGCGTGTCGTGTGATACATATGGGAAGAATTTTTTCCCAGCGTTTGGCGATGGCCACGCTGGGGGTTAGGCTTCCTCACCATAGGATAAGGATTGGCCTTCCCTTGATTGAAGACCTTAAGGTATGGAGGAGTTTTTTGTTGAATTATAATGGTTATACTTGTTTCCAAAGTGAAGAGAAGATGGGTCAGGACATTTCCCTATTTGTGGATGCAGCTGGGTCTGTGGGTTTTGGCGTCATTTTTCATGACCAGTGGTGTGCGGAACGTTGGCCAGATAAGTGGTTTGTGAATAGTTGGACAAAAAATATTACTCTCCTTGAGTTATTCCCATTGGTGGTGGCAGTGGTCATTTGGGTGATCAGTTGCGTAATTCACGCATTTGTTTTTGGTCAGACAATGAAAGCATGGTTCATGCGGTAAATCACCTTTCTTCTTCTTCGATCCCTGTTATCAAGCTGATACAATTCCTACTGTTGAAATGCTTGCATTTGAATATGTGGTTCCGCTCTAGGCATGTTCCGGGTATTGAAAATGATATGGCTGATTCCTTTTCACGTTTTGATTTTCAGAAGTTCCAGGATCTCGCTCCACCTCCCAGTCAACGGGGAACTCCGTACCCTGGATACCTTTGGGAGGTGCCGGGAACCTCCTAATGCCATTGGTTCGGGCATCAGTGGCTCCTTCAACTTGGAATGCATATGGTAAGGCGTGGCAGAAATGGTGGGTTTTTGCGAGTAATCGTCCAGTAGACACCTCGAGTGGAGCGAGGTTGGAGGCGACAGAGGTTTATCTACAACATTTACATGCCTGCGGTTCCTCAGCAGCGGTGGCCAGAAAGAGGTTGTCAGGATTGTCTTTTCATTTTAAATTAAGGGGATGGGAGGATGTTACAAAAAGTTTTATTTTGCATCAGGCCATAAAGAGTTGGAAAAGTTCTTGGGATCAGCATGCGATTAGACGACCAATTTCCTTTTCTCTTTTGGCTCAAATTATTGCTAACACAAAATCGGTATGCAGTTCCGTTTTTGAATCCGTTTTGTCTTCGGCTGCTTTTGGAATCGCCTTTTTCGGGGCCTTGCGGGTTAGTGAGCTGGCAGCTGCTTCTGCACATAAGCCTGGGGGTTTACAGCATAATGATGTCTCATTTTGCAATGGTGGCATCCGTATTCGTATTCGGCGGTCGAAAACAGACTCTTTTGGTATTGGTTTATGGTTTCCTTTGTTTTCCATTGCTGGCCCGGTTTGCCCCATTAATTTGGTTTCACAGTATTTGGCAAAAAGACCAGATAGACATTCGTTTTTCACTCATTTTGACGGATCACCATAGACCAGATTCCAGTTTTTGGCGGTATTGCGGCGGATTTTAGGGGCTTTGGGTCTTCCTCCTGGTGAGTTCGGTACTCACTCATTCCGAATTGGTGAGGCTACTGAGGCAGCCCGTGCGGGTCTTATGGTTGATGAAATTATGAGGATAAGTAGATGGCGTTCATCATGTTTCTTTCCTTATATCAGACCTGATTTGTTAATGTTTTAATATTTCTAATATGCACTTAAATGTCAGTTTTTTCTTTCTTATTTTAGGTTTTTCCAGGCCAAGGGTTTGGATCCTGAGTCACTCTTATGTATTTTGGGCGGAGCAGAGGGCTGAGTTGCGGCCTGGAGGGAGATCACTCGGTTTTTACAACGTGGATGTGAATTGGAGAGGCATTCGTGGATTAATGTGGTCTCAGGTGCTAGTCGAGGTGGTCCAAACATTGAGGTTGACGACTCACACAGTTATCCTGGTTCTGCATGCAGGGGGAAATGATTTGGGTTCGATACAGATCACTGAGCTCCTTAGGTTGATGTGTGCAGATATTGATAAATTCCCGGGTTTTTTCTGACAACTTGTTTTTGTTTGGTCCGAGATTATCCCCAGGGTGATATGGCGTGGAGCGTGAGATTGGGCAGGTATTGAAAGAGTACGAAGGGCAGTAAATCATCTAATTTCTCGCTTTGTACATTTTAAGGGTGGCATTATAGTAAGGCACAAACAGCTTGAAGGGATAAATGCCAGGTTGTTGCGTCCAGATGGTGTACATTTGACAGACATTGGCTTGGACATATTTTTTTTTGCAAGATGGGATTGAGAAGGCTTTGTATGCTCTGGGTGGGGGGTCATAACTCTGAGTTGTCATAGCTACTCCTTGGTGGAAGAACAAGATGGGAAATGTGGCGGGAGTCTGGCGGCATATCCCCACAACTTCCAGTGGTTAACTGAAAGAGAGCTGCGACCTTACCCCTCCAACAAAGAAGGGTTTGTTATAAAAGATGAGAATTGTTTTTCCATGTATTCTCCCAAAAATTTATATGCTAAATATAAGAATGTTACTTTCTTTGTGTCGAGGGAAAGTGGGGGAGGTGGTGCTTATGGTCTGGGCAGTCTTTAAATTACAGTTAAATAATGGCATGCAATGTCAGTCAGTGGCTTCTAGGTCCAGCAGGAAAATGTCATTTATTAAAAAAGGCATGAACTTGTGGGACAGTGATGCAATACTATCACATTACAAAGCTTTAGTGCTAAAATATGGAGTTGATTTCTGGGCACCAATTCATGGAAAGGGTGCTCTGGAGTTAGACAAGGTATAAAGGCGAGCCACAAAACTGTGGTATGGATGATCTTACTAATTAGAAAAGATTATCTTAATTTAGCCATGAGAAGAGATGTCTAAAAGGGTGAGACATGTTTAACTTGTGCAAGTACGTAAATGGCCCATACTAAAATATGGTCAAAAGCTGTTTCACTTATAACCCCTTCAAAAGACAAGGAACAGTCCTTCTGTCTGCAGAAGAAAAGAATGGTTCAATCTCCAGAGGAGACAAGCCTTCTTCTGCAGGTGCTGGTCACTGTTCAAACCACCAATGGTTTAAAAAGAGGTTTAGATGCATTTTTAGTGGGAAATAAATACGTATGTATGGTTCATGCATTATGGCTGTACCTGTACCCCTTTCCTTTATTATCTCCCATCCCTTGGTTGAATGTGATAGACATTTTTCTCTAAGTATGTAACTGTATTTAACACAGAATGGGAGAACTATCAGCAATTGTTATAATTTCATACCTTTTTCATATTTATTGCACAAATAATAACCTTTATGGTTGTAACTGTAATCCTGAATTAGCAATACAGCTGCTTACATCCTTGCCATTTTATCCATACCTTGTAGTTAGAGAAGGTTGATCTCCACATTGGATGTGAATAGTGCTAAGCTCTTGCATGCTACGTAGCCTTGTCGCTGGAACATTAGAGTTTGGGAGATGCGTGGTCTTCTTGCTCCTACGAGAACAGCAAGATGATGTAACTCCTTGGTGACTAGACAGAGATGGGCTGCGGCTGGATGGATAGTTCTGCATGGAGCTCTCACGGCAGTTTTGTTCAAACATCTGTTCATCCATGAACTCATGGTTCTGCGGAAAATCAAAATATCAATACCAGAATGATTATCGCATTTCTAAAGTGCAGATTCAACATACTGCTGACTCCACTGAATGCCTGGCTATCACTAGGGCATTCAGCACAGTAACGGCATTAAACTTCAAAGCAAACACAAGTGACTTAATGACTAGTGTTTATTAATAAACCAAATTCTCAACAGGCAGATTGGAAATATATCCAACTTGTTGTAGGCTGCCTTTCAATTAGAGTTACAGGCGTTAACTGAGATTGGGAAAAGGTTTGCTTTTGTTACAGAAACAGCACCACTACTGTCCATGGGTTGTTTTTGGTATTGCAGCTCAGCGTCATTAAGTGAAGTCTGAGTTGCCTTACGAGGAAGAAAAGAAAGAGAGGAATGAAGAAAAGAAAGAAAGAAAAAAGAAAAGGAGGTGAAAAAATGGAAAGAAAGAAGAAAAGAATGAAAGGAAGGAAGGATGAAAGGAAGGAAGGAGGAAAAGTTTGTAAAAAAGAAAGACTATGAATGAAAGGAAGATAAAAAGAAATGAAGAAAAGAAAAAAGGAAGGAAGCAAAGAAGGGAAGAAAACAAGAGAAAAGATAGAATGAAGATAAGGAAGAAAAAATAAGGAGTGGAAGGAAGAAGAAAAGGATTAAAGGAAAAACATTTAGAAAGTAAGAAAATAAAAAGAAAGAAAGAAAGAAAGAAAGAAAGAAAGAAAGAAAGAAAGAAAGAAAGAAAGAAAGAAAACCTGTCACTAGATCCTCCATCAGCACAGGCAGCATGAATCAGAGCTGTCTGCGTGATTGCACCCAGGTAAGTCTTTCCTATGTATATACAAAGGGAGAAACTTGTCAATCACCTGGAGCAGAGCAGGTAGAATCTTGCCGCAGCCGCGCTTCTCTGGTCACTTCTCTGCCTTTTGATCTTGGCCACCTTTTTTATCTGTTTTCTTTGAAATGCTGTGGCATATCAAAGAAAGACTTATCTGGCTGCAAGCTCTGATTCATGCTGCCTGTGGTTTGGGCAGCATGAATCTAGTGACATGTTCCTTTAAAAAAAAAAGTGTAATTGTGGACTCTCCTACTGCAGCTGGGCGAAAATCATTCAGAGCCCTTTAATGGGTTGATGAGATTCGAAGTTGAACATATGCAATGGTGTTATGTGTTCACTTTCTGAATAAATAAATTGTAAGGAATTTAGTGTTGAGCATTCCGATACTGCAAGTATCGGGTATCGGCCGATACTTGCTGTATCGGAATTCCGATACCGAGATCCGATATTTTTGTGGTATCGGGTATCGGTATCGAAACAACATTAATGTAAAAATGTGTAAAAGAAAGAATTAAAATAAAAAATATTGCTATACTCACCTCTCCGACGCAGCCTGCACCTTACCGAGGGAAGCGGCAGCGTTCTTTGTTTAAAATTCGCGCTTTTCTTTCCTTTACTGAAGTCCCGGCTTGTGATTGGTCGCGTGCCGACCATGTGGCCGGGACGCAACCAATCACAGCAAGCCGTGACGTAATTTCAGGTCCTTAAGGATTTTAAAATTACGTTCCGGCGTTGTGATTGGTTGCGTCGCAGTCACATGGGCAACGCAACCAATCACAGCAAGCCGTGACGTAATTTCAGGTCCTTAAGGATTTTAAAATTACGTCCCGGCTTTGTGATTGGTTGCGTCGCAGTCACATGGGAGACGCAACCAATCACAAGCCGTGACGTCACGGGAGGCTGGACACGCGCGCATTTTAAAATGGGCGCGTGTCCAGCCTCCCGTGACGTCCCGGCTTGTGATTGGTTGCGTCGCGGTCAACCAATCACAAGCCGGGAGGCTGGACACGCGCGCATTTTAAAATTTTAAAATGCGCGCGTGTCCAGCCTCCCGGCTTGTGATTGGTTGATCGCGACGCAACCAATCACAAGCCGGGACGTCACGGGAGGCTGGACACGCGCCCATTTTAAAATGCGCGCGTGTCCAGCCTCCCGTGACGTCACGGCTTGTGATTGGTTGCGTCTCCCATGTGACTGCGACGCAACCAATCACAAAGCCGGGACGTAATTTTAAAATCCTTAAGGACCTGAAATTACGTCACGGCTTGCTGTGATTGGTTGCGTTGCCCATGTGACTGCGACGCAACCAATCACAACGCCGGAACGTAATTTTAAAATCCTGAAGGACCTGAAATTACGTCACGGCTTGCTGTGATTGGTTGCGTCCCGGCCACATGGTCGGCACGTGACCAATCACAAGCCGGGACTTCAGTAAAGGAAAGAAAAGCGCGAATTTTAAACAAAAAACGCTGCCGCTTCCCTCGGTAAGGTGCAGGCTGCGTCGGAGAGGTGAGTATAGCAATATTTTTTATTTTAATTCTTTCTTTTACACATTAATATGGTTCCCAGGGCCTGAAGGAGAGTTTCCTCTCCTTCAGACCCTGGGAACCATCAGGAATACCGTCCGATACATGAGTCCCATTGACTTGTATTGGTATCGGTTATCGGTATCGGATTGGATCCGATACTTTGCCGGTATCGGCCAATACTTTCCGATACCGATACTTTCAAGTATCGGACGGTATCGCTCAACACTAGTAAGGATCCATTACATTTTCATTTTATGGCAATAAAAAACCTTAAAAAGGTGCAAAAGCATAGTCTTGCCTTCCCAGATTAACGTGCTGGCATTATTTCTCATTTAAACTGAAATAACATTTTTGCTGCAGTACTTTGCTTCCATTATTTCTGCAGAATGCCTTTGTGGCACATTCTTGCCTACTGTGCAATAATACTGTATAGAGTTTACTATAAAAACACAATCTATCACCTGTGGATCTATTTCCTTCCTACTGCAGTTGGACTTTCTTAAATAAAAGACACTGGCTCTCATTTTCGAAGTTTAGCAAACCTTTTCTCTGGATTAGACAGTAGCAATCAGGGTGTGGATCACAGAAACCAACTTAAAACCAAGAGTGGGCATTTTCGCTGGTTTCGATGCTTAGGCATAGTAATTACATATCAAGTGGATGTGAGTAATTCTGCATTGACGCAGATTCACATTCTGTGGAGTGCAGTGGGCTAAATGTAGCTGCTTTCCCAACAGATTCTTGAAATATTTAAGGTCTTCTAAAAAATTTGAAAGTATATGAATATATACAGAACTGCCATCAGGGCAGTACATCCTGTTGCCAAGGGCCTGACCAATGGAGAAAAATCACCCACAGAGTCTTGCCCACCTAATGTATCACCCCTTCCCCTTTTCAGAGTCTTTGCCCGGTTGTTTTATCCCTGCCCACCATTCTGTCTATGGTATTTTCGGTTCCCTCTGTTCTCTTCTTTCCTATAGTTCTGACACCTAGTGTCTCCCACCCTTGTGGCCCAATAAAGCTCCTTTCTACCTACTGTCACCCCTCCGACCCATCACAGAGTATTTTCTTCCCATTCTCACTTTCATGTTTATGCCCCTTGTCTCTCTACCCCCTGGTACCACCACAAAGCCTTGTAACCTAGTGCCCCCTCTAACAGATCACCTTCCCACCTTCTGTCACCCTTTTTGTCCTTCCTCTGAGATCCCTGCGAGGTTATTTTTCCCCTGTTCCCCTTCACTATATCCTACTTTTCATTCCCTCTGCCTCTTACTTCCCACACAGAGCCCTGTGTCTCCTGTTGTCACCATCATGTATACAATTTTCTCATCCATCCATCCATCCCTACTTTGTATTACCACACTATATTATCCCAACACAACCTTCTCCTATTGTTTCTCTTTTCCCTATCCAGGCCACACTGTGCTTCCCCTCCAAAGGTCAAATGTGCTACCTTGGTGATGGAGAGACCAAAACACCAAGACTTCTTGGCCATATAAAGCCTTAAAATGTCTGATAGCAGCCCTGAAAATCTATCCTATAGCTAATTTCATTTTTTTATGACTTCAAAACCTGCAAATTTGCCCATCCTTAATTTAAAACATGAATTGAATAAGTAAATGTAATACCTTTAGAGTGGAAGTTCGTACAGATAACAGGGGATCATCCACAAGATAGGACAATCCCTACAGGACAACATGCCAACAGAAGATAAGAACACAAATTGATTGTACATTCCGGCATTCCATTTCTCAGCTCCGACATTCCGTATTGCACATGCTGGGTTTAAAGGACAAGGAGCTGCTTCAATGTCACAAGACTGTAGATTTGTAAAGGTTAATAAGTAAGGAACCTTTAATACTCCAACAGCAGAAAATATATAAAAATAATTTCAATATCATACATGGTCATATCTATTGGATTATCTCCCAGTGACTTCTATAGCTTTAGGGCAACAGTTGTTCCCATTGTCATGATATTTGGGCTTATGTTAAGTCTTTTATCATCATTATTAATATCACTTAATAATCATTTATAATCTATATTAAAAGAGAATTCTTGTGACAATAAAGGTGCGCCTTGGTGCTCCAAAACAATATTTTACTGTTCCCAATTATTTTGCATCCACAAACCATAGTTTTAATAATTGGCTTAAGAATTGACTCACTTCTGGGTAGAGATTTTCTTCCCCCAAAAAAGGAAAGATTTGCCATAGAAACATGCCATACAGTACATAATACGATGCAAATAACATTAACTATGGAGGTAATTGAGGAACACTGTTCCAGTATAAATAATTCTCTTTTAAACATACTTTATACATTAAGCAATGTAAGCTTTGTATTATTTTTATAGTATGGTATATAGTATACAGTGGTGCTTGAAAATTTAACCTAAAACTAGGTCATATTTTCAGATAAGTAAGTCCCACATGTAAAAAAACAAACAAATGAGTTAATAATATTTGATGATCTAACATCACATCTAAAATGATCTAACATCACATATCCGTGAGTGGCAAAAGTATGTGAACCCTTGCTTTCAGTATCTGCTGTGACCCCATGTGCAGCACTAACTGCATCTAGACCTTTCTGGTAATTGTCAATTAACACTGCACATTGGCTTAGAGGAATTTTAGACTATTCCTCACAAAACAGCTTTAGCTCTTTTATGTTGGTGTTTTTCTTTTTCCATAAACTGTTCACTTCAGGTCCTTCCACAACAGTTTTATTGGATTATGTCCAGGACTTTGACTTGGCCATTGCAGAACTTTAACTTTACTCTCCTGTAGCTATTCTTTCATAGAAAAACCTGTGTGCTTTGGGCATTCTCTTGCTGCTTGACCCACGTTCTGTTGAGATTCAGCTCATTGACAGATGCACTAACTTTTTCTTTTTGAATTTGCTGAAAAAAAATAAATTTATTGTTTCATAAATGATGGCAAGGCATCTTGGTCCAGATACAGTAAATCAGACCCAAACCATAATTCTGCCACCACCGTGTTTCTATTACCATCTGATGTTTTTATACTATACTCTGCCAAACTTAAGCAAATGTGAGAGAGATCTTTAGTTGCTTAGAGGTTACCGTAGGTTTCTTTGTGACCTTGCAGACTATTATAAGCTTTGCTCTTAGAGTATTCTTTGTTGATTAACTATACCTGGGAAAGGTAATAAATGTCTTGAATTTCCTCCATCTGTACACAGTCTGCCTGGCTGTGAATTTGCACAGTCCAAATTCTTCATAGACAGTTTTGTAACCTTTTCCTTTATGATCAGCATTAACAGCTCTTCTTATCTAAGTTCTCAAAAATCTCCTTTGCTTCCGCCACTTCCACATACATGTTGTGAAGATAAGCCTTTGATATATCCTTGTTCTTTAAGTAAAACAGGCTGCCTACCCACAGCTGATTGTCATCCCATTGATTGAAAATATAATAATGCAATTTCACCTTCAAATTATCTGCTTATCCCAAAGTTTCACATACTTTTATCACTCACAGACATGATATTGGATCAATTTCCTACCAAAAAAAGACACAAGTCTAATATTGTTGACTGATTTGTCTGATTTGATCTTTATCCACTCTTAGAACTTGGATATAAATCTGATCAAAACTGTGCAGAAGTATAGAAAATACTGAAGGGTTCACAAACCTATATGTGTGTGAATAAGTATTTGATACACTGCCGATTTTGCAAGTTCTCCCACCTACGAAGAACGGAGAGGTCTGTAATTTTTATCGTAGGTATACTTTAACTGTGAGAGACAGAATCAACAAATAAAAAATGGAAAATCAAAATTGTATGATTTTTAAATAATTAAATTGCATTTTGCTGCATGAAATATGTATTTGATCACCTACCAACCAGCAAGAATTCTGGCTCTCACAGACCTGTTAGTTTTTCTTTAAGAAGACCTCCTATTCTACAGTAAAAGACACCTGTCCACACACTGAATCAATCATGCTCCAACCTCTCCACCATGGCCAAGACCAAAAAGCTGTCTAAAGACACCAGGGACAAAATTGTAGACCTGCACAAGGCTAAGATGGGCTGCAGGAAAATAGGCAAGCAGCTTGGTGAGAAGGCGACAACTGTTGGCACAAATATTAGAAAATGGAAGAAACACAAGTTGACTGTCAATCTTCCTTGGTCTGGCCTCATGGGGTACGGATGATTCTGAGAAAGGTCAGGAATCAGCCTAGAACTACCCGGGAGGACCAGGCAAGGACCTGTAGAGAGCTGGGACCACAGTCTCAAACATTACCATTAGTAACACACTACGCTGTTGCAGCGCCCCAGAGTTCTGGTCGTTGCAGTGCTGTGGCTTCGCCGCTAAGGGGAGCCATGGTACGTTCGATGGCACCGAAGGAGTTCCTCCAATCAGGTATCACAGACACCAATATGTTTCACGCTGGGCCTCCGGGGGGAGCTAAGGGTGCTATTCATTAGGCCACTCCCCACCATAGTGGGTAAACTGGGGGTCAGGCAGGAAGTTAGAAGAGAACGCTGACGGGATTAAACGGAGCAACACCCTGTGGCAGGGGGTGTTGTGAAGGGAGAGACTGTAGGGTCTCTGCCAGGGGTGGGATCCTGGCAGAGGCTTGGCATTGAAAGAACGTAACGGGTCCGCGCAGGCTCCTGGAAGCGGCGGGACTCAAGAAAGGACTAGAAGCGAGATAGATTGTGCTGAGTGAGAAACGAGATCAAGCAGAAGGAGAATACCAGCAGGGGTTTTGTTGAAAGAGGCAGCACCCTGCTGAGGCGCAATACCGGTGGCCGGAACGCCGAGGGAGTGGATTAGAATACAGCTTCAAGCCATACTCCAAACAGCGGCAGGACAGTCGGTCTCAGGCGGGCTGTCTACCACATATCACCTATGAAGTCTTGGGGGGCAATTGCGGGAGAGGGGCGACTCTAGGGTCCCGGAAGAACTCCAGGCCTACCTGACAAACGGGTGCCATTCCAACCTGAATACAGGGAAGGGGTGGATTACAGAGGAACATCAAATCGAGTTGTGAGGGAACTTAAGAAACAGACACAACCGTTGTGGGGTTACTTTCCGTAAGCACAGCAGGGAAGGACTACAACACATAGCGCTAGAAGGAAGGCACAGATTTCCACCTGAGAGGAGAACTCTGGAGGTGCCATTGGACCGGCCGGACTTGCGTAGCCTGGTGAACCGTGTTCCGGACTGAGGACTCAGAGATCTCCAGTAAAGAGGTAAAGAGACTGCAACCTGGTGTCCTCGTTATTTACCGCGACTTACACCCCACAACCGCACCGCACCATTACTACCACCTATTACACCGGACGTCCCCCACTGACGGACAGGGCCACGGACCGGGTCTAGCCACCGTGACAACCCTAGGACTGAGACCCAGAGGCCCGGCTCCGGGTACCCCTCGGCCCTGCGGCGGTGTGGGGGCGCGCCGCAGACTTGGCGTCACGAACAGGATCTACTTAAGCCTGAAGAATCAGGTCATGTGTGCCTAGAGACTGTGATTTGTTGTGCTTGGACTGTACTTTATTGTAAGACTGTGCTGCGCCATTAGCCGCCAAAAGTTCCCGCCAAAAGGCGCCGCCATTGCTACACCCAAGGGGAAGGAGGGCGTGTTATGGGCGGAGACTCCCAGTGTGGCGCGAGAAATGGCTACCGCCCCCTGCACTTCTGGCTGCAGAGGAATGACCTGCCCCAAAGCAGAAGAGAAACACCCCTTGATATGCAACGGCGAGAGGCTGGTGACGGAGAAGCCCGACCTCGGAGAAATGGCGGAGTTAGGTGCATGCACTGCCAGCGACTATCAGGCAGCGATGATGAACGGCGAGTGCCTGAGCGAGGAAGAAGCAGTTCAGGCCTGCCCTTCTTCACCGGAGATGGACCGGAAGCCTGCGGACCCGACAGCGGAGTTACGTCCACCAATTCCGACCTCGGAGTTAGAGGAGGAGGAACCACAGCCAGCGGAGCCGAATCCGAGCATCCCATTGGAGGAGCCCCGGTCCGGGCTGCAGCAGACTCCAGCGTCCTCGTTAACGGACCGGAGCGACACCGATGGAACCATATTAGGCGCAGGTATGGCCGACGTCCCTGCTCCCCTCCGCGAGCCCGCTTCCATGACCCACCTCTATCGCAGTAGGGAGCGACTTATCTCGGCGGGGCTAATGGTGCTATCCCCCGATGACCTAGGGAGGATGGTGCCACCGCTGTCGACTGGAGTGGGGGAGCCTGTGGATGTGAGCTTAGATGGAGTAGTTCTTCGGTGGGACACCCCCTGGTTTAGAGCAGATGGATCCCGGGAGAACGGGTCCACTCTTGCGGTGCTTACATGGGAACAATATAGACAGTGCTTGATTCTGCAGTGGAAAGGACGGAAAGGAGCTGAGTCGATGGGCCCATCGAAAGTACAACAACCCCCCCCGGCATGGGATGACAGAGACGTGACAAGGCGGGGCACTGTGTTGGCCTACCATGCAAGAAGAGGTTGGGGCCTCATACACGAGCCAGGATTGGATACTGACGTTTTTGTTGCGCACTGTAACGTGAGGGCTCCCTGCTGTGGCCAAAGTGGAGAACCATTGCAAAAGGGGGATTCAGTGACCTACAGTCGCCACCAGAACCCGCTCGGGTGGTATGCACGGAATGTTCGGCGGTGTATGTCTGGAGCCGCGAACCTTACCGCCTCGGACCTGGTCCCAGGAGCACCCGATCTTGTCACCATTGCAACGGTGCGCCTGGTTGCGGCCACCGAGTTGGCCAGTCGAGTTCATCTTCATGTTCGAACCGCGGACGCTGGCACCACGGTGGCTGGGGGGCAGGAGCCCGAGCCGCCTGAAGAAGAATAAACCTCGATACCATGAAAATGTAAATAGTTACTGTTTGTTCTTTTGAGTTGCTGCTAAACCTGTCTAGGGTTAATGGATCCCTCTGTTGACCCGGGATCCCCTTTGTTTGTTTTCCTTTTCTGAAGTTGTTGCACAAAAGTTACACAAACTGCAGAAATCATGGACTGTGCATGATTCGAACTTCCTTTGTAAATAGTTTGCACCTTCTTAAAGGTGCTCCCTACTGGTTTTAGCCAAAGACACTTTGCGAAGATATTTGCCCTATTGGTTTGAGCCAGAGACACTTTGTGAAGATACCTTTCCTACCGGTTCTAGTTAAAGACACTTTGCGAAGATACCATGCCGGAACCTTTGCATGGGCTGGTAGGCTGAGAAGACGAGCTACCTTAGAAAGACTTGGTCTCCTCTTAAAGGGGATGTGAGAAACTGAACTTGAGAGAGATACTGTTGCAGAACAGTAATGCCATAATGATGCTTTAAAAAGAAATGTAACTGTTTTACATGCTAAGTTAAATGTGTTCAATTTGTTTGAAATGTGAAATCTAAATAATGTTTTGCAGAAAGAAAAGATGCAGAGAGCCCGTAGGGGTAGATGTAGAGGTCTGCATAGTTGAAAGCAAGCGAAGTAATAATGAAGGTGAGGATAGAAGGTAAACCCCGCGTCCCCATTGAAAGTTACTTTGTTACTAAGGACAGAGAGTGAACCCGTAGGGGTTAGAGAGTGAGTCCTTAAAGGAGCCGAGTAGAGCTGGCTCAGAGTTCTTTAAACGAAAGGAATGTTATGTCTATACCATGTATAGTAGAGAAAGGCAGTAGGCCCTGGCTGAACGGGGCGGTCCTGTAAAAGAAAGGAGAGGCAGTAGGTCTGGTGCCATAGGGACAGGCGGTCCTGCAGGTTCAAAGTAGGAGAATGTGAAGTTACCTTACCCTGTAATGTGATTATAGGAAGGCCTTTGGTAAACTAAGAGTGTATGTTTCTTAAAGGCAATGTTAATTTATTGTTCCAGAATTTGCACTAAGTAGAATACCCGGTTGGGTAACAGGAGTTATGCATAGCCTGTAATTTATAATGTTGACCATGTTTGTAACGTTAAAAGTGTCCTCACCTCCCATAAAGGGAAGCCTGTTCAAGTATACTTATTGTTTTGCACTCAACAAAATTGTATGTCTTTTTGCTAATCTGTATTGTTGTTTTTCTTCCCAGTCCCGGAGTACTGTGTTTAACCAGGGGGGAGTGCAGCGCCCCAGAGTTCTGGTCGTTGCAGTGCTGTGGCTTTGCCGCTAAGGGGAGCCATGGTACGTTCGATGGCACCGAAGGAGTTCCTCCAATCAGGTATCACAGACACCAATATGTTTCACGCTGGGCCTCCGGGGGGAGCTAAGGGTGCTATTCATTAGGCCACTCCCCACCATAGTGGGTAAACTGGGGGTCAGGCAGGAAGTTAGAAGAGAACGCTGACGGGATTGAACGGAGCAACACCCTGTGGCAGGGGGTGTTGTGAAGGGAGAGACTGTAGGGTCTCTGCCAGGGGTGGGATCCTGGCAGAGGCTTGGCATTGAAAGAACGTAACGGGTCCGCGCAGGCTCCTGGAAGCGGCGGGACTCAAGAAAGGACTAGAAGCGAGATAGATTGTGCTGAGTGAGAAACGAGATCAAGCAGAAGGAGAATACCAGCAGGGGTTTTGTTGAAAGAGGCAGCACCCTGCTGAGGCGCAATACCGGTGGCCGGAACGCCGAGGGAGTGGATTAGAATACAGCTTCAAGCCATACTCCAAACAGCGGCAGGACAGTCGGTCTCAGGCGAGCTGTCTACCACATATCACCTATGAAGTCTTGGGGGGCAATTGCGGGAGAGGGGCGACTCTAGGGTCCCGGAAGAACTCCAGGCCTACCTGACAAACGGGTGCCATTCCAACCTGAATACAGGGAAGGGGTGGATTACAGAGGAACATCAAATCGAGTTGTGAGGGAACTTAAGAAACAGACACAACCGTTGTGGGGTTACTTTCCGTAAGCACAGCAGGGAAGGACTACAACACATAGCGCTAGAAGGAAGGCACAGATTTCCACCTGAGAGGAGAACTCTGGAGGTGCCATTGGACCGGCCGGACTTGCGTAGCCTGGTGAACCGTGTTCCGGACTGAGGACTCAGAGATCTCCAGTAAAGAGGTAAAGAGACTGCAACCTGGTGTCCTCGTTATTTACCGCGACTTACACCCCACAACCGCACCGCACCATTACTACCACCTATTACACCGGATGTCCCCCACTGACGGACAGGGCCACGGACCGGGTCTAGCCACCGTGACAACCCTAGGACTGAGACCCAGAGGCCCGGCTCCGGGTACCCCTCGGCCCTGCGGCGGTGTGGGGGCGCGCCGCACTGTCATGGATTAAAATCCAGCAGGGCACGTTTGGTCCCCCTGCTCATGCCAGCACATGCACAGGCCCATTTGAAGTTTGCCAATAACAATCTGGATGATCCAGAGGAGGCATGGGAGAAGGTCATGTGGTCAGATGAGACCAAAATAGAACTTTTTGGTATCAACTCCACTTGCCTTGCTGTGTTTGGAGGAAGAACGAGGATGAATACAGCCCCAAGAATACTGTCCCAACCATGAAGCATCATGGGGGAAACATCATACTTTGGGGGTGCTTTGGGTAAAGGGGGCAGGCCGAGTGCACCGTATGGATGATGTCATGTATCGCAAGATTTTGCCAAACAACCTCCTTCCCTCAGTAAGAGCATTAAAGATGGGTGGTGGCTGACAATGACCTGAAACACACAGCCAAGTCAACTAAGGAGTGTCTCCATCCAGAATCCTGAATGGCCTAGCCAGTCTCCAGATCTGAATCCAATAGAAAAATATTTGTAGGTAGCTGAAACTCAATGTTTTCCAGCGACAGCCCGGAAAACCTGAAAGATCTGGAAAAGATCTGCATGGAGGAATGACCAAAATCCCTGCTGCAGTGTGTGCAAACTTGGTCAAGAATTACAGGAAACATCTGACCTCTGTAATTGCAAATAAAGGTTTCTGTACCAAATATAAAGTTCTATTTTTCTATTGTATCAAATACTTATTTCATGCAATAGAATGGAAATTGATTATGTAAAAATAATACAATGTGATTTTCTGGATTTTTCTTTTAAGATTCTGTCTCTCACAGTTGCAATGTACCAACGATAAAAATTACAGAAGTCACTATTGTTTGTAGGTGGGAAAACTTGCAAATTGGTCAGTGTGTCAAATACTTATTTTCCCCGCTGTATATCTATATATATATATATATATATATATATATACATATATGGAAAAAATAGAAGCAGCACCCCAATGCAATGAATCCAATATAAACTGTTGCCAATATGAGCGATTAAAAATTCACTTTATATTTGATTCACTGCATTCATTTCATTGGCGTGCTGCTTCTATTCCTACCATTTCTGGAGGACTAGTCTTTACCTGGGAAGCTTTGCACCCTTACATTTTTTGATGGTGCTGCATCTATTTTTTTCTTTTACTTACATATAACATTGTCGGACTGGGGTGCCAAAGGCCCACCAGTAACCCACTCCAGGGCTCTTCTTTTTAGCTACATGCAAATGTGACATTATCCTCAATCACAAATTTATATAACAATGAACTGGGTGATTGTTAAATGAATAAGATGATATTTTGTTCCTTCCCAATAGGCAAATTTCAAACCAGCAGTGAGTCAATTTGCAGCAAATATCACATAGCCAATTCACTAGCATTCTGGCAGGAGAATAGTTTAATGAGAAAGCAAAGACAAATTAAATAAAAAAAAAAAATCTATTTTAGATACACAGGCAAAATCATTCCGGTATAGTTAATTAGAAGCGAACATTTTTGCAACATGGACCATTCATATAGCATTGGCAAGCAATGCCATATAATAATGTGGATAAGCACAAATAAAAGTAAGCGAATGTGCTTGCCAAATTGACCTTGCTCCATTGAGATCCTTACAGATTTTAATGTACATAGATAATGTAAATGTTCAGCATGAGCACATTATATAACCATGATGTAATGGAGAGATTAGACCTAATGCCAGAAATGAGCATACTGTACATTACTTTGACATGTGTGGATCTGACTCGGGCACTATGCATTCACAGATGTTGCCATGCTTCTTTACAAACATATTTATAGTCAGTAGAATTCTGTGTTTGATTAGAATTGATTGGGTCCACTGAAGGAAATTATTCTTAGAGTTCACGCTATAGATGTGTCCTTCTTTCTTTTTTTTGGTCAACGTATCCCAAGATGTGTGGCGCAAGGTGACCATCTTGAAAAAAAATGATGTGATGGAGATGTCTATGCTAAATGTGTGTGGACACCAAGTGGTTATTATCTAATTTGCAGTCTATCAAAGGTTGTGGTAGCACGTTGCAATACTGTATTGAACTTGCTTTATCCTTTCTAAAGTTACCCCCAAAAATGTAAAGGTGAACACATCTATTCAGGTAGACAGAACATGTACATGTCTCTGTTGTTTTTATTAGTGTACATGAAGGACAGACTCTAGTGGCAAGGAATTGGCTTCAAAGTCAGCTCCAAATGGGGAAAACCTTCTTGTGAACCTTTTAGGCCCATTATTGTGTCAGAGCCCGGGCCCTCTGCTAGATTCCCTGGTCCTCTAGTTGGCCAGTCCACCTTGATAGTCTTTAAGGAATCATTGTGCAAATAAATATTATAAATGCTTATTATTACTAAAATTACAGAGAAATGTCGTATAAAAAGATATGGCACTACATTTTTATGTTTAACAAGTCATTGCCGGCCAACAACAATAAATAAAATAGATACTTTTGAAGAAAATTATAATAAAACCGCAAGAACTGGTTGTATAACAAATTACAGAGGTGAACTTAATTGCTAAAAAGTACAAAAGTCCGTGAACTAAGGGTTATTTTAGGCTTATTATCGCATAAAAAAAAACTATTAATAAAGTGGTTTGTCCCAGCAAGACAGCTAATTATTATTATTTATTTATTATGCAATTCTTATATTCGATGTAGCACCATCATATTCCGCATCACTTTACAGACATTATCAGTTTTGTGTTACAGCATTGCTGATAATTGTCATGGGTCATGCTGCTGAAAGTCCTGGTGATCAGCACTACATGATACCCTTGAATATAATAGAGAACCATGTCATACAGGGTTGCATGAACTCCTCCCTCATCCATATGTCTTCATTGTGACAACTTATCAAGAGTTTTGTGACCGAAAATATATTGGGAATAAGGAGTTGTCTCATGAAGAAAACCCCTATCCAAATACTCTAGGAACATCATAAGAGGTGTCCATCTCTTATCCTCACTTCTATGACCCACCACAGAAACAAACTGTCTTTAAATAGATAGTTGCTGTTGGGGACATGTCCGACTGTCCAGGGCTTCCCCCTAACCAAGCAGCTCGGGGAGCCAAATTTAGAGCAATCAATCAATTGCCCGATGATCATGGTGAGACAGCTCTTTTATTGGACATGGAGTGGTATCGCCTTTGTCTTTAATGACTCCTTATTTTGTCTGGCAGTTTCTATCTCAAATGTTGATAGCATTGACATGTGTTGAAAACATAAAATGTTACTGTACTAAAGATCATGAATTAACAGGCAGTCTCAGAGTGGCCTGCATTCTTTGACATAAGCCATAATTAGGTTAAAACATTGCAATTATATTGGATAATACATCAGTGGATAGTGGGGATGGATGTAGATGACTGACCTTCACCTTGATTTCTCTTGTTGGCACAACAGAGGACAGTGGACCTTCATTCCCTGAGATCAGAAGCTTAGCTAACCTTTCATTTACCAAGGGCCACATATCAAGTGTGCTTTCCTGGCCCTAAACGTGAGTCAAAGCAGAGTGGATTGATGGTGCCACCCATGGCTACTACAATCTGGAGCCTATTACTTACCAAACTTCCCCAGCTGCGCTGCTATCAGACATTAAGTCCTAGGAATATACCATTAATATCTGCTGTTAGAATATTTATTTGTACCTAAGAAGCTGTTTACCCCCCACTAGCAATAGGCCATGAAGACCTAAAAAACCAGCCCACATCTGCTTGATTCGTATGTACAGACCATAAAATCTCAATTATATTTAGGGTTTGCCAAGTGCTTCTAAGTCAAACACGTGGTAACGGTCTTAGAACTAAAAAAACATAGCGCTGATGGCAGATGTTTATCGATCGTACATTTTTAGTCAAGGTCTTTATGTGCTGAGGTTTCAGAAATATATCACTTGGAAAAATTGTATTCATAATATTGATACTGTACTCCCAGTAGGAGCTTTGCTGAAAAAGAGAATCCCTGCATTTTAATCCATATATTTCCACTGTTAAGGTAAATGTAAGAGGACCCTCTGCTGACAGAAAGAAATGATATATTTCAATTTGCCAGCAATAAATTGCCCAGGCTTGGTAATGTGGAGTATGAAAAGATGCAGAGAACATCTAGCGGTGCGCTGCATAAACCAATCTTGACTTAATGAAAGAGCAAAAACAAACATTGTTCCACGTTCCAGACAATTTTATGTTGATTTCATTTCTTTCATGAGGACATTGTGCAGTCTTGTGTTCACAAGCCAGAGAACCATTGCTCGCAAATGTATTTTTCATAAAAAAAAAACCTCAGGAGAGACATTCGTACATAATCCTAATTAACTTCTGGAGGTGGCAGAGGCGGTTGGGGGGTTCTACTTACAGCACACTTTAACTTCTTCTTGTCTTTATATTTACGTTATGTTCCTCTGACGGCTATTAATATAGCCCTGATATATTGAATATTATAATGGGGTTCAGGGATTTTTATTGATGGCCTATCTTTGGATATTTAATTAGTGGTAGCTCAACCCACTGCAGAGTCAAAAGGAAAAAAGTCCAGCTGACTCACCAGCAACGTACGGATCACATGGCCTAGTAGTGGGCAAAAGACATCCATCTCTCGATCCATCCAGTAAAAAGGCTTTATTCAAAATTCCATGGAATGATAACATGACAAAAGAGCAAAATATGCAACTTGTTCCGGATCACTTATGATCCTTCTTCATACAATGAGTACAATTAAGAAGGATCAAAGTGATCCAAAATATAATCCAGGGCCTTCTTCCTCTTGGTATCTGTGGATTTATGTGATTATTGTTATTCTGTAATGTCTTTTATTGTCTGTACAAGTCCTTTCTAAAATGCAAAGTGTTGTGGAATATGTTGGTGCTATAGAAATAAAATTAATACTATTATTATTAGTATACACCAGGCCACAGTAATTCTCGTTGGGAAAACTGATGTTCTGTATGGTTTTTAAATTGATTATTATCTATAGGTTTGAGTGTAGAACTGCTGTTTACCTGCAAAATTGTTAATGAAAAGACCCATAAAAGCCAAGTTATTTGGCTGAATTCACATGTCCATATAACAGGGTCCATATATGGACCCCAAAGTCTGGTCTGGACTTACCGCCTCATAGGCATATCAGAGCCTGTCGGTTAGGGTTAGGAGTCCGGCTGTAGGGCTGAGGTCTGTACATGGGTGAGTGAATTCTGCCTAAGTGTAAAATAAATAAACTTGTACATATCGATTATGACTCGGATTTCAGTATTTGCACTGCAATTGGGCTCCCTGGAATCTGTTGCAGACTTTACACTCTGAAGACGTGACCTGCCAATCTCAGACTTGCTCTGTCTTGTTCCATCTTGGAGTATTTGATGGTCATGTCTACAGAACATGTAACCTTGGAAGTGATATTTACATAATCCTTTCCTAGGACTGCTAGGAGAACTAATGCTTAGGACGTATATAGGAGAACCCTCTCATGGATTGCTGCATTGTCAAATTGTATAGTGCTGTGTGTTCTATACGAAGACCTACAGAGACTCGCAGCATGCATTGGACTGGTTACAATAAAAGAGTTCCAATTCATCTGTGGGACAAATGGAGGTATAGACGCTGAGAGACACACGTAGCACATGGCGTTATTGGCCACAGTTGGACTTACAGTTGTCTTTTCCAGGCAGTGCAGCAGGTGGTGGTGTTGACTTTCTATCAGGGATTTTCCTATCTGCTGCTCTTCCTCTGTGGAGCCCTAAACAGAGACAGAGCTTAGCATTAATGCATTTCATAAAACCCACTGTGAAATAAGGGATCAGAATGGTTCTGCACTCTGACTTGTAAAGTGGATTGTCCAGCTACAGGTTACATTTTAGCTGAATATACTTGATAATCCTTCCTCCTAATCCCTTCTAACTGGTTCCTTCCACTGCTCATAAATGCAGAACAAGTATCCCTATGATAAATGCCGTCCAAGAAGAAGTCGTTAGGATGCATTTTTTTGTTCTTAACATGCACAATGACTCAGATTCATCGAAAAAACAGATACGTTGCATGAGAAAATGAACCTGTACTTATCATAGTTGGTGCCGCTATCATGCTGCCGACTGGCAGAAAATACATATAACAGAAAAAAGTGGCTCAGCACATCCATGAATAGATAAAACCTTCAAGCTTTATTCTATATAAATTATAAAATTAAAATCCACATAATGATGGTAGAAAAACACTCTGATGTGTTTTATGGCACTGATTGCGCCCTTAGGCTACTTTCACACTATGATTATGTAGAAAAAAACGCATCCTGCAAAGTTGCCCGCAGGATGCGTTTTTTTCTCCATAGACTTATACATTAGCGACGCATTGCGACGTATGGCCACACGTCGCATCCGTCGTGCGACGGTTGCATCGTGTTTTGGCGGACTGTCAGCACAAAAAAAATTCCATGTAACTTTTTTTGTGCGTCGTGTTCTCCATTTCTGACCGCGCATGCGCGGCCGAAACTCTGCCCCCGCCTCCCCAGACATCACAATGGGGCAGGAGATGCATTGAAAAACTGCATCCGCTGCCCCCGTTGTGCATAATTAACACACGGTACGTCGGGCCGACGGTTTGCGACAGCCCGTACCGACGGACTAGTGTGAAAGTAGCCTTACTCACAGAGTATTCATCATTTGCAAATTATTGCAGCTACTTTTCTTTTTTCATCGTGTTGCATTCAATGACATTTTTTGCACAAAATATTTCTAAATAATAAATAATTATCTTGTTCCAACTACTCCCCTGAATTTTTAGGTCTTATCAAGGGAGCGTTGCCCAAAGAATTATCTGGGGATGTGCTCTGCATAACTTCCTTGTAAAAATCATATAAAGTAGCACTAAATAAACAGGCACACATCTCTGTAAAAGTTTGGCCAAATAATAATATTAATAAAAAACAACAACAACCACAACAACAACAAAGATGAATAAAATAACAGCAAAAACATGTAACATCTATAAGATGTGCCATTTCTGGTGTGGCTGAGAGCTGATGTTTTTAGCCTGGGGAGGGTGCCAATATCCATATTAATATCAGCCCGCAGCTGTCTGCCTAGACTTTGCTGGTTCAATTTTATAGGGGGACCCCATGTCAATTTTTTTTCTGGTGTTTCCCTGTAAACTAAAGGTTGTGAGCTGATATTAATAGCCTGGGAACCTTTGGCTATTTGCTCCTTCCCAGAATATTAACATCAGCCCTCAGCTGTCAGCTTTCCCTCTGCTGGTTATGAAAATTATGCGGGAGCCCATGCAATCTTTTAAAAAATGTTTTTGAAAAATAAACAGATATTGCATTTCATGCAGATTTCTGACAGTTGCTGTTTTGTTACAGCATATGTAGGTTAATTATGTTATTGCTCCTGCAAAGGCTGGAGACTGTGTGTGTGTGTCTTTATTTAATATTAATGAGGGCATCTGGCTGAAGAGGTTGAACAAGGAAATGACATCTCAATTCTTTTTTTTTATATAATATATATTCATTTAGCTTTATGGATTTACAAAAACGCATGAAAAAGCGCATTAAAAAATGCATGAAAAAACGCACAAAAAAGCATGCAAAAATGCATTAAAAATGCATAAAGAACGTGGGTATTTTCGGTTGCATTTTTCTGCCAAGAGATGCAGAAACCTTGCAGAAATTTCTGCAAGCAAATTCGCAACGTGTGCACATAGTCTTAAAGTCACTGAGCTATTCGGTATGACCATATTACTGCCAATGTTTTCTAAGTAGACATTTTGGCTTATTAAGAGGGTTGCCCACATGCTTTTGCTCATGTACTGTATATTGGTGCAATATAAGGCTAGATTTGCAGGAGTAGGATTAACGTGAGGCTGAAGTGACATCCACATGTCACAGGTGGAGTTTTCAAGTAAATTGTTAACTAGCTGCACATTTTAGGTGGCAAAGTTGTAGTTTTATCTCCAAAACTGCCAAGCTAATAACATAATCATTGCAGCCTTTTCCAAGTCACGTATCAAATTAACAAATGACTTTGTGTTTCATGCTTAGTCAGGGTGTGCTGTAGGCATATAGACATCCTGCCTAAGCAGTGAACGTAAAGTAATAATAGTGGGAATGGTATAACTTGTGACTTGACCATCTACCATAAACCAAATGAGGTAAGAGGAATATGTATCTGTAGAAAAATTCCCAGGGGCTGTTAATCTTTAATGCCCAGAATTTGAGGAACAGTAAAAGTTATGTTTCCTATCTCGTCTCCATTTTACTGCAATAGTTTTGCAGGCAACTGAAAAGATGTTGGATCACATTGTTCCTATTAGAAATGGATGATAAAGCTGTAGAATCCCGATGTAAAGGTTAGTTTGATGGCAGTAATATATTTTAGGACTGCATATTTCACAAGTGGCTATTGAGAATGTGCAGAACAGCTGCAGAAACCAAGATTTAAACCTTTTACTGTACAAAATACATTTCTAGGTGTTTGATGAAAGAAAAGATTTTCTGGAGTAATGGATGCAAGTTACCAAGGAGAGTGCAAGGGGTTAATGCACTGCTATTACTGGACATAGCAAAGGAATTAAACCTTTTAATAATCTATGCTAAACTGTCATAAGAAGTCCATTATATACATAATTTCCTAGTAGTTACTACATAGACTTTTGTATTACATTGTTTGGTGATGCCTCTCATGATAGTTAATGAGATAAATGAAATAATGAGAAATCTGCTGCGGTTGATGAGTGTATCCCTATTTCACATCTAGTGCAATTCCTGAATTAAACACCCACGTTCCACTTATAATCCCGGCACACTTGGGAGTATGGTGTTTATGTTCATCATTTCTCTTTGCCAAGCCGTGCATCATTCCATTTTTTTCCCTTTTGGCAGAACTATATTTCACTATTTATTGTTGCTCATTAATGACTTTGAATAAGATGATAATTTTGCAATCTAAACAGAAGTGTGGTAGTAACAATTGACTGGCAAAATTTGGAGCTATGTAGTCTGTTGGGACGTGGGCATGCTAGGCATGTTAGAAATTGTGCCATGAAGCCATTTTGCCTTTACAATTGTATTACATTGCAGAGCTAAGGCTGCAAGCTGAATCTTTGCTACAGAAAGTCTAGTTGCAACTCCGTGAGTGCTGGCAAACATCCAGATATTGTCATTAACAAGTGATTTCATTTACACTTTTAGAATTGTAAAATAAAATAAAAACACAGGTGCACAATTGTCATTATCTTCTGCCTGTAAAATCTGAGAATGCATACCTTTAAAACAAGATTTCTACAGAAAGCTATTAGTGGATGCCAAGTGTACCCATTATTCAGTACTCATGAATGACTGCTCTTGTCTATCAGTTATATTGCTCATCTAGCAGGAAATATATGCCTGCACCATGCCCCAGGCAAGACAGCATATTTTGTGCAGCACAGACAGTAATTTGAACAGTGTTCCAGAGGTTTTGGTATAACTGTCTTTAAGTGTCATTTTTGGGTTGCCCTCTTTGATCCTAATTTGCAGAAGTGGTGTTGTATCATCAGACTGTTCTAATTTCTATATAATGGCAGTAATGATAGATGAGTGACATAAAACAGCTGTCCCCTAACATTGTACACAGTGTGTATTTTTTAAGATGCAGCTTTATACTGTTTCATCTGCCTCCTGCTTGTCATAGGTTTCTCCCTGTCAGCTTTTACAAGCATGAGATGGGGGAAACAAGCTGGAGCTTATCATTGTATAGACTCATTTACTGCACTTTTATGCAAAATAAAACACTACATTTTTGGCTGTATGTAAGTGCATATGGAAAAACAAGGAAGGCGTAGCTAAGTGCAGAACAAGTGCTTTAAGAGCTCCCAGAATGGATGTGTTTCATGGTCATGTTGTCCTATAGTTCACATAAGTGAAGTCAGAGGTCATGTACTGGACTGATTGTGAGACTAAGATTGCATTACCAATGCACCCATTATAAAAGCAGTCAGAGGTACATGGCTCTAGTATTGCCAGTGAATTACCATTACATGCAGGGCCGTATTTAGAGTTTCTGCTGCGCTAGGCACTTTTAGTGCTGCCTCCCCCTTTGGTGAGTATGACAGTATTGGCAGTGACTTTGGCAAGAATCGCTGATGATGATGTATGATGCTCCATACTGTATAACTGCCACACATGATGCTCAATACCGTATAATGGCCACACACAGTTCTCCATACTGTATAATGATCCCACATGATGCTCAATACTGTATAATGGCCACACATGATGCTCCATACTGTATAATGGCCGCACACAGTTCTCATACTGTATAATGATCCCACATGATGCTCAATACTGTATAATGGCCACACATGATGCTCCATACTGTATAACTAACACACATGATTCTCAATACTGTATAATGGCCACACACAGTTCTCCATACTGTATAATGATCCCACATGATGCTCAATACTGTATAATGGCCACACATGATGCTCAATACTGTATAATGGCCACACATGATGCTCCATACTGTATAATGGCCACACACAGTTCTCCATACTGTATAATGATCCCACATGATGCTCAATACTATATAATGGCCACACATGATGTTCCATACTGTATAATGACCCCCCTGTATGCGTGGCTCATATTCCCCCTCTGCAGGCATGGCTCATATTCCCCCCTGTATGCATGGCTCATATTCCCCCAGTATGCATGGCTCATATTCCCCCCTGTATGCATGGCTCATATTCCCCCCCCTGTATGCATGGCTCATATTCCCCTCCTGTATGCATGGCTCATATTCCCCCTGTATGCATGGCTCATATTCCCCCTGTATGCATGGCTCATATTCCCCCCCTGTATGCATGGCTCATATTCCCCCCTGTATGCATGGCTCATATTCCCCCCTGTATGCATGGCTCATATTCCTCCCCCTGTATGCATGGCTAATCTCTCAACCCCCCCGCTCCCATCTTGCATGGCGCCGCTTACCGTCCTCCTTCATCCCCCCATCCCCTATACTCACCTTTCCCACGCCACGCCGACATCCCTATGGCTCTGTCCCGACTCCCGGCACAGCACCTTCTTCCTGCGTGAGCGGTCATGTGATACCACTCATTAAGGTCATGAATATGCGCATATTCATGACCTTAATGAGCGGTACCACGTGACCGCTCACTCAGGACGAGCTGCAGAAGCTGAGACCGGGCATTGCTGGAGCAGGGTGAGTATTGTTTTCAAGGAGGGTGGGTGGGAGGCAGGGAGGCAGGCAAGCGGGCGGCCAGGGGGGGCTGGGGGGCGGTTGGTCGGGAGGTGACCCGTGACTTTAAAAAAAAAACAACCTTGCTCAGGTGCCGCCCCCCCCCCCCCCCGCATTGTCCTGCCCTAGGCACGTGCTCTCAAGTGCCTAGTGGCAAATACGGCCCTGATTACATGTGAAAAAAATTGTTTAGATACTGCTTTGAAAGGGTTGTGTCATGCACATGAATGGTTAAATTTGCAATGTTCTTGAAGAATAACTATCTTTGCAATATACTTTTTGTTAAAAATCCTCTCTGTTTTCAAGAACAGAGGTATTTTTAATTTTATAGTGTACAGCTCGTTGCATATGCTACCTGTCACCTCTGCACTGGTCTGGTTTCCAAGGCAAGGAGCTTGCACTTCTAAGCTGTTTGCTATAGGGTGCTTCTACTTTGTTAGCTTCGAGCTTCTCTGATGCTGCAGAAGCAAAGCTGCCTCATCTAGCAGCGTTGAAGAGCGCACAGTTCAGGCCAGCGGCTTGTCGATGCTGATGGCCTGAACTGTCAACCTTCAGGAGTGCACCGCCCCTGTCAACCAAGAAGCTTGGAGGCAGCAGAGCAATGCGCTTCTGGACACTAATATGAACCAACCCTTTAAGTTTACAATGATGCTAACTACTCAAAGGTAAAACACAGGAATTCCCTCACATACTGCATGTCACCTTCCTGTATAATGAAGACTACCAGTGATATAATTCTCTTGTCTCCTATATCCATTTCTGGGTGTCCCAGGTATCATTCACTTTCCAGAATAATATACATTTACTATACCCTTTACAGTTCTGTAAAGCAAGTACTTGACACTAGTCAGTGTACTCACCGCCATTTCCAGTGCTTCATTAAGTAAGCCGTTCCTCTTACTGTGCAGGTAGGCAGATGAAGTGCCTGTCTTGGCCACTCTTATCCTGGCAAGTCTAGCTTTCTGTGTAAGGGAAAAAAAAACATGTATTGTCACTATATTAATTGTCATCATATTATTACAAGCTGTGTTAAAGGATAAAAACATCATGTTCTTTACAGATTCGGATTTGAAGAGGTAACAAGTATAAAAAAGCAGAAAACCATGAAATGTATCTACAAGGATAAATTTATGAATAAATCGCTATCAACAGCATGTAATATTTTTTGCATTTATCGTCATCATCTGCAATTATTAATTTTGTAGTATCCTTCATAGCCACAGGTGAAGTCTGTGATGTGACAATGTCAGGTTGGCGTACTTAGGGCTCATCTGAGCAGTGTGCAGGCGCCGGGAAAGGTCAGAGAGGCACAGCACTTTATTCTGTCCTCAACAGGGCAGACAAAGTACGCCTGTGCCAGAGCCGCAGCAGGAAGACAAGAAGAGGACGTCATCGTATGAAGATAGGAGGTGCCGGACCCGGACCGCGACACCGATCGGACCCGAACCAAACCGGGACCGCCCCTGGGTGAGTATAATATAAACTGTATTTCTTACCTTTCAGGTTACATCAGGGGCTTATCTACAGCATTACAGAATGCTGTAGATAAGCCCCTGATGCCGGTGGCCTTAGCTCATATACGATTTTTGGGGTGACAGATTCCCTTTAAATGCACTCAATACTTTGCTGGGACTCTTTTGGCATCAATTACTGCATCAATGCGGCGTGGCATGGAGGCGATCAGCCTGTGGCACTGCTTGGACCTCAAGCAGCTTTGATTGTCTGCCTCTCCACTCTTCCTCCAGACTCTGGGACGTTGATTTCCAAGGTCTAGTGTGAAGTATCCACAATCAATGATGGTTTTGGGAGCCATGTCATCTGCTGGTGTAGGTCCGCTGTGTTTTATCAAGACCAAAGTCAGCACAGCCATCTACCAGGAAATATTAATGCACTTGCTGCTTCCCTCTGCTGACAAGCTTTTTGGAGATGGAAATTTCATTCTCCAGCCCAACTTGACAACTGTCCACACTGCCAAAAGTACTAATTCCTGGCTTAAAAACAACAGTATCACTGGGCTTGATTGGCCAGCAAACTCGTCTGACCTTAACCAAGAGGAAGATGAGAGGCACCAGACCCAACAAGATGTCAAGAGGAAGATGAGAGGAACCAAACCCAACAATGCAGATGAGCTGAAGGCTGCTATCAAAGCAACCTGGGCTTCCATAACACCTCAGCAATGCCACAGGCTGATCGCCTCCATGCCACACCGTATTGATGCAGTAATTGATGCAAAAGGAGCCCTGACCAAGTATTGAGTGTTTACTGAACATACATTTCAGTAGGCCAACATTTCGGATTTTAAAATCGTTTTTTCAAGCTGGTGTTATAAAGTATTCTAATTAACTGAGATAATGACTTTTGGGTTTTCATTGGCTGTAAGCCATAATCATCAACATTAACTGAAATAAACACTTGAAATACATCACTCTGTTATGACTCTAATATAGAAGTTTCACTTTTTGTATTGAAGAACTGAAATTAATTAACTTTTTGATGATATTCTAATTTTGTGAAATGCACCTGTATATTATAATAAGAATTAAAAGTACTTATTTGTGGGCAACTCTAATGCTGACCCAACTGTCAGTCAGTGCTGGGAGCATGGTTACAGCTCACTAAGCACTGAGCGGTGACTGATGCCACGCCTGCCCACTCCTTTGACTGAAAGTCGGAGGCTAGCGGGAGAAATAAAGTTAATTTCATCCAAGCTGCAAGGCTATAAGTGCGGGCACCAGGCTGAATAATCCCATATATGCAAGTTAATAGCGTTAATAGCTTTTTTTTAACATGACAGGTTTCCTTTAAATATGTTGTCTTGAATTTATAGTGACTGGTTAAAAATGTTTTGTGACGGCAGACTATATGATAATAAAAAATCTTAACTCCTTTGCTGGATCCCCTGTCGCTCCAAAGCCACCACTTTATGGTCACAATTGATCTTGGTGACCTGTCCTACTGTGATCAACGGACTGGCCAAGATGTCTGAATGCTTGGCACGTGGCTGTAGAAGTCAGTGTGTATGATGTCATCACTGCAAGACCTGTCCATAAGACTGGCAGGGACTACTTCATGAGAGGGTTTTGCCTGATAATTTTTGTTTTTATCATTTTATCACATTTTTTGCCATCAGCTTTTTTATTGAATTCCATGAAAACTCCTTTAATTAGCATACTATGCAACTGACTCTAATGTATGTGTGCTTGACTTAGAGAAATTAGATAGTGGGTAACAATGAGGTCTGGGAGTTGATGCTAATGATTGCATTTTCTGTACAACACTGTGTTAGGGCTGGCGGAACGCACCGAGTAAATAGAGAGATGTTATATGGTGTGTTCGCAGCCCGGGTCCACCGTGCAGGAGAGAACCTGCTGCTGGCAAATGGCGGCCCTATATGGCGGTAGAAGCGAACGCTGTTTCTTCACTGAGTCGCCTAAAGAAAGCACTGTGTCCTGTTAACCTCACAGAAGTACACAGTGACTGCTGAGCAGATAGCAGTTGGTGGTTACCCAATCATACAATCTCCTCACCAGAGGAGCCGGTATTCTATGGGCTTGTTTCAGCCGGGTCCCTGAACACATACAAACGTAACCACACTGGCACAAAGCACATAACTTAGATTTGATAATAGCGCATGGCCGAGCAGCTATGCAAACCTTTTATAGCTGCAGCAAGTACAGGACCTTCCTAGAAGGACCAATGAGAGGCTACCACAGAGCCTGAGCACCTTCAGGACCTTCCTGGAGAACCAATGGGTTTTGCTGCAGTATCTAAGCATGTGACCCTCGATCTCCAATGAGAGATCTTACCCTGGGCATGCTCAGAAAGGGAAAAGCAGGACTTAGTCCCAAACGCATCTGCTTGCCGCTGCCCAGCACTGGCTTCAATGGCAGAAGCTGGAAAAGCAGCAGTAACCCTTTGCACAGAGTCAGACTGAGCGAGATGCTGGGACCGACGTCTCCGCTGAGCATGCTCCACTGCAGCAGGAGAAGAATGGGAGACCGCAGCAGAGATGGCCCGAGATTCCCCCTGTGCAGAGGCGGGAACTCGACCCCTAACATTACCCCCCCTAGGGCCCCCCTGGACATCGCTACGCTTGAAGGCAGCAATGAGCTGTGAAGCCCGAATGTGCTCAGCAGGCTATCAGGACCATAACCCCTCCAGTCCACCAAATACAATTTTTTGCCACGTACCACCTTGCACCCCAAAATAGCATTCACCTCGTAATCGTCCGTAGACGAACCCGATGTCCCGGCAGATGACTCAGAAAACCGGGACATGTATACGGGTTTCAAGAGGGACACATGAAAGGTGTTGGTGATACCCAGGCGTGGCGGAAGAGCTAAATGGTAGACCACAGGGTTAACCTGTTCGAGGACCTTGAAAGGGCCCAAGTCAAGTAGCGAGATGCAAACTTAGTGGACTCAACTCGCAGCTTGATGTTACGGGCGGAGAGCCACACCAAGTCGACAGGAGCAAAGGTCGGAGCGGGGCGTCGATGTGCATCGGCGGAAGACCTCATTCTCTCCTTGGAGGCCCGAATGGCATCCCGAGTGTGGTCCCAAATATTCCGTGCCTCCACAGCCCAGTCTGCCACCCTGGAGTCGGCAGAAGACACGGGCATAGGCACAGGTACCCGCGGATGCTGACCATAGTTAAGGAGGAATGGGGTTTGTCCAGTGGAGTCGGCTATGGCATTGTTCAGCGCAAGCTCTGCCCATGATAGCAAGGATGCCCAGTCATCCTGCCTGGCTGAGACAAAATGTCGCATATATGTGACCAAGGTCTGGTTGGCCCTCTCTACCAACCCATTCGTCTCAGGATGATATGCGGAAGAGAGATTCAACTCAATGCTGAGAAGACGACAAAGCTCTCTCCAGAACCGAGACACAAACTGGGGACCCCGGTGACTGACAATTTTGTCTGGCATGCTGTGTACGCGGAAGATATGTTTTATGAACAACGCTGCCAAGGCCCGTGCAGAAGGTAGCCGTGGAAGCGGCACCAAATGCACCATTTTAGAAAAATGATCAGTGATAACCCAAATGATGGTACAGCCATGAGACTTGGGCAAACCCACCACAAAGTCCATCCCGACCATCTCCCAGGGCCTGTCTGCCACCGGCAAGGGATAGAGTAACCCAGCTGGCCTTTGTCGAGGAGACTTATTTTTGGTGCAGGAGACACACGCCCGAATATAATCTCTGACGTCACGGACCATATGTGGCCACCAGTACGTCCTTGCCAGCAGCTCAGATGTCCTCTTTGTCCCGAAGTGTCCACCCACCCTGGACGAATGAGCTCAAGAGAGAACCTCCGGTCGCAAATTAATGGGTACAAAAGTCTTGCCCGGAAGCACAGACTCTAGCAAAACTGGAGCTACGGTTCTCAGACTCTCAGAAGGGACAATAAGCCGAGGCTCCCCTTCCTCCTCCTCAGATGGCACAATGGAGCGAGAGAGGGCATCAGCATGAATGTTCTTCTTCCCAGCGAGATAATGGAGGGTGAAGTGGAACTGGGCGAAGAACGAGGACCATCTGGCCTGATGAGAATTTAGCCGCTGGGCTGTTTGTAAATATAAAAAATTTTTGTGGTCCGTGAAGACTTGAAAGGGAAAGAGAGCCCCCTGCAAAAGATGTCTCCACTCCGAGAAAGCCAACTTCATTGCTAGCAACTCCCTGTCCCTGATGGAATAATTCCTCTCCACTGGTGTGAAGGTCTTGGAGAAGAAGAAGCAAGGATGCTTCCAACCTTGAGCATCCTTTTGGAAGAGGACTGCTCCTGCACCAACAGATGAGGCATCCTCCTCCATTATAAACGGCTTATTAACATCGGGACAATGTAGGATGGGAGCGCTAGCAAAATGAGAGTTAATAGAAGAGAAGGCCCTGGAGACCTTTTCAGACCACAATTTGGGATTTGCTCCCTTCTTGGTGAGGGCTACCAAGGGAGCTACCAAAGTTGAGAAGTGGGGAATGAACTGGCGATAGTAATTAATGAATCCCATAAAGCGCTGCACCGCTTTAAGAGAATGGGGTTCTTGCCAGTCCATCACAGCCTGTAGTTTGGAAGGATCCATAGCCAATCCCTGGGTGGAGATGATATAGCCCAGGTAAGGTAAAGACTCCTGCTCAAACATTCACTTCTCCAACTTTGCATAGAGGGAATTTGCCCATAACAGGTCGAAGACTCTACCAACATCTCTCCGGTGGGAGTCAATATCTGGAGAGAAGATGAGAATATCATCCAGATAGACTACAACCGAGGTGGAGAGCATATCCCGGAAGATGTCGTTGACAAAGTCTTGGAAAACGGCTGGGGCATTACAGAGCCCGAAGGGCATCACCAGATACTCATAGTGCCCATCCCTGGTATTAAACGCCGTCTTCCATTCGTTCCCCTCATGGATGCGAATCTGGTTATAAGCACCCCTGCAGATCTAATTTGGTAAATACCCTTGCTCCCCGTAGCCTATCAAAGAGCTCAGAAATCAGGGGCAGAGGGTACTTATTCTTAATGGTCATGGCGTTAAGACCCCTGTAATCTATGCAAGGACGTAATTCTCCATTCTTCTTCTGCACGAAGAAGAACCCCGCCCCTGCAGGTGACACTGACTTCCTAATGAACCCTCTTGCCAAATTCTCCTGGATGTATTGAGACATAGCCTCCGTTTCCGGGAGAGAGAGAGAGGATAGACGCATCCCCGAGGAGGTTCTGCTCCAGGCAAGAGATCAATAGGAGAAGACGTCTACATAGGAAAAATAGCATTTGGGAAGGGAAGAAAGATCTGCGGGTATCTCGGTGGTGGAAACCTGAATGCACTCTCTCGCACATCTGCCCTTACATGATTCACTCCAACCCAATATCCTCCCAGAGGTCCACTCAATATGTGGGGAGTGGAAACAGAGCAAGGGTATTCCCAGCAAAATCTCGTCCATTCCCTCGGGAAGGACAAGAAGGGAAATAATCTCCTTGTGGGAAGGGGACATGGATAACGTGAAAGGGACAGTCTGGTGTGTGATTCGTGAAGGAAGTGTCGACCTATTCACTACTCTAACAGTCACCGGTTTGGCGAGCATCACTAGGGGTATTGCATGGCGCAGAGCAAAAGCAGAGGACATGAAATTTCCCTCTGCTCCAGAATCCACACAATGCTCGACTGTTAGAGAGGATGAGCCTAACCTGATTGTCCCTTTGAAGGACAGCTTGGAGGAAAACGCCGCTGTGTCTAGTGAACCACCTCCAATGGTTCCTAGACGCGATCGTTTGCCCGATCGCTGTGGACATTTATTAGCATAATGTCCTAACTGTTGACAAATATTAGAAACCATGGGTACTCGAGAGGCCCGGGATTTAGGTCCTGCTCGAGAACCCTCCATGGCCTCGTGAAAGTTGGACACCTGAAAGGAAGATTCTAGAGGTCTGGCAAAGGTGGGAGCCAGCCGAAACCTCTGCCTACACTGGGTCCGCTCTAACCTCTGCTCGTTAAAACGGAGGTCGATGCGGGTAGATATAGAAATGAGCTCCTCCAGTGTGGTGGGAATCTCCCTGGTGGCCAAGGCGTCCTTCACATGGTCTGCCAGTCCTTTCCAGAACACCGGAATAAGGACTTTATCCAGCCACTCCAGCTCAGAGACCAGAGTCCGCAATTGGACAGTGAACTGGCTGACCATGGACGAACCCTGTGTTATTGCCAACAATTGGAGCGCGGTATCGTGGGTGACACGAGGTCCCAAAAAGACCTGTTTCAGAGCGTCCAGAAAGAGAGGAGCACTCTGCACCACATGATCATTACACTCCCATAGCGGCGGTGCTCACTTCAACGCCCTGCCCGACAAAAGGGATAAAATAAATCCCACTTTCGCCCGTTCCGTAGGAAAACGTGCAGACAGGAGCTCTAGATGTATGGAGCACTGACTCACGAATCTCCGACATAGCTTACTGTCACCAGCAAACTTGTCTGGAAGTGGGAGATGGGATAAAGTCGGAGCAGGGGTGGCAGAGGACAAACTGGCTGCAGCTACACTTGCAGCCTGAACAGCGACTCCGGTAACATCCACAGCTGAGGTTGTGCGCTCAAGAGCCGCCAACCTACCCTCCAGCTGCTGGATTTTATGCTGTAAACGCTGACCGTCTGCCATTTACTAGCCAGACCCTGGCGCTGGTATTCTGTTAGGGCTGGCAGAATGCACCGAGTAAATAGAGAGATGTTATTTGGTGCGCTCGCTGCCCAGGGTCCACCGTGCAGGAGAGAACCTGCTGCTGGCAAATGGCAGCACTATATGGTGGTAGAAGCAAACTCTGTTACTTCACAGAGTCGCCTAAAGAAAGCACTGTGTCCTGTTAACCTCACAGGAGTACACAGCGACTGCTGAGCAGATAGCAGTTGGTGGTTACGCAATCATACAATCTCCCCACCGGAGGAGCCTGTATTCTAGGGGCTTATTTCAGCCAGGGCCCTGAATCCATACACACAATCTCCTCATCGGAGGTGTCGGTATTCTATGGGATTATTTCAGCCGGGTCCCTGAACACATACAAACGTAACCACACTGGCGCAAAGCACATAACTTAGATTTGATACTAGCGCATGGCCATGCGGCCAAGCGAACCTTTTATAGCTGCAGCAAGTACAGGACCTTCCTAGAAGGACCAATGAGAGGCTGCTACAGAGCCTGAGCACCTTCAGGACCTTCCTAGAGGACCAATGGGTTTTGCTGAGTATATAAGCATGTGACCCTCAATCTCCAATGAGAGATCTTACCCTGGGCATGCTCAGAAGGGGAAAAGCAGGACTTAGTCCCAAAAGCGTCTGCTCGCCGCTGCCCATCACTGGCTTCAATGGCAGAAGCTGGAAAAGCAGCAGTAACCCTTTGCAGAGTCAGACTGAGCGAGATGCTGGGACCGACGTTTCTGCTGAGCAGGCTCCACTGCGGCCAGAGAAGAATGGGAGACCGCAGCGGAGATGGCCCGAGATTCCCCCTGTGCAGAGGTGGGAAGTCGACCCCTAACACACTGCTTAATATGTTGGTGCTTTATTATCAAAAATTCAATGTAAGTAGTCTTTTGTCAGTGACTGAAAGAAATAGCATGATGCCGGCTGAACGGATTGGGCCGATGTGATAATGTGCTTGAGATTCTGCACATTCCTTTATATCTGATAGAATGAATCAAGCTGAAACTATCACAAGCATCAAACAGTACAGCTTCCTTTCAACACAGATCATTCATTGCAGATAGTGGACGATTGCTTGTAATTTGTCTAATCAAAAGTCTTCTCTGTCGCTTGTATTCCTGTTGAAGAAAAGCCAGATCTTTTGCTATTCTTCTCAATCATGAAAGGTAAATCCATGAGTGTGGAACCTGTCGTAATTATATTTGGACACATTTTACATTGTAATCTTTCCGAGAGCTCATGCAGAATTGCGCATCTCTGCCTCTAATTATTATTAGTTAATTACATTTGGAGTTTTAAAAAGGAAGCGAAGTGTTGTAACTGTAGAGGTAAATATCGCGGCTGTCACTGTTCCAAAAGTGGAAAATAATGAGCAGTTCATGAATCCTCTGCATTTGTATTGCGGGTTGAGCATTTCACTGAAATAAATTGGCATCTGCTATTGAATCCAAATCCAAACTTGCCCAGTAAGAGAAAGCTGCCTGCTCTGCAAAAGGAATTTTGAGTAATAATGATTTACTGTATCTTTTAAGCCTCATACACACAACCATATTAGTCCTTACAATGCGGAGTCACAAGGTGCTTTACCTGGCTGGCAAATATTAACCAGAGGGGGTAATCACAAAGTTTTGGCCCGACTTTAGTCTGCTAATCTCTGCTGAATTAAATCAACAAGAGGTGACAAGTTTTAAAAATAACGGTGGCTGGTACATAGATGTGGGAACAGAACAGAGCAAGTTTGCAATGCTGCTACATACAGGTGATCAGACCTCGGCGTTTTGAAGCGGCTGACTTAATAGCTAGGGGCCGGACTTGGTGCGCAGTAGCAGCCAACTTAATGGCTAGGAGCCGGCCTTGGCACTTTGTAGCAGCTAACATAATAGCAGCGCGAATACCACCTCTTCCTCTGAAACGCCCATGTCACTAGGATGGCCTAGACTTCATGTGGGGTTGTTTAGGACCTCATCATCCCCCATTGCGTCGTCACACCTCTCCAGTCTGTCCTTTACTCTGCTGCCCTACTAATCCACTTCTGTCCTCACTAATCTGCTGCTTCTCCCCTCTGCAAATCTCTTCATTGTCAATTCCAAAATGTATCCATTTCAAGCTACTAACACTGACCTACAAAGCCATCTATAATCTGTCTCCCGAATATATCTCTGAACTGATTTGCTGTAAGGGCCTGTCCTTTGCACCATCAGCTAAATTCAACTATTTTACTATGGTGAAGGATCTTGAACTTTTTGCAAGAAAACTATCTTTCAAAAAAATTTTTATTAATCAATCTAAAAATATCTCTTCTATTGATACAGAACAACAGGCCTTGGCGGACTTGGAGGCGTTACTTGCTGAGCAAGCTGAATCGGATGACCCACGCTTTCCTACGTATCTGCACCCCAGATCGCAACATTTCCCCCCTCCAGGTACATGTTCCAATGTAGACATTTTTTGAAATTGGTCAAGAGGGATATGGAACAAATTCCAGAGGATAGACTCTCTTATAATCTGACCTCCCTGGAAAATAGAGCTATTAGTGAACTGCGTAATCTCAAACAGGTGGTTATAAAACCTGCAGACAAAGGGGGAAATGTTGTGATCTGGCCTTGCGCTATGTACGAGCGTGAGGCCTTTCGACAGTTATATAACCAACAGTGCTATAGGAGACTTGATAGCAATCCATTGACTCCGTTTAAGATGGAACTCGATGAGATGCTACAGCAGGCCAGCCAGGCTGGTATTATTATGGGTAGAATGTTGGAGGGTTTGGTTACGGAGGCACCGACGGTTCCAACATTCTACCTACTACCTAAAGTTCACAAAAATAAGGAGAACCCACCGGGTCGCCCTATCGTCTCGGGAATAGGGGGCATCAACGAGGCCATTTGCCGTTTTGTGGACTATTATCTCCAGCGATGTGTCGAAACCCTGCCTTCATTCATCAAAGACACCACTGATATTTTGACACGTCTTAGTAACATACAATTGGAACAGGACATGTTCTTGGTGGTCTGTGACGTCGAGTCACTATATACATCGATATTCCACGACCATGGGATCACGGCATCGAGGTCCTTCCTGGAAATGACAAATTTAGATGGTTATTTGGTCACTTTTATTTTGGACCTTTTAAGATTTATTTTGACTCATAATTTTTTCACATTTAAGGACAGATTTTTCCTACAGCTCCAGGGAACAGCGATGGGGGCGACTTGTGCGCCCTCATATGCAAACCTGTTCCTGGGGCTGTGGGAGAAAGAGGTGGTCTATGAAATGGGGGACTTCTCTGCCGTGGTCTCATGGTCCAGATATATCGATGATATATTGTTCATATGGCAGGGTTCCGAGACATCGCTGATTTCATTTATGACTGATTTGAATGATAACCCATATAACATTAAACTGACCTATAAATTTAGTAAACAAGAAGTGGAATTTCTCGATGTTTTGATACAGATAGATGAGAACGGGTACCTGACTACCGATGTCTATCGTAAACACACGGCGGTAAATGCCCTCCTTCATGCCTCCTCGGCACATCACCCCCAGACGACGAGGGCGATACCGGTGGGACAATTTCTTCGCATGAGACGCATTTGCTCGGATGATGATAAGTTCCGCAATCAGGCTGGTATTCTCACTAGGCAGTTACAACAACGTGGTTACAATCATAAATATATACGGAAGGGATATAGGAGAGCTGCAGGTATACGGCGGGGTGATCTACTGGTCAACAAAAAGGAGCCTAAACAACAAGATAACTCTGTTGGACTGATCACCACATTCAATTCAAGATGGACTAATGTTATGGACATCTTACGTAAATATTGGCCCATTTTGCGAGCTGACGAGGATCTTAACAGCTGTCTGCCTACCTATCCCTCTGTGACGTGGAGACGGTCCAGAAATCTCAGGGACCTACTTACACGTAGCCACTATGTGGCGGTACAGAGGTCCTATTTCTCTGCACGTGCTGGTCCGGTCTGGGGGTCTTTTCAGTGTGGTGACTGCTCTGCATGTCAGTACATTGAGAGATCTTTCACATTTGACAACAGTGACGCCTCCAGATCTTATCGGATTACACATCACATATCCTGTACTACGGACATGGTGGTGTATTATGCTTTCTGCCCGTGTAAACTTATATACGTCGGCATGACCACCCGCCAACTCAGGGTCAGGACTTTGGAACACGCTAGGGATATAAGGAATGCAGCAGGGGCCCATGATCTGTCCATTTTGAAAACTATACCCAAACATTTCCGTGTCCACCACAACAGCAATCCTAAAATGTTCAAGGTTAAGGGCATAGATAGGGTACAATTGGGCATTCGAGGGGGCAACTATAAGAAGGAACTCCTTAAAAGGGAAACCAAATGGATGGTTTGCCTCGATACGGTGGCCCCCAAAGGCCTTAACGAGGCATTGAGCTTCAAATCCTTTGTTTAAGTGGTAGGCGCGAATTTTAATTTGTTGTGTTGTGTGTTTGATTTTAACTTGGTTTTTTTTTTATCCTGTTTCTAGTCACACTGCATGACTATGTACTGGGGCTTATATATTGTTCGGATCCTCTGGTGTAATCCATGCATCCAAGGCGGTTTCTGTTTAGAATTATCGGATGGACCCGTGACTCATCACAAGAGAAGACTTTGGACCAATGGCAGCGGAACGCTTTTGATCCAGTATAAGGACAGATGATTTTCTGTAACTTTTCTATTACTGCCTATATAATATTGTTGCATGTGTTATGAGTATGTACTGTGTAGTGTATTTGCTTATTACTGTTTACCGCAGCCTTGGGGGCTCTTGTAGATTTTTAGGTGGGACTATCGTAAGGTCTGATAATCCGGTATAATAGATTGCTTTGGATCGATTATCTCTCTATATTATGGTCCAGCTTGAGTACAGATCCTTTTTGGTAATATATTTGCTATGGATCTAACAATATTTGGGTGACCATCCTACTCCATTGGGAGTTGCAATCTGTTTATATCGGGTCTATTCCGTGTTACTGGCTATAATCAATTAGACCTTTTATAATAGGTCGTGGTGACCGTAATTTATGGCCTTTAGATATGTCTTTTTTCTAGCCTCAGGGCTTGCATATGATATATCCCTGCACCTTGTAGGTCCAACCGGTGGGAACCTGCACATCACCATTGTTGGTCCGCTCACCCTTTAGCCCTTCCCGTTCTGTGGTGTGTCTTATTCTCTCCTTTTTACCTTTTTATTCATCTTCCCGGCCGGAGCGCGCACCGCGCATGCGCTGCCCCGCGCGGTGGGGGGAGCGCTCTATCTTGGTGACGCGTTGCCATGGTTGCGGGTCTGGTCACCTGACCTGGCCACGTGACATGGTGACGCGCACCTTGAGCGCCGCCCTCCATGGCGCGTCGCATCATGGCGGCAGCGCGCCGGACAAGGCTGTTGGAAATCAAATCACCTTCGCTTTAGTACTTAAAGGCAATCCCGGGCGACGCTTACTTATCTCCTGATGAAGCCACTGTTGTGGTGAAACGTGCGTCGAGGTGTTCCTTACGACGGGACCAGATCCAGGCCACCATGACCGCAGGTATCATGTGTTTACCATATCTTTGGGACCACTTTTGGTAGTATTTGGGCCAGTGGGATATGTGCAATAATAGGGTTGTGGCAGCACTTTCTCAGCCGCTCCAGCACATGAGTGTAGATTTACCCTAATAGGGCTCACTACTATTGTTCATTCATAATTCTATTATTCACCCTATATAAGGGATCTATTCAGGTCCCTCTCCTGTGGTATTGCACCCTGTGTATATTGCTATTTCATGGTGCGATCTGGACCTTTTTCGGTCCTGTCGTTATGCTGCATTTCTCATTCTGCTGTTACCGGTTCATAGGTGGTTGCACCACCTGTTTTGTACTCTCTGTGATTATCTTTAGATGATTTATATTCTATGTCAGTACTATTTAAGATTTAATAAAATTTGCATTATTGGTAATTACTCCTTCTAGTGTCTCCTTTGTAGTAATTTGCTGTAATCTCTGGTCCTACCAAAACCTCCTTCTCTTCTCCACAATCGTACATTCCTCATCCAATTGTATGCATGACTTCTCGCGAGTATCCCCATCCTGTATAAGTCTGTGGCCCAACACGTCTGGTTATCCCCTACATTTGGAACTTTCAAGAGGAACATGAAAACCCATGTCTTCAGAACAGCTTACAGCCTGCAATGACCCTGCTGCCTCTTCACCACTACCAGAGCTGCTGATTCATCAACAACAGAGCTGCTGCAATCTCCTAACCTACAGTCTCCTTCCTCATTATCCTGTAAAATGTAAAGCGGCAAAGGTAAGGTCCTCTCCCCTCTGTACCTGTCTGTCACTATTAGTTTATTCATTGTGATTACTATTTGTGTTTTGTATGTAACCCCTCCTCATGTACAGCAACATGTAATCAATGCTATAAAAATAAATAATAAAAATCCCCTGCATGATTTTCCACCCAGTCCTCACCTCTGCCCTTCTTGCCGGTCGACACATAGCAGAAAGCTACAGCAGTTGACACATGTGTTTCGTCATCATCATCATCATTGATGTGCTAAGGTGGTCCACTGACCATTTGCCAAAGTGATTGTGCATCAGTGCACTCAATCTCTGGGGCAGGGCCAGATGGATTGTCCATGTAACCACAGCCCGCAGAGTCATCAAAAAGCAGAAGTGACTGCTTCATGACTTGGGGCTCAGACTGATTGCTTGATTTTGAAGGTGGTGAGGTGGAAGACAGATGCCCATGGGCAGATGCAAAATCTGCACTTTCAGCAAGGGACCGGGTGGAAGACAAAGCGAAGGAACTGATCGCACTCTCAGACATCCAATCTAAAACCTTGTTCTGGCCCCACCATTCATCCAGCGGTACTTGGGCCTATGAAATTACACTGAACATCCTGTCGCCTGCATGTACAAGAGGATGGTGTTTCATTTGGGTGCTTTCACGACCCAGCTGTCGGGTGACTCGGAACCAGGGGCTCCTTCCTTGTCCCTAACACTATCTTCTGAGTCAGTTCCGTCTGTTCTCTACTCCCACCCAGGGAAGAGGGGCACTACTGTGCTCCGTAGTACACCAACCCAATAAACAAGGCAACACAAACAAGGGTTAACAGAATGCTCAACACATACAAAATATTCACTCACATATAATAGACGAAAGCACCTGGGCATGGAGGTAGGGGATTAAAAAAAAATAGAGAAGAATTGGGAAGTAACACACATACAAACCAAGCAACAGTCATTGATAACTCCTCCAACTCCCCTTCTCATGTGAACTCCTCTCCCTCCGTTAGCAATGCAGCTAATGCTAGCTCTGACAAGGATTTGTATAAGAGCCCAGATTATAAAGGGGAAAGGAGTGGCTAATTAAGCTCAGCTGTGAGCATAGGGATTTCCAACATGGACGAATAACCCCTGTTCTGCCACAATGAATAAAAACAATTAAAATGAAGCAGAAGTGCTTCTTCTCAGCGCTGGAGTAGGAGCAATCAGACGCTGCGGTCTTCTGGTTCCACACTGTTGCGGTACCCCCCCTTCTGCGAGGGACCTCCGGAACCTCAGGACCAGGCTTATCGGGGTGAGGTATGTGAAAAGCCCTGATCAATCTGGCCGCATGAACATCAGATGCTGGTACCCACATCCTCTCCTCAGAACCGTACCCCCTCCAATGTATCAGATACTGAAGCGACCAACAAACAAGACAAGAAACCAAGTTCTTTGCAATTTGAAACTCCAAGTTTCCATCGACAATGACAGGAGATGGTGATAGTGATGGTGGTACTGAAGATGCAACATATTTTTTGAGGACAGATCGATTAAATACATTATGGATCCTAAAAGTAGGCGGCAAAGCAAGACAAAATGCTACGGGATTGATGATGACTATGATCTTATAAGGACCGGTAAACCTGGGAGCCAGTTTCTAAGGCTGCCGTCACACTAGCAGTATTTGGTCAGTATTTTACATCATTATTTGTACGCCAAATCCAGGAGTGGGTGATAAATGCAGAAGTGGTGCATATGTTTCTATTATACTTTTCCTCTATTTGTTCCACTCCTGGTTTTGGCTTACAAATACTGATGTAAAATACTGACCAAATACTGCTAGTGTGACGGCAGCCTAAGACGGATCCTTCAGCTATTGTTCCTAGATGACAACCACACCAAGTCAGCAACATAGAGGTCCGGACACACTAAATGTCTCCGATCATCCACACTCTTATATTTGGATCCCATCTTCCTCAAATTATTCATAACCCATTGCCATATGGTAGTATTAGAAGATGAAAACCGTTATTTTTCTAATAATTCAGATGGGCGATTACTATTAAATTAACTAAACTGAGAATGGAACCTATATGCCCCGAAAAATGTGACTTACTGGTCGATTCCTGACAATGGTTATTTACAGTGAGTTCGGCTGATGGTAAATAGGTAACCAAGATTTTCAGATAAAAAACACCTGAGATATGTCTCTAGATTCTGGTTAACCCGTTCAGTCTGCCCATTAGGCCTGTCCCACACGTCCAGATAATTCCGGTACGGAAAAATCGGTACCTGAGTTATCCGTGTCCGTGTGTCCGTGAGCTCACGTGGCACATCAGTGTGGCACACGTGCGGCACTGGGTACCACATGGACCGTGCAGGAGACAGCGCTACAGTAAGCTCTGTCCCCTGCTTTGGCTGCTGAAGCCGCCATTCATTTCTTCTCTCCAGCAGCGTTCACTGGAGAGAAGAAATGAAAAATCATTGTATTTTGGTTTTTTTTAGGTAGAAATAAAGATCTACCCATAGGGGTGGAGCCGCATATTCATGACTGTAATGGGCGGCACCACGTGACCGCTCATACAGGAGAAGCTGCGGCGCGGAGAGGACGCTTTGAGGGAGCCGGGTGAGTATTTTCTTTCCAGCGGGGGGGCGCACAGGGGGTGGGAGCGGGGGGAAACAAAGATCTTTATTTCTACCGCAAAAAAACCAAAATACAATGATTTTTCATTTCTTCTCTCCAGCGAATGCTGCTGGAGAGAAGAAATGAATGGGGGCTTCAGCACCACGCTGGGGGGACAGCGCTTACTGTAGCGCTGTCTCCTGCACGGCACACGGACTGCACACGGACAGCATCCGTGTGCGGTACGTGTTTTACATGGACCCATTGACTTTAATGGGTCCGTGTGATCCGTGCGCTCCCACGAACACTGACATGTCTCTGTGTTTTGCACGCGGACACATGGTCTGCGAAAAAATGCTGACATGTGCAGAGACACATTGATTTTAATGTGTCTACGTGTGTCAGTGTCTCCGGTACGTGAGAAAACTGACACCTCACGAACCGGAATCACTGACGTGTGAAACCGGCCCAAGACTGTGGGTGAAATGAGGAAGAAAATGACAAATGGATCCCCAGACGAGTGCAAAATGCCCTCCAAAACTTGGAGATAAAGCGCTCGCCCCAATCAGACACAATATAGGTCAGGATCACATGTAATCTAATTATTTCCCTGACTAAAACTTGCGCCAAGGATTTGGCATTTAGTAAGGTTGGTAAATTGATAAAATGAGACATTTTTACTGAATCTACAGTGGGTAAAGAAAGTATTCAGACCCCTTTACATTTTTCACTCTTTGTTTCACTGCAGCCATTTGCTAAATTCAAAAAAGTTCATTATTTTTTTTCTCATTAATGTACACTCAGCACCCCATCTTGATGGAAAAAAGCAGAAATGTAGAAATTTTAGCAAATTTATTAAAAAAGAAAAAGAAAAATATCAAATAGTCATAAGTATTCAGACCCTTTGCTCAGACACTCATATTTAAGTCACATGCTGTCCATTTCCTTGTGATCCTCTTTGAGATGGTTCTACTCCTTCATTGGAGTCCAGCTGTGTTTAGGTAAACTGATAGGACTTGATTTGTAAAGGTACACACCTGTTTATATAAGACCTCACAGCTCACAGTGCATGTCAGACCAAATGAGAATCATGAGGTCAATGGAATTGGCCAAAGAGCTCAGAGACAGAATTGTGACAAGTCACAGATCTGGCCAAGGTTACAAAATAATTTCTGCAGTACTGAAGGCTCCTTAGAGCACAGTGGCCTCCATAATCCTTAAATGGAAGAAGTTTGAGCCACCAGAAGTCTTCCTCAACCTGGTCGTCCAGCTAAACTGAACAATTAAACAATTATGGGAGAAGAGCCTTGGTAAGACAGGTAAAGAAGAACCCCAAGATCACTGTGGCTGAGCTCCAGAGATGCAGTAGAGAGATGGGAGAAAGTTCCACAAAGTCAACTATCACTGCAGTCCTCCACGATTCGGGCATTTATGGCAGAGTGGCCTGACAGAAGCCTCTCCTCAGTGCAAGACATAAGAAAGCCCACATAGAGTTTGCTAAAAAACACATGAAGGACTCCCAGACTATGAGAAATAAGATTCTCTGGTCTGATTAGACAAAGATAGACCTTTTTGGTTATAATTCTAAGCGGTATGTGTGGAGAGAAAACCAGGCACTGCTCTTCACTTGCCCAATACAATCCCAACAGTGAAACATGGTAGTGGCAGCATCATGCTATGGGAGTGTTTTTCAGCTGCAGGCACAGGACGACTGGTTGCTATTGAAGGAAACATGAATGCGGCCAAGTATAGAGATATCCTGGATGAAAACCTCTTCCAGAGTGCTCTGGACCTCAGAATTGGCCTAAAGGTTCACCTTCCAACAAGACAATGACCCTAAGCACACAGCTAAAATAACAAAGGAGTGGCTTCGGAACAACTCTGTGAGCATCCTTGACTGGCCCAGCCAGAGCCCTGACCTAAACCCAATTGAGCATCTCTGGAGAGAACTGAAAATGGCTGTCTGCAAATGTTCACCATCCAACCTGACGGAACTGGAGAGGATCTGCAAAGAAGAATGGCAGAGTATCCCCATATCCAGGTGTGAAAAACATGTTGCATTATTCCCAAGAAGACTCATGGCTGTACTAGCTCAAAAGGGTGCTTCTACTCAATACTGAGCAAAAGGTCTGAATACTTATGACCATGTGATATTTCAGTTCTTCTTTTTTAATAAATTGGAAAAAATGTCTACATTTCTGTTTCTTTTCAGTCAAGATGGGGTGCAGAGTGTACATTAATGAGAAAAAGAATGAATTTTCTTGAATTTACAAAATGGCTGCAATGAAACAAAGAGTGAAAAATTTAAAGGGGTCTGAATACTTTCAGTACCCACTGTATCTATCACTATCAGTGTTACAGTATTCCCTGCTGACATGGGAAGATCAGTGATAATATCTACTGACAAGTGAGTCCAAGATCTACTGGGAATCTCCAGCTGTTGGAGAGCTCCCAACGGGTGAATATGAGAGGTCTTAGAACGTGCACAGACACTGGAAGAGGCTACATACTCCCGAACATCCTCGATGAGCACCTGGCCACCAAAAACACCGAGTACGCAGATCAGTGGTGGCTTTAGCACCAGGGTGCCTAGCCAACAATGAATTGCAATGTTCTCTAAGGATTCTAAAGGTACCGTCACACTAGGCGATATCGCCAGCGATCCGTGACGTTGCAGCGACCTGGATAGCGATATCGCTGTATTTGACACGCAGCAGCGATCTGGATCCCGCTGTGAAATTGCTGGTCGCTGCTAGAAGGTCTGCACTTTATTTGGTCGCTAGGTCGCCGTGTATCGCCGTGTTTGACAGCAAAAGCAAGGATACCAGCGATATTTTACACTGGTAACCAGGGTAAACATCGGGTTACTAAGCGCAGGGCCGCGCTTAGTAACCCGATGTTTACCCTGGTTACCAGCGTAAAAGTTAAAAAAACAAACAGCACATACTCACCAGCGCGTCCCCCAGCCTCTGCTTCCTGACACTGACTGAGCGCCGGCCCTAAACTGAAAGTGAAAGCACAGCGGTGACGTCACCGCTGTGCTGTTAGGGCCGGAGCTCAGTCAGTGTCAGGAAGCAGAGGCTGGGGGACGCGCTGGTGAGTATGTGCTGTTTGTTTTTTTAACTTTTACGCTGGTAACCAGGGTAAACATCGGGTTACTAAGCGCGGCCCTGCGCTTAGCAACCCGATGCTTACCCTGGTTACCCGGGGACCTCGGCATCGTTGGTCGCTGGAGAGCGGTCTGTGTGACAGCTCTCCAGCGACCAAACAGCGACGCTGCAGCGATCGGGATCGCTGTCGCTATTGCTGCAGCATCGCTTAATGTGACGGTACCTTAAGACAGAGATTTACCGGAACAAACAGTTTACTAAATAGACATGCAGCAGGGGCATCCCCCTGAGCGTCAACAACCTCTCTTTCCAGATCGGAGCATATACATGCCATAACCACACTTATTTCCTCCCCCAGGAAAGCAATGGGATAAGGCATCTGCAATAATGTTTTTGTTCCCTGGCCTATATGTGACAAAAAAGTTAAACCTGGTAAAGAACAATGCTCATCTTGCCTGTCAAGGTGTTAGACGTTTTGCCGATTCCAAATATATCAGATTCTTATGATCCGTGATTACCTTAACTGGGTGAACTGTTCCCTCCAAAAAATGATGCCACTCTTCAAAAGCCCATTTAAATGCTAAGAGTTTGCTGTTACCAATGTCATAATTTTTCTCAGCAGGTGGCAGTTTCTTAGAAAAATAAGCACATGTTTTCCATTTACTAGGAGATGCACCCTGCAACAATACAGCCCCCACTCCCACCTCATCGACCTCAACGATAAAAGGCTGAGGGACGTCAGCTGTATAAGAATTGGTGCAGAAGAAAAACACCTCTTCAATGTATCAAATGCCTCCCTGGCAGGACTGGACCACTAGGAGAAGTCCGTCCCCTTCCTTGTCATATCTATAAGAGGTTTGCCTACTAAAGAAAAGTTTTTTATGAACTTACGGTAGTCGGCGAAACCTAAAAATCTTTGTAATTAATTCAAATCCTCAGGATGATCCCAATCCAATACCGCCTGGAATTTCACCAGATCCATGCAAAAAACTGTGGAAGGCAACACATATCCTTGGAAAGGAATTTCCTCAACAGAGAACATACATTCACTTGTTTGACATATAATTTATTATATGTAAGACCGGCCTGAAATGTACCTGGTGTGACTCAAGGTTAGGTAAATAAATTAATATGTCATCCAAATAGATAACCACCAATCTGCTTACTAGGTGACTAAAGATGTTATTTATAAAGTGTTGAAAGACGGCGGATGCATTCGTCAACACAAAAAGCAACACCAGATTCTCATAGTGCCCCTCAGGTGTATTGCACGCAGTTTTCTACTCATCCCCCTCTTTAATGCTGATGAGATTATACACCCCCTTAGGTCCATCTTAGAGAACCATTTTGCCCCTACATTCTGATTAAAGAGTTTGGGAATGAGAAGGAACTGATGAGGATCACAGACAGTGATCGTACTGAGTTCACAGAAATCCAGGCAAGGGCGTAACCCCCGTCTTTTTTCTTTACAAAAATGAACCCTGCTGCAATGGGGGATGAGGATGGTCTTATATGACTTTATCCAGGCTTTCCGGAAAGTAGTCCTTCATGGCCTGTCTCTCTGGACCAGAGATATTATAGAGTCTGCTCTTTGGCAGCTTGGCACCAAGAACGAGATTAATGCCGCAATTATAAGAATGATGGGGAGGGAGTTCTTGCTCCGAGAACACATCACCAAAATCCGGCAGGTAACTAGGCATAGACTGGTATCCACCTTAGAAAACCAGATACCCAAGCAGTGTCCTTGACAATACACACTCCATTTTACTACTTCCTGAGTCTGCCAATCTACTACAGGATTGTGCAGATCGAGTAAAGGAAGTTCCAGTAACACAGGCGAGGGTAGACCCTCTTGCACATAACAGCCTAACACCTCAGTGTGCATGGCCCCCACCCAAAGCTGTACATCTCGGATGACTTGAGTAAAATGCCCCTGAATCAAGGGGGCAGAGTCTATGGCAATTATGGGTATGGGTATGGGTCTGGACAGAGTATGTGGAATGAGGCCTTGGACCTGGACGAACCTATCGTTGATCAAATTAAACCCTGCCCCACTGTTCAGATATGCAGACACCGTCCACCCTAATTCCACCCAGGTGGATTATGGCTGGTAGAAAAAACTGTGTCCTACTCACAAAGGTGATAAGTACACCCGGGTTGCTAACCTCCCTGCAACCTGGGCCATTTAGTTTTCTGGCGGTTGCTTACTATGTGGCCGGGAAGGACACGTGCCTACGAAATGGCTCTTTTAACGACTGAAGAAACACACTCCCCATTACAATGGACAATAGACAACTTACCAGAGTGAGATGCCGCAACTACCTGCATGGGTTCCTAGGTAGGGTCAGTGCTGACCTCCCTTGACCCTGGACCTCCAGTACACAGAGTTGCCTCCCTATTTCTCTGGCAAAGATGGCAATCAACCCAGATCGCCAGAGACATGGCTGCCTCAAGGGAGTCAGGAGTCTCATACAGAGGCAAGGCATCCTTCACCCTTACGGTAAGTCCCTCACAGAACTGAGTGGTAATTCCACTTGGTGTCCATGACCCACCTCTGGAATTCATAGCAATATTCCTCTGCCAGCCGGTCTACTTGCTGAAGTTGGCACAGTGTAGACTCAGTTATGGAAACGCGATCAGGGTCATAATATATGTAAGTGGAGATATGTGTCGCAAAGGTTATCAGGTTATTATCCTGCGTGATGTGAAAGTCATACATTTTACTCCAGCATGATATTTGCTGAGAGTAATCAGTCATTTCCAGTGTTTGGCTTTCATGGTGAGTAGGTCAGAGATGGATGAGATGACTACTCACCATATCTCTACTTCAAGGGTGTGGTTGGAGGGAGTTAAATGTCCAGCCAGTGTATTTTTTCTGTCTGTGCTGTTTTGGAGGAAGGAAGCCTCCAGGATGAAGCTCCAGAGAGAGCTGCCATATGTGTGTTTTATAACGATTTTGGGCTTTATGGTCTATGAGTAATAAACCTTCCAGAGACTTTAACCTAAAATGTTCCTGTGTCTACCTCATGGAGCAGCTAAGTGAGCCGACCTTCCACAAGTGGTGTTTCGGATGCAGGCAATGTTCCAGGGACACGGGTAGCAGCTGTGGATAAATCATATGTCCTGGGTAAAGGCAGCTACAAGGATGGAACAACGATGGAGCTGATCAAGCACCTGATCCTGAGTCAACAGCAGCAACACCAACTGGATCGAGAGGAGCAGCAGCGCCAAGAACAACAATTCTGTGAGCAGCAGCAGGTACAGCAAGAGACAAACAAGCTTCTGATGCAACAGATTCAACAGCAGCAAAACTAGATGAAACTCCTGGTGGGAGATGTCTGCAGAAGAGAGACCGCCCCTCTCCAACATCAAGGTGATGACTCATTCGTCTGGAAAGTGGAAAGATGAGCCATGCAAAAGATGACCCACGGGGTTGATCTGGAGGCATTTTTAACTGTGTTTGAATGGGTTGCAAAGCTGGAGAGGCTGCGTCTGGAGCAGTGGACATAGATGCTGGCCCCCTATCTAACAGGTGAACCTCAGAAAGCTTATTTTGACTTGGCTTTACAGAATGTCTGTTAATAAGTCAAATTAAAAATGGAGATATTGGCATGCTCAGGGGCAACTATGTCTGTCAGAGCCCAAAGGGTTCATAACTGGGTGTATTATGGTGACAAACCTCCCTGTTCTCAGATGTTTGACTTGTTGCAAGGAGACCCCCGGAATGCTTATAATTTGATGAGCCTTGTAGAAAGGTACCAGGTGGTCAAGAGGTCCCTAAGGAACCCGGGAGGTGGGACATCTCCATACTGGGGTACTCAGTGCAAGCCTGAGTCCCAAAAGAGGGGTAGTAGAGTCATGTTCCATGACCATAAACAGAATACTGGTGTCAGGACACTTAGACACAGGAAGTTTTGATGATCCTGATAAGGGCAACATTTCCCCACCAGTTGGTCCCAGGGAAACATGTGGGTGTCTTCAGTATCCATGGAAATTCCAAGGACTACCCTACTGCCAGAGTGGTGATACAAACAAGCCATGGTACGGAGTCACATGAGGTCGAGCTAGACTTGCTACACCCCGCGATAATCAGGCGGGACTTCAGCCTGTCCTGGTATTTGTTGAGAAAACCAGGGGTGCCAAGTGACTCAGACAGGAGCCAACTCAACCCTGATGAATCCCCATTGCAGTCGGAGGTGGAAGAGTTCCCCTCGTGTGTCCTAGCTAGTGATGAGGATGAAACAGTGACCAGTGAGGCCAATGTTCCTGATCTAGGGGGGCTATGGGCGGGGCTGACACCAGGTACCCACACTTTGCAGTCAATGGCGAATTATTGTATCGGGCGACCACAATGAGGGGAGGTGAGATAGTGGAGTAGCTGTTGGTTCCAGGATCCTACCGAAGGAGGATTTTAGACATGGCCCATTTGGATGTTTTGGGGGGACATCTGGGGTAGAGAAAATGCAGAAGAGGAGAATGCAGAGGCTCTATTGGCCGGGATGTTACCGAGAGATCCTGAATTATTGTAGGTCCTGCCCCACCTGCCAAATAACTGCTCCCTATTCTCACTTGCAAAGTCCCCTGGTGTCATTACCTGTAATCGAGATCCCATTTGAGAGAACTGCCATGGACCTAGTATGTCCTCTTGTTAAGTCTGCATGAGGGCACCAATATATCCTAGCAGTCATGGACTATGCGACCCGATACCCTGAGGCTGTACCACTAAGGAACTCTTTGGCCAAGAGTATCACCCTGGAACTTGTCCATGTTTTTGTGAGGATGGGCCTGCTGAACGAGATTTTGACAGACCAGGGAACCCACTTTATGAGCAAGGTAATGAAAGAGCTGTGTAGGGTCCTCCAGATTGCCCAGCTATGAACATCAGTTTACCATCCGCAGAATAGTAGGATGTAGGATAGTAGGATGTAGGATAGTAGTAGGATGTAGGATGTAGTAGGATGTAGGATAGTAGGATGTAGGATAGTAGTACCATCCGCCGACTAGCCTAGTAGAGCGCTGTAATAAAACCTTATAGGCCATGCTCAAATAGGTCATTGAGAAGGACAGTTGAGACTGTGACTACCGCTTCCATTTCTTCTCTTCTCCATCAGAGAGGTTCCTCAAGCCTCTACTGGCTTCTCGACATTCGAGCTTATGTATGGTTGACACCCAGGAGGGCTTCTGGACTTTGCCAAGGAATACCTGGGAAGCTGAGGTTACACCACACTGAAGCATCATAGAGCATGTCACCCAAGAGAGAGAGAGCATCTTCTCCAGGCACAGGAGGCACAGGCAAGGGTGTATTAATGATCAGGCTGAGGCGGTTCCAGCCTGGGGACGGCATTTTAGTGCTTATTCCCACAGTGGAGAGCAAGTTCCTAGCCAAGTGGCAAGGCCCATAAGAGGTGGTGGAAAAACTGGGCAAGGTGAGCTAAAAGGTGTCATGATCCAATTCGGGGTTTGTTTTCTGTTATCATCTCTCTGGACGGGTTAATTCCCCTCGGCCTCGTTTTGGAGCTGGCTGGGCTTTTTAAGTCCTCTGCAGTCTACTGCCCAGAATCAGTGATAGTTCATTCTTCCAGGCTAGAGCAGCTGACCCGTATACCCTGGTGATCCTTCTGCTTCTGACTTCAAGTATTTGTATTATACCTGCTCCCTTTCCCTGATTTAGTGTTCGTCTGGTTGTTTCCCTACAGTGTATGACTCAGCCTGATCTCTGAACCCCACCTCTTGTTTTCTGACTCTGATACCACGTTCCCCAACTGGCTTTGACTCTCTGGCATATACCCCGACTTCATCTTATGTCTCAATTTCGATACAGTGCTCCTGTTTGGCTCTGACTTCTGGCTTGTCTCTGACTATGTGCTTTGCTGTTACTTCTGGTACTTCTGCTCCTGACAGGTTCTGACTCAGCTCGCCTGACTATTCTTTCGTTACCTGTGACTCCTGTGCAGCTGCTCAGTGCTGCTGCGCTGTGAGTGTGAGGTCTCTCTTTCCTCGCCCGCACCTCCTTGTGGAGGTTGCGTTACACTGCACTGTAGCCACATCACACAAGGTACACCAGCCAGGTTAAAGGAAGTTGCACCAAGTCTATCATGTGAACTTGCTCAAGCCCTGGCGACACTGGGAATCGCTGGAAACCCCTTGCCTGGGAGCCAGTCACAAAGCCACAGTATACAATGTCACCATTGCAGCGAATCTGACGTTGGTCCAGAGGCAACAGTGTAAGGAACTGTTGCAGCAGAACCGTGACCTGTTCTCAGAGTTGCTAAAAATGATAGTACCATAGTGGGACAAAGTAAAAAACTTAAAAAAAGTAAACAATTTATAAAAAATAATAGCAAAATCAATTAAAAAAATAATAATAATAAAAAAATCAAAAGATATTGTACCCATAAATAATTGTATGGAAAAAAATATAAACAATAAAAGTACACATATTTGGTATTGCCACGTCTGGAACGACCTGAGCTATAAAACTGTCCTACTAGTTAACCCCTTTAGTGAACACAATAATAAAATAAATAAAAAAACAAGGCAAAAAACAATGCTTTATCATTCCGCCGAACAAAAACGGTATTGTCGCACTCAGGAAAAAATGGACCTTAGTTTGTTGTAAAAAAAATTACTATTAGCCCTTAGAAAAATTAAAAACTTGGGGCTAAAACAATATTTTAGTGGTAAAAATGTAATTTACATTCTTTCTTCACCGCTCAATGTTATAAAATTCTGTGAGATGCATGTGGTGTCAATATGATCACTGCACCCCTACCTAAATTAATTCATTAGGGGGTGTAGTTTGTTGAATGAGTTCACATATAGGGAGCTTCTGTTGTTCTGGCACCTCAGAGGCTCTGTCAATTTAACATGGCACCCTAAAACCATTCCAGCAAAATCTGAACTCCAATATGGCGCCTCTTCCCTTGTGAAATTTGCATCGTGCATCAAAAGTAGTATTCCCCCACATATGGGGTATTGGCATACACAGGATAAATTGAACTATAAATTGTATGGTTCAATTTCTCCTGTTACCCTTATAAAGATGCAAAATTTGGGGCTAAAATAACATTTTTGTGGGAAAAATGTGATTATATTATTTTCACGGCTCAACGTTATAAACTTCTGTGAACCACCTGGGGTTCAAGGTGCTCACCACACATCTAAATAAATTTCTTTAGGGGTATAGTTTCCAGAATGGAGTAATTTGTGGTAGGTTTACATTGTTTAGGCACATCAGGGGCTCTCCAAATGGGACATGACGTCTTCTAATGATTCCAGGAAATTTTACATTCAAAAAGTCAAATGGCGCTCCTTTCCTTCTGAGCCCTGTGATGTACCTAAACAGTAATTTTCTCCATCATATTGTGTATTGGCGTACTCAAAAGAAATTGCACAACAAATTGTATGGTGCAATTTTTCCTGTTACCGTTATGAAAATGCAAAATTTGGGGCAAAAATAACATTTTTTGGGGGAAAATGTGATTTTATTGTTTTCACGGCTCAACGTTATAAACTTCTGTGAAGCACCTGGGGGTTCAAGGTGCTCACCACACATCTAAATACATTCCATGAGGGGTGTAGTTTCAAAAATGGAGTAATTTGTGGAGGGTTTCCACTGTTTAGGCATATCAGGGGCTCTCCAAATGGGACGTGACGTCCGCTAATGATTCCAGGAAGTTTTAAATTCAAAAAGTTAAATCACGCTCCTTCCCTTCTGAGACTTTTGATGTCATTCTGATTGACAGCTGGATTCTTGCCAGCTGTCAACTAGAATGATGTCGGAATTCATGCCCCGTCGCATCAGCAGTGGCAACGAAATCGCCGGCAGGAGTGGTCTGTGACCGCTTTATTTTGAGGATGAACGGCCCCATAAACAACAGGAAGGTAGGAAGCAATTACCTGCCTGTTAGTGCTTTTGCACATTTTTTGTTTTTCATAAAGTCCCGGATATACCCTTTAAAGATGGAGATACACCAGTTCAGAAAAACACAACTATACCACCAATAGAAGCAATTTCATTTATTTCCTTACTGCACTCCTAATGGAACAGGGGGATAGTTTTTAAGCTGATACATTGTCTTTCATATAATAATATGTAATAAGGACTAACAGAGTGAAATCCAGCTTCAGCTCTGCCACTTTGTTGATCTATATTAAAACTACTTACCGCTGTGGGACAGTTCACCGAGATCAGGGACTGTTTGTTACTATGAATCCATAGGAGGAATTATCTTTTGGCTTCTTCTCTTATGTGTTTAATGCAAACTCTTAATTAAAGCACAGCTCTCCTGCACACAAAGCAGTTCAGGCAAATCTGTGCTTAGTTCCAACGTGCTCATTGCTGGCTATTTGCATTCATATCCAGGGCATTAGCCTTTATACTGTCTCAGTGTTCTTGTCTCATGGGGGGCTCGTGTTAATATATTGAGCTGCTATTGAGCAGCAGATTACTATTGCTGTCTGTGTTGTATACACTAATTTAGCATGAGTAATAACCAGTGGTGAGATTTTATGCAAGAAAGCAGTGGGTGAACCCAGGCAAAAAAATAAAAATACGGTAATATGTAGACTACAATAAATCAATCAAATATAAAAACAGCGAGGTGGAAAAGGTATTTTCTCACAGTCAGAATAAAATGCCTTGCCCGAAATGATTGCCCTGGATTTTGGTGCCAGTAAAATGAGACAAATGTACAAATTACCTTAATTTGATATTACTCACGGTTGAGTTAAAGATTTTTAATATTTGCATTTTTTCTGTCTTAGCTTTTAGATTATTACCTTGTGTGCAGAAGTGTCACACTGACACAGTACCTGAGTTTTGGTTTGTAGTGGTCTTATATTGCTATTAACATTTAAAGGAATCTGTCCATAGATTTTTACCATCTAATCTGTAGTATTATAGTTTATGACAGGGGTGGGGAATTTTTTTTCTGTCAGGGACCATTTGGATATTTATACCATAATTCTGGGCCCGCAGAAAATTATCGACTTTATATTTATCCTACTATATAAACATTTAATTAACTCATCCCTAATGGAACTGCTTCCCTTTGGTGCGACTGTGATGTTATGTGGTTTTCTTGCCTTCAGCATTGAGTTTCATTATTCGGCTTTTGTATTGCAGTACACAGGCTTCATCTAGTGTCTAAATTCGTATGTCGGCAAGAGTTTTTTGTCCCTCTTTTGCCACCATCCTCTGTCCCTGGTGTGGTGAATTGTGGGAAGAAGAAGCTCATTACCTCACAGACTGGTGTAAAGAGGATAGCCACCATTTTTTTTCCCTTCGTGATAGCATCACTAGTAAGAAAGATTATGTGGCACCTGTTTGCAGCCACCTTCATTAGTCAGTTACAGTTATAACACTGGATAGCAGGCTGGTTTAATGCATGTTGTTTATAAACCGTTCAGCCATTTTGCCTCATGTATTTCTGTGTTTCCTTGATACATGTGCTGATTCCTTGTTATTTCATTGCTCCTAATTTCACCGTATGTAATTACTGGCATACAAGAAACTGCACAGACTTCAGATACAGTCTTATTATTGGACTACAGTACATCAGTTTAGCTACCCGAACATCGTCGGCGCCCTCCTTATTTGCCAAGTTTGAAAATGTCTTTGTCGCTGGTTTACCGCGACAGAGAGGAGCCAGAAGACCACAGCGTCTGATTTCTCCTACTCCTGCACTGATTAGAAACACTTTACCTTCATATTAAATGGTGCAGGTTTCTTTTTAGCAGTGCAGGAGTTAATCTCATTAGTTGAGAGCGCTTGGAATCTTTCCAGCATTAAGGCTCTCAGCTGTTCACTGTTAGCCACTCCCATCTCCTATATAATCTGGGCCCTGGCAAGCACTCATTGCCAGAGGTAGCTTATGCTGCATGGTTGGAGATGGTGGTTTGTGGTTGTGGTGAATGACCTGCTCGTCTTTCCTGCCCTGTCTACTTTAACCCCTTAACCCCCAAGGGTGGTTTGGACGTTAATGACTGGGACAATTTTTACAATTCTTACCACTGTCCCTTTATGAGATTATGACTCTGGAATGCTCCAACGGATCCTGATGGTTCTGACACTGTTTTCTCGTTACATATTGTACTTCATGATAGTGGCAAAGTTTCTTTGATATTACCTGCATTTATTTGTGAAAAAAACAGAAATTTGGCAAAAATTTTGAAAATTTCGCAATTTTCCAACTTTGAATTTTTATGCCCTTAAATCACAGAGATATGTCACACAAAATCTACACTCACCGGCCACTTTATTAGGTACACCATGCTAGTAACGGGTTGGACCCCCTTTTGCCTTCAGAACTGCCTCAATTCTTTGTGGCATAGATTCAACAAGGTGCTGGAAGCATTCCTCAGAGATTTTGGTCCATATTGACATGATGGCATCACACAGTTGCCGCAGATTTGTCGGCTGCACATCCCAAAGATGCTCCATACAAGGCAGGATGGATCCATGCTTTCATGTTGTTTACGCCAAATTCTGACCCTACCATCCGAATGTCGCAGCAGAAATCGAGACTCATCAGACCAAGCAACGTTTTTCCAGTCTTCTACTGTCCAATTTCGATGAGCTTGTGCAAATTGTAGCCTCAGTTTCCTGTTCTTAGCTGAAAGGAGTGGTACCCGGTGTGGTCTTCTGCTGCTGTAGCCCATCTGCCTCAAAGTTCGACGCACTGTGCGTTCAGAGATGCTCTTAGGCCTACCTTGGTTGTAACGGGTGGCGATTTGAGTCACTGTTGCCTTTCTATCAGCTCGAACCAGTCTGCCCATTCTCTTCTGACCTCTGGCATCAACAAGGCATTTTTCGCCCACAGAACTGCCGCTCACTGGATTTTTTTTCTTTTTCGGACCATTCTCTGTAAACCCTAGAGATGGTTGTGCGTGAAAATCCCAGTAGATCAGCAGTTTCTGAAATACTCAGACCAGCCCTTCTGGCACCAACAACCATGCCACGTTCAAAGGCACTCAAATCACCTTTCTTCCCCATACTGATGCTCGGTTTGAACTGCAGGAGATTGTCTTGACCATGTCTACATGCCTAAATGCACTGAGTTGCCGCCATGTGATTGGCTGATTAGAAATTAAGTGTTAACAAGAAGTTGGACAGGTGTACCTAATAAAGTGGCCGGTGAGTGTATAATATAACAGTGGGAGCATCACTCTGTCCGAAGCCTTTATAGACTGTGCAAGCGCGACGCACAGCGCCTGCGCAGTCTGGACCAGAGTGACGCAGCCGAACTTACTTCTCCCCCCAATATACCAGCCATAGGGGCTCCACACACCCCTGTATCCCCCCTAATATACCAGCCATGGGGGCTCTGTGCTCTGCAGCTCTGGTCAGGGTAGATGTAGAGCCCAGCGGAGCTCCAGGACCTTCGATGATGTCACCAGCATGTGACCAGTGACGCGAGTAGGCGGAGTCAGCCATCGCTGTGCTGGCTGCAGGGGTGCTGTATCCATTATAGCCAGCGCCGCACTCAGGCAGTAAGTACAGCCACACTCATGCAGTACAGCCACACTCAGCCACACTCACACAGTACAGCCACACTCAGCCGCACTCACACAGTACAGCCACACTCACACAGTACAGCCACACTCACGCATTACAGTAACACTCAGCCGCACTCACAGAGTACAGCCACACTCACACAGTACAGCCACACTCAGCCACACTCAGTACAGCCACACTCAGCCGCACTCACACAGTACAGCCACACTCAGCTGCACTCACAGTACAGCCACACTCAGCCACACTCACACAGTACGGTCACACTCACACAGTACAGCCACACTCACACAGTAAAGCCACACTCAGCCACACGCAGTACAGCCACACTCAGCCGCACTCACACAGTACAGCCACACTCACACAGTACAGCCACACTCAGCCGCAGTCGCACAGTAAAGCCACACTCACACAGTACAGCCACACTCAGCCACACTCACACAGTACAGCCACACTCACACAGTACAGCCACACTCACACAGTACAGCCACACTCAGCCGCACTCACACAGTACAGCCACATTCACACAGTACAGCCACACTCACGCATTACAGTAACACTCAGCCGCACTCACACAGTACAGCCACACTCACACAGTACAGCCACACTAAGCCGCACTCACACAGTACAGCCACACTCAGCTGCACTCACACAGTACAGCCACACTCAGCCACACTCACACAGTACAGCCACACTCAGCTGCACTCACAGTACAGCCACACTCAGCCACACTCACATAGTACAGCCACACTCACACAGTACAGCCACACTCACACAGTACAGCCACACTCAGCCACACGCAGTACAGCCGCACTCACACAGTACAGCCACACTCACACAGTACAGCCACACTCACCCGCAGTCGCACAGTAAAGCCACACTCACACAGTACAGCCACACTCAGCCGCACTCACGCAGAACAGCCACACTCAGCCGCACTCACACAGTACAGCCACACTCAGCCACACTCACACAGTACAGCCACACTCAGCTGCACTCACAGTACAGCCACACTCAGCCACACTCACACAGTACAGTCACACTCAGCTGCACTCACAGTACAGCCACACTCAGCCACACTCACACAGTACAGCCACACTCACACAGTACAGCCACACTCAGCCGCAGTCGCACAGTAATGCCACACTCAGTACAGCCACACTCAGCCGCACTCACGCAGAACAGCCACACTCAGCCGCACTCACGCAGTACAGCCACACTCAGCCGCACTCGTGCAGTAGAGCCACACTCAGCTGCACTCACAGTATAGCCACACTAAGCCACACTCACACAGTACAGTCACACTCAGCTGCACTCACAGTAGAGCCACACTCAGCCACACTCACACAGTACAGCCACACTCACACAGTATAGCCACACTCACACAGTACAGCCACACTCAGCCGCACTCACGCAGAACAGCCACACTCAGCCGCACTCACGCAGTACATCCACACTCAGCCGCACTCACACAGTACAGCCACACTCAGCCGCACTCACGCAGTAGAGCCACACTCAGGCACACTCACACAGTACAGCCACACTCACGCAGTACAGCTACACTCAGCCGCACTCACACAGTTCAGCCACACTCACACAGTAGAGCGACACTCAGCCGCACTCACACAGTAGAGCCACACTCAGCCACACTCACACAGTACAGTCACACTCACGCAGTACAGCTACACTCAGCCACACTCGCACAGTACAGCCACACTCAGCCGCACTCGCGCAGTAGAGCCACACTCAGCCGCACTCACGCAGTAGAGCCACACTCAGCCACACTCGCACAGTACAGCCATACTCAGCCGCACTCACACAGTACAGCCACACTTAGCCGCGCTCACGTATTACAGCCACACTCAGCCACACTCACGCAGTACAGCCACGCTCAGTATAGCCGCACTCACACAGTACAGCCGCACTCAGTATAGTCGAACTCATGCAGTACAGCCACGCTCAGTATAGCCGCACTCAGGCAGTACAGCCACACTCAGCCGCACTCAGGCAGTACAGCCGCACTCAGTATAGCCGCACTCTGGCAGTACGGCTGCGCTCAGTATAGCCGCACTCAGGCAGTACAGCCACACTCAGCCGCACTCAGGCAGTACAGCCGCACTCAGTATAGCCGCACTCAGGCAGTACGGCTGCGCTCAGTATAGCCGCACTCAGGCAGTACAGCCGCACTCAGTATAGCCGCATTCAGGCAGTACAACCACTCTCAGTATAGCCGTGCTTAGGCAGTACAGCCGCGCTCAGTATAGCCGCACTCATGCAGTACAACCGCGCTCAGTATAGCCACATTCATGCAGTACAGCCACGCTCAGTATAGCCGCACTCAGGCAGTACAGCCACACTCAGCCGCACTCAGGCAGTACAGCTGCACTCAGTAAAGCTGCACTCAGGCAGTACAGCTGCGCTCAGTAAAGCTGCACTCAGGCAGTACAGCCGCGCTCAGTATAGCTGCACTCAGGCAGTACAGCCGCGCTCAGTATAGCCGCACTCAGGCAGTACAGCCGCGCTCTGTATAGCCGCACTCAGGCAGTAAAGGCGCGCTCAGTATAGCCACACTCAGGCAGTACAGCCGCGCTCAGTATATGTTGTGAATTAGACTTTTTGGCTCCCTCTTGTGGTCACTAGTGATATGACTCTGGGATTGTCTTTCTTCAGTTTGGCACTCACCTGGGTCGTTAGTCCAGGGGTGTCGCTATATAAACTTCCTGGATCCTTAGTCCAGTGCCTGGCATCGTTGTAATCAGATCCTTTCTGTTTGCTCCTGTCTGCTGGTCCTGGTTCGTGCAAAATTAAGCTAAGTCTTGCTTCTTTGTTTTTTGGTTATTTGCTTGCTCTCATTTTTGTCCAGCTTGTACTAAATGTGATTCCTGACCTTGCTGGAAGCTCTAGGGGGCTGGTGTTCTCCCCCCGGGCCGTTAGACGGTTCAGGGGTTCTTGAATATCCAGCGTGGATATTTTAATAGGGTTTTTGCTGACCATATAAGTCATCTTACTATATTCTGCTATTAGCTAGTGGGCCTCTCTTTGCTAAATACCTAGCTCATTCTTATGTTTGTCTTTTCCTCTTACCTCACCGTTATTATTTGTTGGGGGCTTGTATCCAACTTTTGGGGTCTTTTCTCTGGAGGCAAGAAAGGTCTTTCTTTTCCCTTCTAGGGTTAGTTAGTTCTCCGGCTGGCGCGAGACGTCTAGAACCAACGTAGGCACGTTCCCCGGCTACTGCTACTTGTGGTGCTAGGATTAGATATATGGTCAGCCCAGTTACCACTGCCCTATGAGCTGGTTTTTTGTGTTTGCAGACTTGGTATTTATTCCTGAGACCCTCTGCCATTGGGGTCATAACAGTATGCCAGGCCGACATTGAATGTTTAATGCATTGCAGAAGTGGGATAATAAGAAAGGAAATTCTGAGTTTTTTTTTTTTTTTTTTCCTCTCTTCCTCCCCTTTACCTCTGAGTGGCTTGAGCTTGCTGCAGACATGAATGTCCAGACCTTGATTACAAGTGTGGACCAGCTTGCTGCTCGTGTGCAAAGCATACAAGATTTTGTTACCAGTAGTTCTATGTCTGAACCTAAAATACCTATTCCTGAACTGTTTTCTGGAGACCGATTTAAGTTTAGGAATTTCAGGGATAATTGTAAATTGTTTCTATCTCTGAGACCCCGTTCATCTGGAGACTCAGCTCAGCAAGTTAAAATTGTTATCTCTTTTTTACGGGGCGACCCTCAGGATTGGGCTTTCTCGCTAGTGCCAGGAGATCCGGCATTGGCAAATATTTATGCGTTTTTTCTGGCGCTCGGATTGCTTTACGAGGAACCCAATATTGAGGTTCAGGCAGAAAAAGCCTTGCTGGCTATTTCTCAGGGCCAGGATGAAGCTGAAGTGTATTTCCAAAAATTTCGGAAATGGTCCGTGCTTACTCAGTGGAATGAGTGTGCTCTGGCCGCAAATTTCAGAAATGGCCTTTCTGAAGCCATTAAGAATGTGATGGTGGGTTTCTCCATTCCTACAAGTCTGAATGATTCCATGGCGCTGGCTATTCAAATTGACCGGCGTTTGCGGGAGCGCAAAACCGCTAATCCTCTGGTAGTGTTGTCTAAACAAGCACCTGATTTGATGCAATGTGATAGAATTCAGACCAGAAATGAGCGGAAAAATCATAGACGTCAGAATGGGTTGTGTTTTTACTGTGGAGATTCTACACATGTTATATCAGCATGCTCTAAACGCCTAACAAGGGTTGTTAGTCCTGTCGCCATTGGTAATTTGCAACCTAAATTTATTTTGTCTGTGACTTTAATTTGCTCATTTCCCTCTTACCCTGTTATGGCGTTTGTGGATTCAGGTGCTGCCCTGAGTCTTATGGATCTGTCATTTGCCAAGCGCTGTGGTTTTGTTCTTGAGCCGTTGGTTAATCCTATCCCTCTGAGGGGTATTGATGCTACGCCATTGGCGGAAAATAAACCGCAGTTTTGGACACAGGTAACCATATGCATGACTCCTGAACATCGGGAGGTGATTCGTTTTCTTGTTCTGCATAAAATGCATGATTTGGTCGTTTTGAGTTTGCCATGGTTACAGACTCATAATCCAGTCTTGGATTGGAAGGCAATGTCTGTGTCAAGTTGGGGCTGTCAGGGTATTCATGGTGATTCCCCGCCGGTGTCTATTGCTTCCTCTACTCCTTCGGAAGTTCCTGAGTATTTGTCTGATTATCAGGATGTGTTCAGCGAGTCCAGGTCCAGTGCTCTGCCTCCTCATAGGGACTGTGACTGTGCCATAGATTTGATTCCAGGTAGCAAATTTCCTAAGGGAAGACTATTTAATCTGTCTGTACCTGAGCATACCGCAATGCGTTCGTATATCAAGGAATCTCTGGAGAAGGGGCATATCCGTCCTTCCTCTTCCCCTCTTGGTGCGGGATTCTTTTTTGTGGCCAAGAAGGACGGATCTTTGAGACCTTGTATTGACTATCGGCTTTTGAATAAAATCACTGTTAAATTTCAGTATCCTTTGCCTCTGTTGTCAGACTTGTTTGCCCGAATTAAAGGTGCCAAGTGGTTCACCAAGATAGATCTTCGTGGTGCGTACAACCTTGTGCGCATTAAGCGAGGAGATGAATGGAAAACTGCATTTAATACGCCCGAAGGTCATTTTGAGTACTTGGTGATGCCTTTTGGGCTCTCTAATGCTCCTTCAGTGTTTCAGTCCTTTATGCATGATATTTTCCGGAAGTATCTGGATAAATTTATGATCGTTTATCTGGATGATATTCTGTTTTTTTCTGATGACTGGGACTCGCATGTAGAGCAGGTCAGGATGGTGTTTCAGGTTTTGCGTGAGAATGCTTTATTTGTTAAGGGCTCAAAGTGTCTCTTTGGAGTACAGAAGGTTCCCTTTTTGGGGTTTATTTTTTCCCCTTCTGCGGTGGAGATGGACCCAGTCAAGGTCCGAGCTATTCATGATTGGACTCAACCCACGTCAGTTAAGAGTCTTCAGAAGTTCTTGGGTTTTGCTAACTTCTACCGTCGTTTTATTGCTAATTTTTCTAGCATTGTTAAACCTTTGACGGATATGACCAAGAAAGGTTCTGATGTTGCTAACTGGGCTCCTGCAGCCGTGGAGGCTTTCCAGGAGTTGAAGCGCCGGTTTACTTTGGCGCCTGTTTTGTGCCAGCCTGATGTCTCACTTCCCTTTCAGGTTGAAGTGGATGCTTTTGAGATTGGGGCAGGGGCCGTTTTGTCGCAGAGAGGCCCTGGTTGCTCTGTGATGAGACCTTGTGCCTTTTTCTCGAGGAAGTTTTCGCCTGCTGAGCGGAATTATGATGTTGGCAATCGGGAGTTGTTGGCCATGAAGTGGGCATTTGAGGAGTGGCGTCATTGGCTCGAGGGTGCTAAGCATCGTGTGGTGGTCTTGACTGATCACAAAAATTTGATGTATCTCGAGTCTGCTAAACGCCTGAATCCTAGACAGGCCCGCTGGTCATTGTTTTTCTCCCGTTTTGACTTTGTGGTCTCGTATTTACCAGGTTCAAAGAATGTGAAGGCTGATGCTCTTTCAAGGAGCTTTGTGCCTGACTCTCCGGGAGTCGCAGAACCGGTTGGTATTCTTAAAGAGGGAGTTATCTTGTCAGCCATTTCTCCGGATTTGCGACGTGTGTTGCAGAGATTTCAGGCTGGTAGACCTGACTCTTGTCCACCTGACAGACTGTTTGTTCCTGATAAGTGGACCAGCAGAGTCATTTCCGAGGTTCATTCCTCGGTGTTGGCAGGGCATCCGGGAATTTTTGGCACCAGAGATCTGGTGGCTAGGTCCTTTTGGTGGCCTTCCTTGTCACGGGATGTGCGGTCGTTTGTGCAGTCCTGTGGGACTTGTGCTCGAGCTAAGCCTTGCTGTTCTCGTGCCAGCGGGTTGCTCTTGCCCTTGCCTGTCCCGAAGAGGCCTTGGACACACATTTCCATGGATTTCATTTCAGATCTCCCGGTGTCTCAGGGCATGTCTGTCATCTGGGTGGTATGTGATCGCTTTTCTAAGATGGTCCATTTGGTGCCTTTGCCTAAGCTGCCTTCCTCTTCCGATCTGGTTCCTGTGTTCTTTCAGAATGTGGTTCGTTTACACGGCATTCCTGAGAATATTGTGTCTGACAGAGGATCCCAGTTTGTTTCCAGGTTCTGGCGATCCTTTTGTGCTAGGATGGGCATTGAGTTGTCGTTTTCGTCTGCCTTTCATCCTCAGACTAATGGACAAACGGAGCGAACTAATCAGACTCTGGAGGCTTATTTGAGGTGTTTTGTTTCTGCGGATCAGGATGATTGGGTGACCTTCTTGCCGTTGGCTGAGTTTGCCCTTAATAATCGGGCTAGTTCCGCTACATTGGTTTCGCCATTTTTCTGCAACTCTGGTTTCCATCCTCGTTTTTCCTCGGGACATGTGGAGCCTTCTGACTGTCCTGGGCTAGATTCTGTGGTGGATAGGTTGCAGCAGATCTGGAATCATGTGGTGGACAACTTAAAGTTGTCACAAGAGAAGGCTCAGCGTTTTGCCAACCGCCGCCGCGGTGTGGGTCCCCGACTTCGTGTTGGGGATTTGGTATGGCTGTCTTCTCGATTTGTTCCTATGAAGGTCTCCTCTCCTAAATTTAAGCCTCGCTTCATCGGTCCTTACAAGATATTGGAAATCCTTAATCCTGTGTCCTTTCGCTTGGATCTTCCGGTGTCGTTTGCCATTCACAACGTGTTCCATAGGTCTTTGTTGCGGCGGTACGTTGTACCTGTGGTTCCTTCTGTTGAGCCTCCTGCTCCGGTGTTGGTTGAGGGCGAGTTGGAGTACGTGGTGGAGAAGATCTTGGATTCTCGTCTTTCCAGGCGGAGGCTTCAGTATCTGGTCAAGTGGAAGGGCTATGGTCAGGAGGATAATTCCTGGGTGGTTGCCTCTGATGTGCATGCGGCCGATTTAGTTCGTGCCTTTCACGCTGCTCATCCTGATCGTCCTGGTGGTCTTGGTGAGGGTTCGGTGACCCCTCCTTAAGGGGGGGGTACTGTTGTGAATTAGACTTTTTGGCTCCCTCTTGTGGTCACTAGTGATATGACTCTGGGATTGTCTTTCTTCAGTTTGGCACTCACCTGGGTCGTTAGTCCAGGGGTGTCGCTATATAAACTTCCTGGATCCTTAGTCCAGTGCCTGGCATCGTTGTAATCAGATCCTTTCTGTTTGCTCCTGTCTGCTGGTCCTGGTTCGTGCAAAATTAAGCTAAGTCTTGCTTCTTTGTTTTTTGGTTATTTGCTTGCTCTCATTTTTGTCCAGCTTGTACTAAATGTGATTCCTGACCTTGCTGGAAGCTCTAGGGGGCTGGCGTTCTCCCCCCGGGCCGTTAGACGGTTCGGGGGTTCTTGAATATCCAGCGTGGATATTTTAATAGGGTTTTTGCTGACCATATAAGTCATCTTACTATATTCTGCTATTAGCTAGTGGGCCTCTCTTTGCTAAATACCTAGCTCATTCTTATGTTTGTCTTTTCCTCTTACCTCACCGTTATTATTTGTTGGGGGCTTGTATCCAACTTTTGGGGTCTTTTCTCTGGAGGCAAGAAAGGTCTTTCTTTTCCCTTCTAGGGTTAGTTAGTTCTCCGGCTGGCGCGAGACGTCTAGAACCAACGTAGGCACGTTCCCCGGCTACTGCTATTTGTGGTGCTAGGATTAGATATATGGTCAGCCCAGTTACCACTGCCCTATGAGCTGGTTTTTTGTGTTTGCAGACTTGGTATTTATTCCTGAGACCCTCTGCCATTGGGGTCATAACAGTATAGCCGCACTCAGGCAGTACAGCCGCACTCAGGCAGTTCAACTGCACTCAGTATAGCCGTGCTCAGGCAGTATAGCTGCACTCAGGCAGGATAGCCACACTCAGGCAGGATAGCCGCACTCAGGCAGTACAGCCGCACTCAGTATAGCCATACTCAAGCTTTAAAGCCGCACTCAGGCAGTTCAACTGCACTCAGTATTGCCGCACTCAGGCAGTATAGCCGCACTCAGGCAGTATAGCCGCACTCAGGCAGTATAGCCGCACTCAGCACAGTCGCACTCAGCAAAGTGGCACTCAGCACAGCAGCACTCAGCACAGCCGCACTCGGACAGTAGAGCCGTAGAGCGAAAGATGGGAGCAACATATGGCAGAATGGAAACAGGAACAGGCAGAATGGGTGCAGCACATTACAACGGAATGGGGGCACAGGATGGGAGCAGCACATGACAGAATGGTTGCGCAGGATGGGAGCACCACATGACAAAATGGGGGGGCAGGATGGGAACAGCACATGACAGAATGGTTGCGCACGATGGGAGCACCACATGACAGGATGGGGGCAGGATGGGAGCAGCACATGACAGAATGGTTGCGCAGGATGGGAGCAGCACATGACAGAATGTGGGTGCAGGATGGGAGCAGCACACGACAGGATGGGGGCACAGGATGGGAGCAGCACATGACAGAATGGGGGCGCACACATGACAGGATGGGGGTGCAGGATGGAAGCAGCACATGACAAGACGAGGGCGCAGGATGGGAGCACATGACAGGATGGGGATGCAGGATGGAGCAGCACATGACGGGATGGGGACGCAGGTTGGAGCAGCACATGACAGGATGGGGGCGCAGGGTGGAGCAGCACATGACGGGATGGGGGTGCAGGATGGAGCAGCACATGATAGGATGGGAACGCAGGATGGAGCAGCGAATGACCGGATGGGAGCAGCACATGACAAGACGAGGGCACAGGATGGGAGCACATGACAGGATGGGGACGCAGGATGGAGCAGCACATGACAGGATGGGGATGCAGGTTGGAGCAGCACATGACAGGATGGGGGCGCAGGGTGGAGCAGCACATGACAGGATGGGGGCGCAGGGTGGAGCAGCACATGACAGGATGGGGGCGCAGGGTGGAGCAGCACATGACAGGATGGGGACGCAGATTGGAGCAGCACATGACAGGATGGGGCGCAGGGTGGAGCAGCACATGACAAAATGGGGATGCAGGTTGGAGCAGCACATGACAGGATGGGGGCGCAGGGTAGAGCAACACATGACAGGATGGGGGTGCAGGATGGAGCAGCACATGACAGGATAGGGACGCAGGATGGAGCAGCACATGACAGGATGGGGGAGCAAGTTGGGAGCAGCACATACCAGGATGGAGACCATATACCAATATAAATGCTAACCACCCGGGCGTAGAACGGGTTCAATAGCTAGTACTTAATAAGTAACATTTCCCACATGACTACTTAACATCAGCACAATTTCGGAACCAAATTTTTTTTTTGTTAGGGAGTTATAAGGGTTAAAAGTTGACCAGCAATTTCTCATTTTTACAACACCATTTTTTTTAAGGACCACATCGCATTTAAAGTCACTTTGAGGGGTCTATATGATATGATAGAAAATAGCCAAGTATGACACCATTCTAAAAACTGCACATCTCAAGGTGCTCAAAACCACATTCAATAAGTTTATTAACCCTTCAGGTGTTTCACAGGAATTTTTGGAATGTTTTAAAAAAAAATGAACAGTTAACTTTTTTCACAAAAAATTTACTTCAGCTCGAATTTGTTTTATTTTACCAAGGGTAACAGGAGAAATTGGACAACAAAGTTTGTTGTAAAATTTGTCTTGAGTACGCTGATACCCCATATGTGGGGTAAACCACTGGGTGCATGGCAGAGCTCGGAAGGGGAGGAGCGCTGTTTGACTTTTCAATGCAAAATTGACTGGAATTGAGATAGGACACCATGTCTCGTTTGGAGAGTCCCTGATGTGCCTAAGCATTGAAACCCCACACAAGTGACACCATTTTGGAAAGAAGGAACTTATCTAGATGTGTTGTGAAAACTTTGAACCTCCAAGTGTTTCACTACAGTTTATAACGCAGAGCCATGAAAATAAAAATTCTTTTTTTTTCACAAAAATTCTTTTTTAGCCCCCAGTTTTGTATTTTCCCAAGGAAAACAGGAAAAATTGGACCCCAAAAATTGTTGTCCAATTTATCCTGAGTACGCTGATACCCCATATGTGGGGAGGAACCACCGTTTGGGCGCATGGCAGAGCTCAGAAGGGAAGGAGCGCCGTTTGGAATGCAGATTTAGATGGATTGGTCTGCAGGCGTCACGTTGCATTTGCAGAGCCCCTGATGTACCAAAACAGTAGAAACCCCCCCACAAGTGACCCCATATTGGAAACTGAAGCTGCTGACTATTCTATGGCTTTGGCCATGCTGGTGCTGTTTAGCTGGGCACTATGCTTAGGCACCAACGTTGCCGGATATCAGGGCCGACGTCAGCACCCGGCGTACCTGGGCAAGTGCCATGACCCTGAGCAGGCAGGGTCCCCACTCGCCGTCGTGGGCACCTACGCACTATGGGGGCCTGGTGTCTGTGCTAGTGCAGACACCCGTGAGTGGGTTTTTTATGTTTGGAGCATTATATAAGGGGACCATCATACACTGGAGCATCATATATGGGGCCCATTATACACTGGAGCATCATGACTTCCCCTGACGAAGCGGTCTTTGCTACCGCGATACGCGTTGGGCTCATCTGCCTCCCGGGCCTGTTACACTTTTGGCTGCCGCGCCACCCTCCCTATTTCAGGTGATTATAGGGTGGCTGGGATGCACACTGGTTTACTTGGGGAACTCTTCCTCATTGGATTCCTTTGATATTTACCTTTATTAGGAGGAGACATGGGCTGCACTTTTTTCATCATACCCTGACTTTCTGTGGTGCGCCAAATGTTTGGTTATATATCCATGCATCAGATAGGGCTATGGGGTACTTTTTTCTATATTTGAGTATTGATATCTCCTATTTGTGATTGTGCCCATATATCGAGTATCGCATTTTGATCCTGAGCAGTGTGTCCCAACTGGTACACATACACTCTCCGGCCACTTTATTAGGTACACCTGTCCAACTTCTTGTTAACACTTAATTTCTAATCAGCCAATCACATGGCGGCAACTCAGTGCATTTAGGCATGTAGACATGGTCAAGACAATCTCCTGCAGTTCAAACCGAGCATCAGTATGGGGAAGAAAGGTGATTTGAGTGCCTTTGAACGTGGCATGGTTGTTGGTGCCAGAAGGGCTGGTCTGAGTATTTCAGAAACTGCTGATCTACTGGGATTTTCACGCACAACCATCTCTAGGGTTTACAGAGAATGGTCCGAAAAAGAAAAAAAATCCAGTGAGCGGCAGTTCTGTGGGCGGAAATGCCTTGTTGATGCCAGAGGTCAGAGGAGAATGGGCAGACTGGTTCGAGCTGATAGAAAGGCAACAGTGACTCAAATCGCCACCCGTTACAACCAAGGTAGGCCTAAGAGCATCTCTGAACGCACAGTGCGTCGAACTTTGAGGCAGATGGGCTACAGCAGCAGAAGACCACACCGGGTACCACTCCTTTCAGCTAAGAACAGGAAACTGAGGCTACAATTTGTACAAGCTCATCGAAATTGGACAGTAGAAGATTGGAAAAACGTTGCTTGGTCTGATGAGTCTCGATTTCTGCTGCGACATTCGGATGGTAGGGTCAGAATTTGGCGTAAACAACATGAAAGCATGGATCCATCCTGCCTTGTATGGAGCATCTTTGGGATGTGCAGCCGACAAATCTGCGGCAACTGTGTGATGCCATCATGTCAATATGGACCAAAATCTCTGAGGAATGCTTCCAGCACCTTGTTGAATCTATGCCACGAAGAATTGAGGCAGTTCTGAAGGCAAAAGGGGGTCCAACCCGTTACTAGCATGGTGTACCTAATAAAGTGGCCGGTGAGTGTATATAATTTTGTGTGGTATCTGATACAATTGTTGTGTTATGTGTGCAGCCTACACAGTTATGTACAGGTCTTTTTTTTTGAAGGGGGGGCAGGTGTCGGTTGTTTTGTATTGTTTTTAACTGTTTTTAAATTGTGCTTCCAATAAAGTTATTCCTTTTGATATGCATCATTGGTGGTGTGCGAATAATTTCTAGTGGCTTCTTTTTCTGGTTGTTCTGAGGAACCACCGTTTGGGCACATGGCAAAGCTCAGAAGGGAAGGAGCGCCGTTTGGAATGCAGATTTAGATGGATTGGTCTGCAGGCGTCACGTTGCATTTGCAGAGCCCCTGATGTACCTAAACAGTAGAAACCCCCCCACAAGTGACCCCATATTGGAAACTGAAGCTGCTGACTTTTCTATGGCTTTGGCCATGCTGGTGCTGTTTAGCTGGGCACTATGCTTAGGCACCAACGTTGTAGGGTATCAGGGCCGACGTCAGCACCCGGCATACCTGGGCAAGTGCCATGACCCTGAGCAGGCAGGGTCCCCACTCGCCGTCGTGGGCACCTACGCACTATGGGGGCCTGGTGTCTGTGCTAGTGCAGACACCCGTGAGTGGGTTTTTTATGTTTGGAGCATTATATAAGGGGACCATCATACACTGGAGCATCATATATGGGGCCCATTATACACTGGAGCATCATATATGGGGCCATTTATATATGGAGCATGATATGGGCACATCATACACTGGAGTATTATATATGGGGCCCATTATATATGGAGTATTATATGGGAACTGTTCAATATGGAGCATTATATGGGGACCATCATATACTGTATGGAGCATTATGTGAGGCTTATTATACTATATGGACCATTATTTGGGACCCATTATACTGTATGGAGCAATATAAGGGGCCCTGTCATGAATCCCCAATGGCTAGGGATAGCACAGGACAAGCAAAGTACAAAAAAATAACGGACGAGCTCTAGGGTGATGGAACCTGGGCTGACCGCTGCCCTACGCCTGACAAACGCAACTAGAGATAGCCAGGGAGCGTGCCTACGTTGGTTCTAGACGCCACGCACCAGCCTAAGAGCTAACTAGTACTGCAGAGAAAATAAGACCTCACTTGCCTCCAGAGGAATGAACCCCAAAAGATATAGTTGCCCCCTCACATGTATTGACGGTGAAATGAGAGGAAGGCACACACATAGAGATGATATATATAGCTTTAGCAAATTGAGGCCCGCTGTAAACTAGAAAGCAGAAAGATACAAAAGGGGACTGAGCGGTCAGCAAAAAACCCTAATCAAAAAACCATCCTGAGATTACAAGAACCCATGTGCCAACTCATGGCACATGGGGAGAACCTCAGTCCACTAGAGCTACCAGCTAGCATAGAGACATAATAAGCAAGCTGGACAAAAAACCAAACAACTGAAAATCAGCACTTAGCTTATCCTGAAAGATCTGGGAGCAGGTAGGCAGGAACCAAACAGAGCACATCTGAATACATTGATAGCCGGCAAGGGAATGACAGAAAGGCCAGGTAAAATAGGAAACACCCAGCCTCTGATGGACAGGTGGAAACCAAAGGCCGCAACCCACCAAAGTCACCCAGTACCAGCAGTAACCACCAGAGGGAGCCCACAAACAGAATCCACAACAGTACCCCCCCCCTTGAGGAGGGGTCACCGAACCCTCACGAGAACCCCCAGGGCGATCAGGGTGAGCTCTATGGAAGGCGCGGACCAAATCAGTCGCATGAACATCGGAGGCGACCACCCAGGAATTATCCTCCTGACCATAACCCTTCCACTTAACCAAATACTGGAGTTTGCGTCTGGAAACACGAGAATCCAAGATCTTCTCAACAACATACTCCAATTCTCCCTCCACCAGCACCGGAGCAGGAGGCTCAACCGAAGGAACAACGGGCACCTCATACCTCCGCAACAACGACCGATGGAACACATTATGAATAGCAAACGATGCTGGGAGATCCAAACGAAAAGATACAGGGTTAAGAATCTCCGAGATCCTATAAGGACCGATGAACCGAGGCTTGAACTTAGGAGAAGAGACCTTCATAGGGACAAAACGAGAAGACAACCACACCAAATCCCCAACAAGAAGTCGGGGACCCACGCGGCGACGGCGATTAGCAAACTGCTGAGTCTTCTCCTGAGATAACTTCAAATTGTCCACCACCTGATTCCAAATCTGATGTAGCCTGTCCACCACCACGTCCACTCCAGGACAATCCGAAGACTCCACCTGACCAGAGGAAAAACGAGGATGAAACCCCGAATTACAAAAAAAAGGAGAGACCAACGTGGCAGAACTAGCCCGATTATTAAGAGCAAATTCGGCCAGTGGCAAAAAAGCAACCCAGTCATCTTGATCAGCAGAAACAAAACACCTCAAATAAGTTTCCAAGGTCTGATTAGTTCGCTCCGTCTGGCCATTCGTCTGAGGATGGAATGCAGACGAGAAAGACAAATCGATGCCCATCTTGGCACAAAACGTCCGCCAAAATCTAGACACAAACTGGGATCCCCTGTCAGAAACGATATTCTCCGGAATCCCATGCAAACGAACCACGTTCTGAAAAAATAAAGGGACCAACTCAGAGGAGGAGGGCAACTTAGGCAAGGGCACCAAATGAACCATCTTAGAAAAGCGGTCACACACAACCCAGATAACGGACATTTTCTGTGAAACCGGGAGATCAGAAATAAAATCCATGGAAATGTGCGTCCAAGGCCTCTTCGGGATGGGCAAGGATAACAACAACCCACTGGCCCGAGAACAGCAAGGCTTAGCTCGAGCACACACTTCACAAGACTGCACAAAGGTACGCACATCCCTAGACAAGGAAGGCCACCAAAAAGACCTGGCCACCAAGTCTCTAGTACCAAATATTCCAGGATGACCAGCCAACACAGAAGAATGGACCTCGGAGATGACTCTACTGGTCCAATCATCCGGGACAAACAGTCTTTCTGGGGGACAACGATCCGGTTTATCCACCTGAAACTCCTGCAATGCACGTCGCAAGTCTGGGGATACGGCGGACAATATTACCCCATCCCTAAGGATACCAGTAGGCCCAGAGTCTCCAGGAGAGTCAGGCACAAAACTCCTGGAAAGAGCATCTGCCTTCACATTCTTTGAACCTGGCAGGTATGAAACCACGAAATTGAAATGAGAAAAAAACAACGACCAACGAGCCTGTCTAGGATTCAAACGCCTGGCAGACTCAAGGTAAATGAGATTCTTGTGATCAGTCAAGACCACCACACGATGTTTAGCACCCTCAAGCCAATGACGCCACTCCCCAAATGCCCACTTCATGGCCAAAAGCTCCCGATTACCCACATCATAATTGCGCTCGGCGGGCGAGAATTTTCTAGAAAAGAATGCACATGGCTTCATCACCGAGCCGTTAGAACTTCTCTGTGACAAAACCGCCCCCGCTCCAATCTCGGAAGCATCAACCTCAACCTGAAAAGGAAGTGAAACATCTGGTTGACACAACACAGGAGCAGAAGAAAACCGGCGCTTAAGTTCCTGAAAGGCCTCCACAGCCGCAGGAGACCAATCAGCAACATCAGCACCCTTTTTAGTCAAATCAGTCAAAGGTTTAACAATACTGGAAAAATTAGCAATGAACCGACGATAAAAATTAGCAAACCCCAAGAACTTCTGAAGGCTCTTAACAGATGTAGGTTGTGTCCAGTCACAAATAGCCTGAACCTTGACGGGATCCATCTCAATAGTAGAAGGAGAAAAAATGTACCCCAAAAAAGAAATCTTCTGGACTCCGAAGAGACACTTTGAGCCCTTCACAAACAGAGAATTGGCCCGCAGAACCTGAAACACCTTCCTGACCTGTAGAACATGAGACTCCCAGTCATCAGAAAACACCAAAATATCATCCAAATACACAATCATAAACTTATCCAGATATTCACGGAAAATATTGTGCATAAAGGACTGAAAGACTGACGGAGCATTGGAGAGTCCAAAAGGCATTACCAAATATTCAATATGGCCCTCAGGCGTATTAAATGCGGTTTTCCACTCATCACCCTGTTTTATCCGCACCAGATTATACGCACCGCGAAGATCTATCTTAGTGAACCACCTGGCCCCCTTAATGCGAGCAAACAAATCAGTTAATAATGGCAATGGATACTGATATTTGACTGTAATCTTATTCAGAAGGCGATAATCTATACAAGGCCTCAGGGAACCATCTTTTTTTGCCACGAAAAAAAACCTGCTCCCAGAGGGGACGAAGATGGACGAATATGTCCCTTTTCCAAGGACTCCTTAATATAATTCCGCATAGCAGTATGCTCTGGTAGTGACAGATTAAATAAACGACCCTTAGGGAACTTACTGCCAGGAATCAATTCTATAGCACAGTCACACTCTCTATGAGGAGGGAGCGAATTGAGCTTAGGCTCCTCAAAAACATCCCTATAGTCAGACAAAAACGCAGGGATCTCAGAAGGAGTAGATGAAGCGATTGAAATCGGAGGTGCATCACCATGAACCCCCTGACATCCCCAGCTTAACACAGACATTGTTTTCCAGTCCAGGACAGGATTATGAGTTTGTAACCATGGCAGACCAAGCACTAGTACATCATGTAAATTATACAGTACAAGGAAGCGAATCACCTCCTGATGAACGGGAGTCATGCGCATGGTCACTTGTGTCCAGTACTGCGGTTTATTCATAGCCAATGGTGTAGAGTCAATTCCCTTCAGAGGAATAGGAACTTCCAGAGGCTCCAGACTAAAACCGCAGCGTTTAGCAAATGACCAATCCATAAGACTCAGGGCAGCGCCCGAATCCACATAGGCATCGACGGAAATGGAAGACAGTGAAAAAATCAGAGTCACAGACAAAATGAACTTAGGCTGCAGAGTACCAATGGCAAAAGATTTATCAACCCTTTTTGTGCGTTTAGAGCATGCTGATATAACATGAGCTGAATCACCACAATAAAAACACAATCCATTTTTCCGCCTATAATTTTGCCGTTCACTTCTGGACTGAATTCTATCGTATTGCATAGTCTCAGGTGCCTGTTCAGAAGACACCGCCAACTGGTGCACGGGTTTGCGCTCCTGTAAACGCCGATCAATCTGAATGGCCATAGCCATAGACTCATTCAGACCTGTAGGCGTAGGGAACCCCACCATAATATCCTTAATGGCCTCAGAAAGACCATTTCTGAAGTTTGCAGCCAGGACGCACTCATTCCACTGAGTAAGCACCGACCATTTCCGAAATTTTTGACAATATATTTCCGCTTCATCATGCCCCTGAGAGAGGGCTAATAAAGCCTTTTCAGCCTGAATCTCCAGGTTAGGTTCCTCATAGAGCAATCCCAATGCCAGAAAAAACGCATCCACACTGAGCAATGCAGGATCCCCTGGTGCCAATGCAAATGCCCAATTCTGAGGGTCGCCCCGCAGGAAAGATATTACAATCTTGACCTGTTGAGCAGGGTCTCCAGAGGAGCGAGATTTTAAAGAAAGAAACAATTTACAATTGTTCCTGAAATTCAGGAAGGTAGATCTATCTCCAGAAAAGAACTCTGGAATAGGAATTCTAGGTTCAGACATGGGAGTGTGAACAACAAAATCCTGTATGTTTTGAACTTTTGCCGCGAGATTACTCAGGCTGGAAGCCAAACTCTGGACATCCATGTTAAACAGCTAAGATCAGAGCCATTCAAGGGTTAAGAGGAGGTAAGAAGCAGCTAGACAGCAATTAAGGGCTAGGCAGCAAAACTCTGAAGGGAAAAAAAAAAAAAAAAAAAAAAAAAATTTCCCTTAAACACTTCTTTTTCTCCTGCTTCAGCCCAAACAATTAACACTTTGTGGGCCGGCTATACTGTCATGAATCCCCAATGGCTAGGGATAGCACAGGACAAGCAAAGTACAAAAAAATAACGGACGAGCTCTAGGGTGATGGAACCTGGGCTGACCGCTGCCCTACGCCTGACAAACGCAACTAGAGATAGCCAGGGAGCGTGCCTACGTTGGTTCTAGACGCCACACACCAGCCTAAGAGCTAACTAGTACTGCAGAGAAAATAAGACCTCACTTGCCTCCAGAGGAATGAACCCCAAAAGATATAGTTGCCCCCTCACATGTATTGACGGTGAAATGAGAGGAAGGCACACACATAGAGATGATATATATAGCTTTAGCAAATTGAGGCCCGCTGTAAACTAGAAAGCAGAAAGATACAAAAGGGGACTGAGCGGTCAGCAAAAAACCCTAATCAAAAAACCATCCTGAGATTACAAGAACCCATGTGCCAACTCATGGCACATGGGGAGAACCTCAGTCCACTAGAGCTACCAGCTAGCATAGAGACATAATAAGCAAGCTGGACAAAAAACCAAACAACTGAAAATCAGCACTTAGCTTATCCTGAAAGATCTGGGAGCAGGTAGGCAGGAACCAAACAGAGCACATCTGAATACATTGATAGCCGGCAAGGGAATGACAGAAAGGCCAGGTAAAATAGGAAACACCCAGCCTCTGATGGACAGGTGGAAACCAAAGGCCGCAACCCACCAAAGTCACCCAGTACCAGCAGTAACCACCAGAGGGAGCCCACAAACAGAATCCACAACAGGGCCCATCTTATACTGGAGCATTATATGGAGCCAATCATATACTGTATGGAACATTATATGGGACCCATTATGTATGCAGCAATATATGGGGCCCATTATACAGTACGGAGTAATACATGGGGCTCATTATACTGTATGGAGCAATATATGGGGCCTATTATATACTGTATGGAGAAATATATGGGGCTCATTCTGTATGGAGCAATATATGTGGTTCATTATACTGTATGGAGCACTATATGAGGTCTATTATTATGTATGGATAAATATATGGGGCTCATTATTCTGTATGGAGCATTATATGTGGCCTAGTATTCTGAATGGAGCAATATATGGTGCCCATAATACTGTACGGAGCAATATATGTGGTTCATTGTACTGTATGGAGCATTATATGTGGCTCATTATAATGTATGGAGCCTTGCATGGGGTCCATTATTCTGTATGGAGCAATATATGTTGCTCATTATTCTGTATGGAGCACTATATGAGGTCTATTATTCTGTATGGATAAATATATGGGGCTAATTATTCTGTATGGAGCATTATATAGGGCCTATTATTCTGAATGGAGCAATATATGGTGCCCATAATACTGTACGGAGCAATATATGTGGCTCATTGTACTGTATGGAACATTATATGTGGCTCATTATACTGTATGGAGCATTGCATGGGGTCCATTATTCTCTATGGAGCAATATATGTTGCTCATTATTCTGTATGGAGCAATATGTGGGGCTCATTATTATGTATGGAGCATTATGTGGTGTCCATAATACTATAAGGAGCAATATATGGGGACATTATTCTGCATGGAGCCTTATGTGATGCCCATAATACTGTATGGAAGACTATACTTTCCAGTTTCTGACCTATTGAAGAATTTACAATAGATATCACTCATGTAATGTAAGAAGTGAAATCTTTGGCATTGTATACCTATATTTCTCTGCTGTAACTGTGCATTATGAATTGTGGTATGTGTTAAAGGGGCTTGGGTGTGTGCTAATCCCCTTCTTCTCCTACTTTGGTTTTTCCCCATCCTCCATTCTCCGGTGTATACCTCTCTTGTTTGTGTGAGTATATTTGTATGATTGCTATTTTCCTTTAACCCTGTTTGTACTATCTTGTCAGTAAGGTTGGTGTATTATGGAACACTACTACTCCCCTCTTCCCTGCGTGGGGGTAAAGATACAGACTGAAGGCAGATTTAGGAGCTAAGGCAAGGTACGTGGCCCCGTCGTCTTCACCATCAGAAGCAACCCGGGGAACAGGGCAAGTTAAAGTACCTCTATCGTTTGGGACACAGAAGCAGCACCTGGTCCCAGGATACCCAACAACAGGGTTGTGACAGTCTCTTCTAACAGGTCCCAGACCTCAACAATAAACTGCTGGGAGCAATTATGCTCTTCTGTAAGGATTCCATTGCTTTTGTCGCTGACATCCAGCAAATGCAAAAGAAGGGACAGGAATTTCTTAACTGCTTCATGCAGCTTTGTGCAGCACCAACATTTCTCTGCGATTGGTGGTCTCGCAGTGATCAGGACCCCCAGGGTCCTGCAAGCACTGTGATTCCTGTGCAGAGCCATTGCTCTTCCAGGGTGATATCATCGGTACCTGATTAGATCAGGTCCCAATTATGTTAACCCTTTGCTATCCTCTAGATGCTATGATCACAGCATTTAGAAGATAGCAGAGGGAGACCCCTGCTATACTCACCTCTCCGATGCCCCCCGTGATGAGATCTGATCACATCACGGTGAATCCCGCATTGCCATGGCAGCTGGAAGTCACGTGATGACTTCCAGCTACGGTGGCTTGTTAGGCTCAGCCTGCACCTGAGTCTAAGGCCTCTTTCACACGTCAGTGTCTCCGGTACGTGTAGTGACTAGTGTTGAGCGATACCGTCCGATACTTGAAAGTATCAGTATCGGAAAGTATCGGCCGATACCGGCAAAGTATCGGATCTAATCCGATACCGATACCCGATACCAATACAAGTCAATGGGACTCAAGTATCGGACGGTATCCTGATGGATCCCAGGGTCTGAAGGAGAGGGATCCATATTAATGTGTAAAATAAAGAATTAAAATAAAAAATATTGCTTTACTCACCTCTCCGACGCAGCCTGGACCTTACCGAGGGAACCGGGAGCCTTCTTTGCTTAAAATGCGCGCTTTTACTTCCTTCCGCGACGTCACGGCTTCTGATTGGTCGCGTGCCGCCCATGTGGCCGCGACGCGACCAATCACAGCAAGCCGTGATGTAATTTTCAGGTCCTCAATGCCTAATTCTAGGCATTCAGGATTTTAAAATTACGATCCGGCTTGTGATTGGTCGCGTCGCGGTCACATGGGCGACGCGACCAATCACAAGCCGTGACGTCACGGGAGGCAGGAAACGCGCGCATTTTTAAAATTACGTCACGGCTTGTGATTGGTTGCGTGCCGCCCATGTGACCGCGACGCGACCAATCACAGCAAGCCGTGACGTAATTTCAGGTCCTGAATGCAGAAATAAGCTTGCTGTGATTGGTCGCGTCGCGGCCACATGGGCGGCACGCGACCAATCAGAAGCCGTGACGTCGCGGAAGGAAGTAAAAGCGCGCATTTTAAGCAAAGAAGGCTCCCGGTTCCCTCGGTAAGGTCCAGGCTGCGTCGGAGAGGTGAGTATAGCAATATTTTTTATTTTAATTCCTTGTTTTACACATTAATGTTGTTTCGATACCAATACCCGATACCACAAAAGTATCGGATCTCGGTATCGGAATTCCGATACCCGCAAGTATCGGCCGATACCCGATACTTGCGGTATCGGAATGCTCAACACTAGTAGTGACAGTTTTCTCATGCACCGGAGACACTGACACACGTAGACACATTAGAATCTATGTGTTTCTGCACATGTGCATGTTTTCACACGGACCATATGTCCGTGTGCAAAACACGTAGACATGTCCGTTTTTTTCTGGCAGCACGTACAGCAATACGTCCTGCACACGTGCACACGTGCACACGGAGAACAGTGTGCACTCTCCTCCGTGTGCACGTACCGCCCACAGGAGAGACAGCGCTAGAGTAAGTGCTGTCCCCCCCGCTGTGGTGCTGAAGGCGGCATTCATCTCTTCTCCCCCGCAGGAGAGAAGAGATGAAAGATCAAGTTTTTGTTATTTTTTGTGAAAAATAAAGTTTGCATGTGACCCCCGCCTCCCACCCCCAGTGCGCCGCCTGGCCCCTTGCAAAATAAATACTCACCCAGCTCCCGAGATGTCTCCACTCTCCTCTCAGCGCTGGCCCCTTGTCCTGTGTGAGCGGTCACGTGGGACCGCTCATTACAGTGATGAATATGCGCATATTCCTCACTGTAATGAGCGGTCCCACGTGACCGCTCACACAGGACAGGCTGCCGGCGCTGAGAGGAGAGTGGAGACATCGCGGGAGCTGGGTGAGTATTTCTTCTGCAAGGGTACTGGGCGGCACACTGGGGGTGGGAGGCGGGGGTCACATGCAAACTTTATTTTTCACAGAAAATAAAAAAAACTTGATCTTTCATCTCTTCTCTCCTGCGGGGGAGAAGAGATGAATGCCGCCTTCAGCACCACACAGGGGGGACAGCGCTTAGTGTAGCGCTGTCTCTCATGCATGGTCCGTGTGGTCCTCAGGCGGCACACGGGCGGCACACGGATGCCGCACGTGTGCCACACTGATGTGCCACGTGAGCATACGGACACACGTCCACGGATAACTTCGGTACCGTTTTCTCCAGTACCGGAATTATCTGGACGTGTGAACGAGGCCTAACAAGAGTTTTCACAGTTTATCACTGACAGGTCTCTTGCAATGCAATACATGTGTGTTGCATTGTAAGAGACCTGTGATCAGACAAATAAAAATTGATGTCCCATACAGGGACTAAGTTAAAAAGTAAAAAAAATGTTTTAAAACTATTAAAAAAAATCACAAAATAAATTAAAAAAAGGAAAACATATTAAACCAATAATTACATGCAGTATATATATGTAGAAACAACAAAAAAATACACATATTTGGTATTGCCGCGTCCAGAACGAGCCAACCTATAAAATGGTCACACTTGTTCACTCCATCAGTGCACACTGTAAAAAAAAATATGAACCCTTTCTTTTTTATCATGCGGCCAAACAAAAAATAGAATAAAACGCATTCAAAAAGTCATATGAAAATAAAAATAGTAGAGATGAAAATGTCATCTTGTCCCGCAAAAATTCCTTGAGGGTCTAGTTTCCAAAATGTGGTCACTTGTTGGGGGTTTCTACTGTTTAGGCACTTCAGGGGCTCTCCAAACGCAACATGGTGTCCGCTTTCGATTCCAGCCAATTTTGCATTCCAAAAGTCAAATTATGCTCCTTCCCTTCTGAGCCCTGCCATGCGCCAAAACAGTAGTATTCCCCCACATATGGGGTATCGTCATGCTCAGGAGAAATTTCACAACAAACTGTGCGGTGCAATTTCTCCTGTTACCTTTATGAAAATGAAAAATATGGAGCTAAAATGATTTATTTCGGAAAAATGTTATTTTTTTTTATTTCCACGGCTCTACGTGATAAACTTGTGGGTTCAAGGTGATCAATACACATCTAGATAAGTTCCCTAAGGGGTCTAGTTTCCAAAATGGTGTCTCTTGTTGGGGGTTTCCACTTTTTAGGCACATCAGGGGCTCTCCAAACGCGACATGGAGGCCGCTAATTATTCCAGCATATATTACATTCAAAAAGTCAAATGGCGCTCCTTCCCTTCCGAGCCCTGCCGTGCGCCCAAACAGTAGATTTCTCCCACATATGGGGTATCGGCGTACTCAGGAATAATGTTTTTTTTCTCCTGTTACCCTTGTGAAAATAAAAAAGATTAGGTCTAAAAGAAAATTTTGGTGAAAGAAAAGTGAATGTTTATTTTTTCCTTCCACATTCCATTCATTCCTGTGAAGCACCTAAAGTGTTAATAAACTTCTTGAATGTGGTTTTAAGCACCTTGAGGGATGAAGTTTTTAGAATGGTGTAATTTGGGGGTATTTTCTTTCATATAGACCCCTCAAAGTAACTTCAAATGTGAGGTGGTCCCTAAAAAAAATGGTTGTGTAAAATTTGCTGAAAAAATGAAAAAACGCTTGTCAACTTTTAACCCTTATAATATAACGTCCTAACAAAAAAAATTTGGGTTCCAAAATTGTGCTGATGTAAATTAGTCATGTGGGAAATGTTATTTATTAACTATTTTTTTTGCGATATGACTCTTTGATTTAAGGGCATAAAAATTAAAAGTTTGAAAATTGCAAAATTTTAAAGATTTTCACCTAATTTCTGTTTTTTTCACAAATAATCGTAAGTCATATCAAAGAAATTTTACCTCTATCATGAAGTACAATATGTCACGAGAAAACATTCCCAGGATAACCCAGGAGATGATTGCCTGCTCAAATCTCAGTCTTCACAAAGTAGCCTAAAACAGCCAAAAACTGATGGAAGTATTCCCTTCTCTGGACTTATGCAATGATCTGGGAGACTAAGGCTACTTTCACACTAGCATCGGGTAACGTACGTCACAATGCGTCGTTTTGTAGAAAAAACGCATCCTGAAAAGTTGCCCGCAAGATACGTTTTTTCTCCATAGACTTACATTAGCGACGCATTGCGACGGATTGCCACATGTCGCATCAGTCGTGCGATGGATGCGTTGTGTTTTGGCGGACCGTCGGCACAAAAAAACTTTCCATGCAACATTTTTGTGCGTCGCGTCTGCCATTTTTGACCTCGCATGCGTGGCCGAAACTCCGCCCCCTCCTCCCCAGACTACAGAATGGGCAGCGGATGCGTTGTATAACTGCATCCGCTGCCCACGTCTTGCAGAAATTTCACAGGTTGCATCGGTACATCGGCCCGACGCATTGCGACGGGCCCGTATTGACGCAAGTGTGAAAGTAGCCTTAGACTTAGGGTCAGACGCTGTAACAATGCAGTGCAGCCTCAAACTTTTCTGTAATTTAAAGTCAGATGCCTTTACCTTTCAAGTCAGCCATAAAGAAAACCTCTTCACATGTATTGGTGTTCTATCCACCATCAACAGCTTGTGCGATTCCTTAGGATTTGCATCTCCGGTTACAATACAAGGTAAGGCTTAGTGATGAACGAGTATACTCGTTGCTCGGGTTTTCCTGAGCACGCTTGAGTGGTCTCCGAGTATTTGTTAGTGCTCGGAGATTTAGTTTTCGTTGCCTCAGCTGCATGATTTCCGGCTGCTAAACAGGCTGAATACATGTGAGGAATGCCTGTTTGTTAGGGAATTCCCACATGTGTTCAGGCTGTCCAGCAGCCATGAATCATGCAGCTGAGGCGACGAAAACTAAATCTCCGAACACTAACAAATACTCGGAGGTCACCCGAGCATGCTTGGGAAAACACGAGCAACGAGTATACTCGCTCATCACTAGTAAGGCTCTATTAAGATGCTTATCTCATGAAACATCTGACTGGGATACACTTCTACCATCCGATAAGAGGTTCCTCTGGGAGGGAAGGAGAAATTCTCTAGCAGCCCTGTCGAAACTGAACGTGTTAAAACTATACGCCCCTGTGTCTTCTACAGAGATCCAAAGTCAAAAACTCTACGTTTTCTTCTGTCAAGGCAATAGCTGTCATTGCTTATATTAATACTGGGGACTCTAAAGGTCAGAGTCACATTGGATTATTCATGAGGAAAGCCAAACTTGCAATACTCATAGAGCATACTACACGTAGATTAGTGCTGCAGTATTAGCTGTTGCTTTAGCTGGACTCATTACATCTGAAAGAGACACTGACCTGAAAAAAAATGAGTTTTGTACAGACAGTAAAGCATTCCTAGGTTATATCCACAACGCTACTAGGTTATGTTCTATGTCTAACAATAAGGTGCTACAAATTGGAAGATCCATCCTTCCAAAGCAGTGGAATTATGTAGCTACAGATCAGAATCCTGCAGATCACACTACTACAGTAGTTGAAGCAAGGCAGGTAGAAAGCACAACATGGCTCTCAAGACAACAACAGTTATACAGTGAAGAGCAATTCCTGGAATCATTTGAACTAGTAGAAGTGGATTAAAATGCTGAAATCCGCCCATAGGTGTCTACACTTCATGCAACAACCTCTGAAATCCAACTGGAATCCCACAGATTTGACAAGTTTTCAACCTGGAAGTCATTTATCCGAGCTATGTCCTACATAGCTCATTTGTTTAGAGACACCAGAACTTGTGACATAGACAGATTTAAAAGCTGGCATCATTGTAAAAATACCTATGCTACCTCAGACTTGGATTTTTCTAGAAACCACATTATCCTCACTGTTCAAAGAGAAGCTTAGTTCAGAAAAATCCAATGCCTTATGAACAAAACCTAAATACAAGTAAACAGCATGTTGAGAAAACTTGATCCATTTATCGACAACAGTGGCCTGCTGAGAGTCGAAGGCCTTCTTAAAGTGGCCAAAATTGAGTCTAATGAGAAATTCCCTCCCATAGTTCGCGGAAAGTGTAATGTCACTTTTAAATTATGCAGTACTATTACAATCTAGTAAAACAACAGGGAAGACTATTTACAGAAAGGGTCATAACAACTGCCAGCCTATAGATTGTCGGCACAAAGAAACTCATCAGCAGCGTTGTGTATTACTTATTGCCAGCTTTGTGGTTTGATTCAAACCCAAAAGAATGCTGACCTACCAGTGGACAGACTCAGCACGGACCCTACCTTTACCAACATTGGACTTGATGTGTTTCGACCTTGGTCAGTTGTTGCATGACATACTAGAAGCGGTCAAGCCAATAGTAAATGTTGGGCAGTCATATTCATGTGCATGTCTATCAGGGCTGTTCTTCTTCTGAAGTAGCAGTGACTCGCTGGTGCCTACTCAGAAGAACGGTGAAGACACTGCCCATAGAAGGGTGGAAAAAGTACACTTAATTACGCAAGTGCAGGGCACTCATGCGGGATTCTGGGGCCACAACTACACGTCGCATGACACTGTGACGTGCATGGGAGGGGGGTGGTACAGCAGCTATGAAGCATACAGATAGGACTATTTTAACAATTCTATCACCTGTATGCCCATAGAAATAGCTTAAATGTGTCCCGAGGTGACAGATTCCCTTTAATACCCTTTATAGCCTAAGCGGTAGCTATGATAAATGCCAGACACTTAGCACCAATTTTGAATGACCCTGAAGAGCCATTATTATTGACTCCAGCCACTTTCTTTATCCAGAAAACAGGGATATTCAGTGCTCCATCAGGAGAATTTGATAGCTAAGACCTCAACAGGCAACAATGGAAACAGCTACAAAGTCTTACAAACATGTTCTGGGAGAAGTGACACAAGCAATAATTATCTATGCTGTAATCATAGACAAAGTGAGACACCCCCATTACTGACCCCATAGTCAAAAGAAATAAATACACCCAAGAGTCCTTTATTCAAAAAAATCAGTCCCGACAATGTCCCTCTTTCACCCATATATAAAAAAATAATTCCACACTGGTCCACCGTAATCCAAATGAAGGTCTCACGTCGATCCCATCTTCTTCATCCAGTGCTTGGACCCCCGTTCAGAGAATGAGGCTTCACTTTCTGGGTTGTTCGATATAGTTTTGATAATCTTTTGCTGGACAGAGGCAGCTTTCTCATCTCTGCTGCATTGCTAAATCTAAAAACTCTGTTTAGTATCAGAATGGCTGTACCCAGTAATTTAAGTGATACATCATTGGATTCAGAATCTCTTCGCCTACATCATGCTGTGGGGTAGCAAAAACCTGCTGACTAGTTCCCTTTAAATAAGAATGGAATTCCGAAAGCTAGCCTTTACCCCCAACAGGGAATTTGATGATTTCACCAAAAATTAGTTTTATGTGCATCTAGTTCTTTCTAAGAGAAGTCCAGTATTACCTTTACATGGCTAGTTTGTTCCTATGTTATTGAGAAATAAGTGGTTTAATTTGTATGCAATGAGCTATGATGAGACTGATTTGTTGGTCTGTAGCCTCTGTCACTCCAGTTCTATTCCGTGCCCAGTTACACCACCTCTTCCTGTTTTACTGACAACTCATTTGACTGAAGTTTCACAGCATAGAGGCTGTCAGTCAAGCAGGAGGATACAACGCTGGGCAGGGAATAGAGCTGGAGTGACAGAGGCTTCATATTTACAAATAGCTCTTTAGCCTCATTTGCACATAAATTCAAAACACTGGTTTCTCAATAATAGAGGAACAGAGTAGTCATGTAAAAGTATTGCTGGACTTGTCTTTGAAAGAGCTACAGGCATATATAAACAGTTTGGGGGTTGAAATCCTGCTAACACATTCCCTTCAAGGATGGGGCGATAATTTTGTTCTGCCATTGCACCTAGTTACATCGCGGTGCCTGCAGTGTTCACATGCAATCCTATGGTTTTTATGTGCTATATATCAAATATATTGAATGTAGAATAGATTTGTCATTCTTACGTTTAAAGATTAGAAAGTTATTAACTGAAAGGGGGAAAATGGTGTGTGAATGCCACACTAATACATACAGGATTGTGTCACTTTATGGAATGAAAATGAGATAGGCAGGGACAGTTGACAATCTGATGTATATTGGGGCCTCCGGATACTCTCTGGCAGATGATGTTGGGAAAGATAAGGATCTGACATCTCCAGTGGTTGGATTCAAGGGCTTCTCCCTGAATCGGTGTAACCACTTGTTAAAATAGCAAACCGGCAAGAAGCAGCACCCCAATCTGGTTCCCTGGCCCGCAGTTTTCAACTGAACGTGGGTTCGCAATAGTTAACAGCCATCAGACAGTCAGAGGCTGACAACTGACATCAGCGGCGTAAAACGTCACTGCCAGGTGCCGGCCTGTCTGCTCCGCATATGAAAAAGGAAGAGGACGACGCTGGACCGCGGCCGGGTAAGGAGAAACATTTTTAAGGAGAGATTACCCGTATCTGAAATTGTATATACAGAATGATAGAGAATCTGTGCATGATGAGGAGGGTTAACAGGTCCAATTAAGTGCAAAATTCCTAATTCTAACATATAGCTTGGTAAATAATTTTGCAACACTTTTAAAGAATAAAGAACCCAGTAAATGTGTTGCCATGTATAAAATTCTTTATTATTTTATGATGTTCCTTGCCTTTTAAAAATAATTTTAGAAGTCTGACAATCCCTAAAAGCCATTCAGTGTCTCATACCAAGCTATATTATAGGCCAGCCATTATTCAGTATACATAATCATCTGTAATAAGAACAATAATACCTATAGGTCAGATTTGTGCATAGAAAGCTGTATGGATAAACCTTGCAGCCAGTATTCAGAATCAAACTTTATCGATTCCATCATTGCTGATGAATTGATAAACCTTTATTGTTTAGGATTATTCAATAAAACATATCATCCTCTATGGAGAAAATTCTATCAGTCAGCCAGTGCTTATTACTACATGTAAGGCTGGTATTGACCCATCAAATCCACTGTTTGTAGCAAAAGATAAGTAGCCATAATGATAATATTCAAATCAAATCATCAGTTTTTATGTTAAGAAAGCTTTACAAGTGCAGAAGGAAAAGTTCTGCAATCTTCAAATATACCCTGACAATTCTTCGTCAAACAGGAGTGGTGGCAATCAGGCAGGAAGACCCCTCTATTCAGACAACTAGAGAGCTTTATTCCTGATATTGGTGGGGTCCCAATTTGCCCCAGTGCCCCAGAGCCACAGTGATCAGCAACTTTTCACCTGTATTGTGAAAAGCTGGTGTTATTTTTGTGGACCAAGTCCTTTAAAATTTCCCCATGCGTCGATAGTCATTATTCCACAGGAGATCTTGAAAATGGTAAAACTTGAAAACCTAGAAAACAATGGCCTCCAATTCATCGTTACCTTTGCATTTGTGTTTTGTTTAGTTTTGTATGATTTACTCCTTTTTTTGTTTGCACCCAATTCATTATTCTAGTTATGCTTTTTTTGAAGTCTATTTTATATGTGATCCCTGTTTTACTGTTTTTTGCTTTGTGGGTGGCATCTAACAATTCCAGATGTGTTAGTCAGACTCATCAATTACGACTTTTTACAAATTCGCAAAAGTTGGTGCAACTTCACTCCAGTCTCCCCCCTGGTGTATTTTTGAGTATACTAATCTTGCCACAATTTTTGTAACTATTGGCGCGTACTTGTGACTTTTGGGGTTAAAAGTCTCAAACACTGTTCAAGACGGGAAGAAAACCTATTTTTAACTTTACCCTAAATTTACTAATCATTTTGCTGAAATTGTTTCCAAAAGTGTAAAAAAAAAAGGGCAATTAAAGCTACAATACAGAAAAAGGAAAGTGACATAAAAAACACAAATTAAGGATGATTTGGTGCCCATATATTTGATAAATTAAAGCCCCCATACCCATTAGACTAATGTTGGTCGAACCCGTGAGTATTGTTGAGTGCGGCTGACAGTCTAATGTGTGTGGGAACTTCCGAATTCTTCCATGACAGATGATGTTGGAGAATGAGATAAGTATCCGTCATGTCTGATTTCTGCCTGCTGATACTTTTGTTCTTTTCGAGATAATTGGTCACCAGAGGATTCTTCTCGTGGAGAACACAGGAGCGATTGGAAGAGTGAGTGCTCCTGCATGTGGAGGATTTGGGAGAAATATCTGTTGGCCTTTTAGCTGACGAAGGATTCCTGCCACAACCCCACGCAAGTGCACAAAAGCTTACATGCTTGTTCTTCCAAGAGCTATTTCTCTCTAAATCCCATAAATACGAAAGCTCGGCCAAGCGTTCATGTGTTCTCTATGGAGAAGAACAATGATGGCTGCTGCCACACACAACTGCCCAATCCTTATCTCCCCTAATATCCTTTGTTGGGGAAACTGAGGAGGCCGCTATATACAACGAATGGTTTGCTGATATCCCATGACTGTTATGCAATTATTCTGTAAAAGAATATAATATAGATCACCAGGTCCTCTTCACACAAGTGGACACTATTATATGGACTAAACACCAAAATATGGACTTCCTCCCCTCACTAGATGATAGTAATACAATGTGGAACCAACCAGGTCTGTCTTCCCACTATAAAGAGTCTATTAGTGGGGCTAATTCTATGGTAGATGCTCACCTGGTATAAGCACTGTGTAACCATTGCACTGATAGACTATATATACATGTGCCACACCTGCTGTAAAAAAACACTAAAAATGCCTTTATAAATGGTGCTAACTTGGTACTAGCATAGCGTCTCTTGTGCTGTCACTATTCTGATGGATCCCTCCTTCATTAGCTGCAGTCACTGACTAGAAGTGCCAGGTTTTAATTATTCTTTATATTCGCACACCATGTTCTGAGATACCGTATGTTGTAATACTTGCGACTGAGAATTTGACTTTAACTTTAAGGTCACATTATGTATCAGTTGCACTGCAAAGCGGATTTATGGAGGACTCTGGCAGATTAGTTTCCTTCAGCTGTTGGCTGGTTAATACTATTTGTGACTGTTTTACATGGAAGGGTATGCCAGTGTCAGAGCGAACTATTCACCCAGAGCTTTAATCATCATTCTTCAGTTTTGATCTTGAATGCCAGATATGATTTAGCTCCATACAGATACACGGAGCTTACTCCATCTGCAGGAATCGGCTGAACTAGAGCATAAGCGGTTCAACAGCTGCTTGTTTAACAGATCCAGTGCAAGTATGTTAAACTTATACTATTTCTAAAAAAAAAAAAAAACCTCATACACAGATATGGCTGATCACTTAGTCCTACCAAGACTTGTTCTGAGTAACCGAAGTCATAAAATGACAGATCAAACCTAGCGCAGGTTCTATGTGCACCCTTGTCATGGTCAAGCACTTCATTGCACCTTCCCTCCTAATCTTGTATCTTCCCCTTCTTCCATGATTGACAGCTTTATCTATACAGAAAGGGAGCTACACTGAAAACAAGTAGGAAGACAAGCATTGAACTGTTTGGCCAAGCCAAGGATGCACCTATGCTTGGATTGAACAATCATTTTGTGTTGACAGACTCAGTAATATTTAATTCCACAGACCAAAAGAGAAATAAAAAGACATTAAGTCAAATTTTCCATTTTAGGAAAGTCTTCCAAATATCCCTAGCGTTCAGTCATCCAGCCTTTGATGACTTAGGCCTTTAGCTCAAAAGCTGACTGGCAATGAGCTGAGGGCAGAAAAAGGGCAACGAAGCTTAGCAATCCTCAACACTCATTTTCTGTTCCATATTACCGTATTATGCTTCCTTCAAATATATGGTAGTTTTTTATGTTTTTTTTTAAGCTTGTAGAAAACGACATGATTTTCAGGTGTTTTATAAACCTTTTGCTTTCTTTTTTTATTAGCATACATTTTTTATCTATAGCTAAAACTATGGATAAAATAAATAAATGAATGCCGAATCTATAACGTATTGTACTTGGAAACAAATATACAGGGCCCCAAAAAATAACAAAGAAAAAAATGTGCAAAAACCTCAAAAAAAAGCAGCAAAGAAAAAAAAGATTAAAAAAAATGCTGCAAAACGGCCATAGAAAAATAATAAAAAAATATGTGTGATACCTGAAACCATCCTTAGTGCAAAAAATACATTAAGGGACAGATGACCATGGCAATAATGCAAGGTAGCAGTCGTAATGAAGCATCTCAACTAAGTACAAGTCTACATTAGATGCGATCCTGCTAAACTGCACATAGAATGTTAAAGCTTCATCCCGAAAGTGCGTAATGGGACTGCAACGTTCGACATGACCCTTCTTATTTAATGATTGTTACTGTTGAAAGTATCCATCAGTTGTGATCAGCAATGATGTAGTCTACATATTCTGCGCAGTTCATCGAGGTCTTAGATTCTACTATCGGCCATATTAAAAGCCGAGAAAACATTTCATGCACCATTAAACAATTACCACAATTACTAGTTGAAATGTTAAAGCCACACATGGGTTCATGGACTCATACTATTCCCACCAATTTCTTCCCGCCATTCAACACAATACAGAAGGCAGCGAAGGTCATCAGACTGGGAAACTTTTTCAGTTCTGAATTGAACAGTTTCAGTCTTCATATGTACAAAAAAATCTCGGAATAATATAATAATCTGCTGTTGTAAGCCATCTGTGAGGCAAAAAGCTAAGCAAGTAGATGGCATTGAACATGTCAATAAGCTGGGATCTCCTGGTGCTTGATATATTGGGTGGCCACTGGCCAGCTTTATAATCATAATCCTACATATATAATGGTCCCAGTTGTCTGTGAACCTTTTTTTTTACTACAAGACTGTGGGTTGTGTTTGGAAAAATCAGGGAATTTATAGTTCTCAGTTACTATAGCCTGCGCAGGTAAAGATGACATTCCGAATAAATCACAGGCTCAATGAACGTACAGACATAAACAGCTCCACTTTCCCAGATTTGTTTAAGGAGTGACTTATGGATTACCGACCTTTTGTGCTCGCCTCTTGTCAGTCCGCTGATTCTGGTGGTAAATTCGGCTGAAATTTGAAACGATGACAGGGACTGGCAGTGCAATCACAAGGACGCCACTCAGTGAGCAGATAGATCCAAAGATTTTTCCAGCTATAGTCTTGGGCACCATGTCACCATACCTAACACAGAGAAAAATAGGACACATTAAAATCAATATATTCAACATATTATTCATCTAAAATAGAAAATGAAGATTAACATACTCCAGGGATCTCGTGTATTACAAGCACCAGGATTAGGTCACTGATTCGCCATTGTGCAACACAAACTGAGAGTAGGATTTTACAGTACAAAAAAACTCTTTCCTTTCCTATTGTCTCTCCTTTTCCCATCCATCTGCTGTTTTATCATTTCACATTCTACCTTCCTTTCCTCCCTTTTTCTCTTGTTTGTCCCTCTTTATTTATCCCTCCCCCCTCCACCCCTCTTCCTTCCTTTTCTATTTTCTTACTTTATCACTTGCTTTTTATTTGTATCTTCCTTTCTTCCATCCTTCCTGCTTTCCAGCTCACTTATTTCATTTTCTTCTCTTCCATCCCTAATTTCCCTTTCATCTCTCTATAATTCATTTTCTTTCTTCCTTTTCTCTCCTTCTCTCTCTATTTCCTTTTCGTCTTTTCTTTTCTTACTCTATCACTTTCTCTCCTCACAACCTCTTCCTTTCTTCTTTTTTCCTTTACTCCATTTTCTTCCTTTGCACACAGTCTATCTCCTTTTTTCCATTCATTTCCTGTAGTCTCCCTTCCCCACTTTTTCTTTTTCTCTTACCCTTCCTTTCTTATTTCCTTCCACCTTCACCCTATATCCTATCACTTAACACATTCCTCCCTTTCTTCCTTTGTCCCGTCCTTTCTTGAACCTTTCCCATTCTCTCTCCCCTTCTTTTCGAGCCACCTTTACATTGCCCACGTCACATACAGTGGGGCAAAAAAGTATTTAGTCAGTCAGCAATAGTGCAAGTTCCACCACTTAAAAAGATGAGAGGCGTCTGTAATTTACATCATAGGTAGACCTCAACTATGGGAGACAAACTGAGACAAAAAAATCCAGAAAATCACATTGTCTGTTTTTTTATCATTTTATTTGCATATTATGGTGGAAAATAAGTATTTGGTCAGAAACAAAATTTCATCTCAATATTTTGTAAAATATCCTTTGTTGGCAATGACAGAGGTCAAACGTTTTCTGTAAGTCTTCACAAGGTTGCCACACACTGTTGTTGGTATGTTGGCCCATTCCTCCATGCAGATCTCCTCTAGAGCAGTGATGTTTTTGGCTTTTCGCTTGGCAACACGGACTTTCAACTCCCTCCAAAGGTTTTCTATAGGGTTGAGATCTGGAGACTGGCTAGGCCACTCCAGGACCTTGAAATGCTTCTTACGAAGCCACTCCTTCGTTGCCCTGGCGGTGTGCTTTGGATCATTGTCATGTTGAAAGACCCAGCCACATTTCATCTTCAATGCCCTTGCTGGTGGAAAGAGGTTTGCACTCAAAATCTCATGATACATGGCCCCATTCATTCTTTCATGTACCCGGATCAGTCGTCCTGGCCCCTTTGCAGAGAAACAGCCCCAAAGCATGATGTTTCCACCACCATGCTTTACAGTAGGTATGGTGTTTGATGGATGCAACTCAGTATTCTTTTTCCTCCAAACACGACAAGTTGTGTTTCTACCAAACAGTTCCAGTTTGGTTTCATCAGACCATAGGACATTCTCCCAAAACTCCTCTGGATCATCCAAATGCTCTCTAGCAAACTTCAGACGGGCCCGGACATGTACTGGCTTAAGCAGTGGGACACGTCTGGCACTGCAGGATCTGAGTCCATGGTGGCGTAGTGTGTTACTTATGGTAGGCCTTGTTACATTGGTCCCAGCTCTCTGCAGTTCATTCACTAGGTCCCCCCGCGTGGTTCTGGGATTTTTGCTCACCGTTCTTGTGATCATTCTGACCCCACGGGGTGGGATTTTGCGTGGAGCCCCAGATAGAGGGAGATTATCAGTGGTCTTGAATGTCTTCCATTTTCTAATTATTGCTCCCACTGTTGATTTCTTCACTCCAAGCTGGTTGGCTATTGCAGATTCAGTCTTCCCAGCCTGGTGCAGGGCTACAATTTTGTTTCTGGTGTCCTTTGACAGCTCTTTGGTCTTCACCATAGTGGAGTTTGGAGTCAGACTGTTTGAGGGTGTGCACAGGTGTCTTTTTATACTGATAACAAGTTTAAACAGGTGCCATTACTACAGGTAATGAGTGGAGGAAAGAGGAGACTCTTAAAGAAGAAGTTACAGGTCTGTGAGAGCCAGAAATCTTGATTGTTTGTTTCTGACCAAATACTTATTTTCCACCATAATATGCAAATAAAATGATAAAAAAACAGACAATGTGATTTTCTGGATTTTTTTTTCTCAGTTTGTCTCCCATAGTTGAGGTCTACCTATGATGTAAATTACAGACGCCTCTCATCTTTTTAAGTGGTGGAACTTGCACTATTGCTGACTGACTAAATACTTTTTTGCCCCACTGTATCTTCACCTATTACAGGAGGACATGTAAATGTTTGTTTTCTCGCTTGAAACAGGAAAGATTCAAATGTTCAGTTATGATTTTTCATTCCTACTTACTTCAATGGGATGGTTCATAAATGACCTTACAATGCACCTAAAACATGACTGTGAGACTAAATGTGCCCTAAACTTGACAGGATTGTGATGGCTCACATTTAAGCCCCTCTCAAGCTCTTCTGTGTGTTCAAAGCTTTAATTAAAAAAAGACAATGCCTCTAGCTGAATAAAATTATGCATGTAAATCCTACTAAGAAGGAGACAAAATCGATGTCAGAAAGGTTAAATTGGGCTTAGTTTGAAATTTATGAACTGTTAAACCTTTCGACTCTGGAAGGCAACAGTGATTAACTTTTTATAGATCAGATGGTTTAAACACAATGGTGAATTGACTTCACTGATCCAATGATGCTCTGTATCGGCCCTCAAAAGTCATAAGTCTGGGATGATTTCTAAAATCTGGAGTACAGCAAGTTGTGTGATAGATTTACTGAACACCATTGTCTGCAGTCTCCTAATACACTGAAAGCAAATGAGTTACAACCATGACTTCTCCTCAGTTAGCAAAAAGTAAAAGTCTATTTTACAGCAATCTGCTACTGCTCTCCAAAAGAAAGAGACAGGAGCCTTGTCTATAGTTCTTTTATGCAGTCTGGGGCCCATAATAACTAAGCTGCAAATGAACGATCTCCCTCTGAAGCACAGATCACCGTTAGCCGGAACACCGAGGCTTTTGTGGGACTCTAAGACACATAGCAGAGACCGGCAGGACAACTGAATTGCAAGTTACCTGTCCGCCACACACACCTGAAGACACAGTAACACATAGAGCCCGGGGCGTGATAGAGTCCTTGTAAAAAGGCTCGAGTCACCTGTCATACGGGTATTGTCCTGTCCTATCCTATATGGGGGACAGAGAGAAGAACTGTGAGGACCTTATCTGAAGCCATAGGCAGTAAGGGACTACAACACCACCGCGCTAGAGGAAGGCTTTTAACTCCACCTGAAGTCTTCAGTAAATCAGGTAAAGAGACTGCAAACCTGTGTCCTTGTTCTTTGCTGCACCATTCACCATCTTCCATCTACACTCTGGGAGCCCTGGGGATATACTTCACCTGTCAAAAGTTGTACCATCTAGCTGCCATAACATCACCCCAGAGGACCCCTTAAAGCAGCATCGGTTCCCACTAACCGAATGCAACAAGTGGCGTCACGAACATAAACTTTATTTAATTTCCCCTTTACATGGGCACCCAGGGCAAGGACCAGGTCGCCACCGTGACATCCCCCTGTGAACTCCGGACCCGGTACAGGGTACCCCACGGCCCTGGCGGGCGACTCAATACCACAATTCATGATGCACAGATACGGCAGAGAAATATAGAAATATAGGTATAGTACAATGCCAGATTTCACTTCTTTCATTAAATGAGTGATATCTATTGTGAATTCTACATTAGCTCAGAAACCGGACAGTATAGTCCTCCATACAGTATTATGGGCACCACATAGAGCTCTATCTATATATATAATTGTCTAAGGGGTACTTCCGTCTTTCTGTTGGCAACTTCCATCACAGATATTCATTCGCTGATTGGTCTCACCAGCTGCCTGTCATGGCTGCCGCGACCAATCAGCGACGGGCACAGTCCGATTAGTCCCTCCCTACTCCCCTGCAATCACTGCCCAGCGCCCGCTCCATACTCCCCGCAGTCACGGCTCACACAGGGTTAATGCCAGCGGTAATGGACCGTGTTATGCCGTGGGTAACTCACTCCGTTACCGCCGCTATTAACCCTGTGTGACCAAGTTTTTACTATTGAGGCTGCATAAAAACATCTAATGTTAATATAATATACTATGTAACTGGGCTGTATACTACGTAACTGGCCAATATACTACGTCACTGGGCAATATACTATGTCACTGGCAATATATTACGTCACTGAGCAATATACTACGTCACTGGGCAATATACTACGTCACTGGGCAATATACTACGTCACTGGGCAATATACTACGTGGACATGCATATTCTAGAATACCCGATGCGTTACAATCGGGCGACCATCTAGTACAGAATAATTAGCCTCATATCTTGCGCCATTCAGTATTTTGGGCACCACATAGTGCTCCATACAGTATAATGAGCCACATATATTGCTCCATACAGTATTATGGGCACCATATATTGTTCCATATCGAATAATGGGCCCCATATAATGCTCCATACAGAATACTGAGCTACAAGTATTGCTCCACACAGAATAATGGACTGCATATAATGCTCCATACAGTATAATGAGCCACATATATTGCTCCATACAAAACAATGAACTCCATATATTGCTCCTTACAGTATAATAAGCCCCATATATTGCTCCATACTGTATAATGGGCCCTATATAATGCTCCATAAAGAATAATGAGCCTCACATATTGCTCCATACATAATGGCTCCCATATAATGTTCAATATAGTATATGATAGGCTCCATATAATGCTCCAGTATATGATAGGCCTCATATATTGCTCCATATATAATGGACCCCATATAATGCTCCTTACAGTATAGGATGGGCCCCATAGAGTATAATGAGCCCCATATATTGTTCCATGCAGAATGGGTCCCAAATAATGCTCCATACAGAATTGTCCGCATTTTTTGCTCCATATATAATGGGCCACATATGATGCTCCATTGTTTGATGGACCCATATATGATGCTCCAGTGTATGATGGGACCTATATATGATGCTCCAGTGTATGATGGGCCCCATATATAATTCACCATATATAATGGGCCCCATATATGATGCTCCAGTGTATGATGTCAACTATATATGATGCTTCGGTGTATAATGGGCCCCATATATGATGCTCCAGTGTATAATGTGCCCCATGTGTAATGCTCCATATATGATGGGCGCCATATATGATGCTCTAGTTTATGATGGGCCCAAATAATGCTCCATGTATAATGGGCCACACATATAATACTCCAGTGTATGATGGGCCCATATATGATGCTTCAGTGTATAATGGACCCCATATATGATGCTCCAGTGTATAATTGGCCCCATATATGATGCTCCAGTGTATGATGGACCCCATATATATTGCTCCAAGCATTAAAAAAAAATCCCACCTCTCTTTGCTGGCCGCTGCTCTGCTCTGGACTCCTCCTCAGCGTCTTCCGGCTCTCTGCACTGTCCAGGCAGAAGGCGCACAGACGTGATGTCATCGTGCCCTCTGATCTGAACGTGACAGTCAGAAGATGCAGAAGATGCCACAGCGGGGCCCTGAGCAGGTGAGGGGGGCACTTGCCGGGGCAGGCACTGGCACAGACACTGGGCCCACATAGCGTGCCAATGTCCCTAATGGCAAGTGCCTCCCCCACCTGCTCAGGATGCCCGGGGACGCTGGGTGCTGATGCCAGCCCTGAGTATTAGATCCCTCAGTGCACAAATGCTTCCATTGATTTTGGCAGAGAGAGTCTTGTGTACACAGGATGATGCACTGCTGAGAACAATGATTTTTTTTTCGCTGCACAAATGATCATTTCACTCAATAAGCAATACTCGTTCACGATTATCTTGCAGTGTAGATACAGCTTTAACCTTGGGAAACTTTTACTCGTAGTTAATTTAATCCTACTAGTCCTACTTGTTGTTTTTAAAAGATCTCCTCTGTAATGTATGCATTTTAGTAGGATATTTTCTAATCACACTGATTGGTGGGGGTTTATATAACTAGGATAGCCCTCTAAAATTAGGGGGTTTCAACTCAAGAAAAAGAGCGGCTATCAAATATTATTTTTCAGCAGCAATCCTAACCCTCTGCAGGAAATCTAACCCAAGCTCAATTAACGCTATGCCAATAGGTGTCTATTAGGCACACTTCTGGCCGACATGCTTCCTGATCCTGCGACAACAACTGTATTTTATTGTAAGGGGGTGAAGAGGAAGAAGAGCCCAAAGGAGGTTGCTTTCCCTGCTCCTTACCTGGAACCACTTAGCCAGACAGCTGGGTTGTTGGGGGAGGACTTTCTGCCCTGGACAGAGGAGACGATGTGACTGCTGGGGGCAGAGAGGAAGTGGAAGGGGCGGTGGTCCAAAAGAGTGGGCAGGCGGAGGGCGCAAAAGCAGAGAGTGCCAGAGAGAGGGGACAGCGTGCCAGAGAGAAAGCAGGCTGCAGTGCCGCGCTCCCCAAGAGAGAGTGCTCCCCGTGAGGGCACTGAGGCTGAGATACGAGCCATAGTGAAGGCTGGATGTGAGGGTGTGGACTCGGAAGCCTCCATGATCAGAGGAGACTTTCCCCCTGACAGTGCAGAGACAGTGACCTGAGCGCGCAGCCCTGGTGGGTGACCGCAGTGACAAGCCGAGACCCCTGAGTGTGAAAAGTAAACAGCTCAGTGTGTGTAGCATTGCTACTGCAGAGAGACTGTCAGCTTAACATACAGAGACTCATGCAGCAGTGTGGCTGTTCTACTTCCTGTTTCCAGTTTCACTCTGAGAAGAGACTGCAAACATTTAACCCTAGAGTTTCCAGTTCCCAGGAGATAGAGGAGAGACTTCAGAGTCTACAAGTGCCGCTGTTTCTTGGCGCCTACGTTGGAGAAGATGACCCTACAAGCAAGTCCTCATCAGACTGATAAGTGCTTTCTCAAGAAATTCCATTTACTACTGTTATACTGTTTGACTGTCCAGGAACCTATACTACTTTCCATATATTTGCATGGTTATATTATTAGTTTATATCCCACTGTTTCGTCCCTGCGAGGAGAATCTTATCCCTGTTAATAAACTCCCTCAACAGTTGGTCTGTCTGTTCCGTGGTGACATACTCAACACCTGCACTCTATTACACTATCACATTATCATAGCTTTCCTTCATGGCAGTCAAAGAAAGATGTATGTCAGTGTATCATAGCACAGTAAAAAATGCAACTGAAGCATTGTAGAGATACCCAAAAGCGATAGGACTATAACATCAGAGATTAGTGAGGGTGTCAGTTGCAGAACAAAGGCCACTTTAACATGCCAAATTAAAGATTTATTCTCCAAATCACAAGTTATCCCTATCTATAACATAAGGGATAAAGTGCTGACTGCTGGTGGTTCAGCATTTGGGAACCCAGCGGTCATGAGATCAGGACGGCTTTAAAACCCAAGAATGAGGTTCTGCAGCCCCTTCTTGAATGGAACAGAGGTGTACACGCTCGAACTCCGCTCCTTTCATTGTTTATGGGACTGCCAGAGAATGCCAAGTGCTGTAGAAGGCTGTTTATGAGAGCTAAAGTGAGAGAAAGCTCATGAGTCCAATTGTATGTATTGTTTCTGCTCACCCAGGCTGCAGTTTGCACTGAAACCCACAAGAGAAAAAAAGTTAGCAAAAACTCTGATATTACTAAAAGCAAAAGTGCATTTAAATAACACAGAGTTTTTAGTAATACTGTTTCTGAGCTTTCAGATTATATATAAGGCTTCCACAGTCTAGTGTTTCACTGGTTGGGCCCAGTCCTTTTATCTGCCCTTATTCACACTGAGGTCAACATTGACACATGGTAAGGTTTTAATATTAGACAGTGTAGGACTGTCCCGATCAGAGTTACCTTGACGAGGTGGGATGGCTTTTGTGCTATTTTTTGATCAAAAAACAGTGTTACTAAAAACTCTGTGTTATTTAACCCCTTCCCGACATTTGACGTACTATCCCGTCGAGGTGGGGTGGGCCCGTATGACCGCCGACGGGATAGTACGTCATAGCCGATCGGCCGCGCTCACGGGGGGAGCGCGGCCGATCGCGGCCGGGTGTCGGCTGCATATCGCAGCTGACATCCGGCACTATGTGCCAGGAGCGGTCACGGACCGCCCCCGGCACATTAACCCCCGGCACACCGCGATCAAACATGATCGCGATGTGCCGGCGATGCAGGGAAGCATCGCGCAGGGAGAGGGCTCCCTGCGGGCTTCCCTGAGCCCCCCGCAGCAACGCGATGTGATCGCGTTGCTGCGAGGGTCTTACCTCCCTCCCTGCCTGCTCCAGACCCGGATCCAAGATGGCCGCGGATCCGGGTCCTGCAGGGAGGGAGGTGGCTTCACAGACGCCTGCTCAGAGCGGGCACTGTGAAGCAGCCTGCACTTCTCGCAGATCGGTGATCTGTCAGAGTGCTATGCAAACTGGCAGATCACCGATCTGTATTGTCCCCCCCTGGGGCAAAGTAAAAAAGTAAAAAAAAAAATTTCCAAATGTGTAAAAAAAAATAAAAAAAAATATTCCAAAATAATGAAAAAAAAAAAAAAATATTATTCCCATAAATACATTTCTTTATCTAAATTAAAAAAACAAACAATAAAAGTACACATATTTAGTATCGCCACGTCCGTAACGACCCAACCTATAAAACTGCCACACTAGTTAACCCCTTCAGTAAACACCGTAAGAAAAAAAAAAAAAAACGAGGCAAAAAACAACGCTTTATTACCATACCGCCGAACAAAAAGTGGAATAACACGCGATCAAAAAGACTGATATAAATATCCATGGTACCGCTGAAAACGTCATCTTGTCCCGCAAAAAACAAGCCGCCATACAGCATCATCAGCAAAAAAATAAAAAAGTTATAGTCCTGAGAATAAAGCGATACCAAAATAATTATTTTTTCTATAAAATAGTTTTTATCGTATAAAAGCGCCAAAACATAAAAAAATGATATAAATGAGATATCGCTGTAATCGTACTGACCCGAAGAATAAAACTGCTTTATCAATTTTACCAAACGCGGAACGGTATAAACGCCTCTCCCAAAAGAAATTCATGAATAGCAGGTTTTTGGTCATTCTGCCTCACAAAAATCGGAATAAAAAGCGATCAAAAACGGTCACGTGTCCGAAAATGTTACCAATAAAAACGTCAACTCGTCCCGCAAAAAACAAGACCTCACATGACTCTGTGGAGCAAATGTGGAAAAATTATAGGTCTCAAAATGTGGAGACGCAAAAACTTTTTTGCTATAAAAAGCGTCGCTGGTTTCACACTTGCGTTTTTGTCTGCAGCGTTTTTTGCACAAAAAAACGCATGCGTTTTTTCCCTATATTTAACATTGAAAACGCATGCGTTTTTTTTGTACGCGTTTGGTCGCGTTTTCAAACGCATGCGGTTTTTTTCTGCATGCGTTCATTTTCAGAAATACAACCTGCAGTATTTTCTTGCGTTTTTAAGCACATGCGTTTGTTTGCGTTAAAAACGCATGCATTTTTATCGAAAAAAACAGAAAACACACTGAAAAGCCACCCACCACCATCAAGGTGATAGAGATCCAAACCCTAACCCTAACTCTACCCCTAACCTCACCCCTAACCGTTTAATGAACATTTTCTGACAGTCATAGTGCCACGTATTTCAGTGCCACGTATTTCAGTGCCACGTATTTCAGTGCCATGTATTTCAGTGCCACGTATCACGTATTTCAGTGCCACGTGTTTCAGTGCCACGTATTTCAGTGCCACGTATCACGTATTTCAGTGCCACGTATTTCAGTGCCACGTATTTCAGTGCCACGTATTTCAGTGCCACGTATTTCAGTGCCACGTATTTAAGTGCCACATATCACATATTTCAGTGCCACGTATTTCAGTGCCACGTATTTCAGTGCCACGTATTTCAGTGCCACGTATTTCAGTGCCACGTATTTCAGTGCCACGTGTTTCAGTGCCACGTATTTCAGTGCCACGTATCACGTATTTCAGTGCCACGTATTTCAGTGCCACGTATTTCAGTGCCACGTATTTCAGTGCCACGTATTTCAGTGCCACGTGTTTCAGTGCCACGTATTTCAGTGCCACGTATTTCAGTCACGTTTAGGGTTAGGGTTAGGGGTAGGGTTAGGGTTAGGGTTGGAGGTAAAGTTAGGGTTGGGGCTAAAGTTAGGGTTGGGGCTAAAGTTAGGGTTAGGGTTTGGATTACATTTACGTTTGGATTAGGGTTGGGATTAGAATTATGGGTGTGTCAGGGCTAGGGGTGTGGTTAGGGTTACCGTTGGGATTAGGGTTAGGGGTGTGTTTGGGTTAGGGTTTCAGGTAGAATTGGGGGGTTTCCACTGTCCAGGCACATCAGGGGCTCTCCAAGCGCGACATGGCGTCCAATCTCAATTCCAGCCAATTCTGCGTTGAAAAAGTAAAACAGTGCTCCTTCCCTTCCGAGCTCTCCCGTGCGCCCAAAAAGGGGTTTACCCCAACATATGTGTTATCAGCGTACTCGGGACAAATTGAACAACAACTTCTGGGGTCCAAGTTCTCTTGTTATCCTTAGGAAAATAAAAATTTGGGGGGCTAAAAATCATTTTTGTGGGAAAAAAAAGATGTTTTATTTTCACGGCTCTGCATTATAAACTGTAGTGAAACACTTGGGGGTTCAAAGTTCTCACAACACATCTAGATAAGTTCCTTGGGAGGTCTAGTTTCCAATATGGGGTCACTTGTGGGGGGTTTGTACTGTTTGGGTACATCAGGGGCTCTGCAAATGCAACGTGACGCCTGCAGACCAATCCATTTAAGGCTGCATTCCAAATGGCGCTCCTTCCCTTCCGAGCTCTGTCATGCGCCCAAACAGTGGTTCCCCCCGACATATGGGGTATCAGCGTACTCAGGACAAATTGGACAACAACTTTTGGGGTCTAATTTATCCTGTTACCCTTGTGAAAATACAAAACTGGGGGCTAAAAAATCATTTTTGTGAAAAAAAAAGAATTTTTATTTTCACGGCTTTGCGCTATAAACTTTAGTGAAACACTTGAGGGTTCAAAGTTCTCAAAACACATCTAGATAAGTTCCTTGGGAGGTCTAGTTTCCAATATGGGGTCACTTGTGGGGGGTTTGTACTGTTTGGGTACATCAGGGGCTCTGCAAATGCAACGTGACGCCTGCAGACCAATCCATTTAAGTCTGCATTCCAAATGGCGCTCCTTCCCTTCCGAGCTCTGTCATGCGCCCAAACAGTGGTTCCCCCCCACATATGGGGTATCAGCGTACTCAGGACAAATTGGAAAACAAATTTTGGGGTCCAATTTATTCTGTTACCCTTGTAAAAATACAAAGCTGGGGGCTAAAAAATCATTTTTGAGAAAAAAAAAAATATATATTTTCACGGCTCTGCGTTATAATCTGTAGTGAAACACTTGGGGGTTCAAAGCTCTCAAAACACATCTAGATAAGTTCCTTAGGGGGTCTACTTTCCAAAATGGTGTCACTTGTAGGGAGTTTCAATGTTTAGGCACATCAGGGGCTCTCCAAACGCAACATGGCGTCCCATCTCAATTCCAGTCAATTTTGCATTGAAAAGTCAAATGGCGCTCCTTCCCTTCCAAGCTCTGCCATGCGCCCAAACAATGGTTTACACCCACATATGGGGTATCAGCGTACTCAGGACAAATTGCACAACATTTTTTGGGGTCCAATTTCTTCTCTTACCCTTGGGAAAATAAAAAATTGGGGGCGAAAAGATCATTTTTGTGAAAAAATATGATTTTTTATTTTTACGGCTCTGCATTATAAACTTCTGTGAAGCACTTGGTGGGTCAAAGTGCTCACCACACATCTAGATAAGTTCCTTAGGGGGTCTACTTTCCAAAATGGTGTCACTTGTAGGGAGTTTCAATGTTTAGGCACATCAGGGGCTCTCCAAACGCAACATGGCGTCCCATCTCAATTCCAGTCAATTTTGCATTGAAAAGTCAAATGGCGCTCCTTCCCTTCCAAGCTCTGCCATGCGCCCAAACAATGGTTTACACCCACATATGGGGTATCAGCGTACTCAGGACAAATTGCACAACATTTTTTGGGGTCCAATTTCTTCTCTTACCCTTGGGAAAATAAAAAATTGGGGGCGAAAAGATCATTTTTGTGAAAAAATATGATTTTTTATTTTTACGGCTCTGCATTATAAACTTCTGTGAAGCACTTGGTGGGTCAAAGTGCTCACCACACATCTAGATAAGTTCCTTAGGGGGTCTACTTTCCAAAATGGTGTCACTTGTAGGGAGTTTCAATGTTTAGGCACATCAGGGGCTCTCCAAACGCAACATGGCGTCCCATCTCAATTCCAGTCAATTTTGCATTGAAAAGTCAAATGGCGCTCCTTCCCTTCCAAGCTCTGCCATGCGCCTAAACAATGGTTTACACCCACATATGGGGTATCATCGTACTCAGGACAAATTGTACAACAACTTTGGGGGTCCATTTTCTCCTGTTACCCTTGGTAAAATAAAACAAATTGGAGCTGAAATAAATTTTGTGTGAAAAAAAGTTAAATGTTCATTTTTATTTAAACATTCCAAAAATTCCTGTGAAACACCTGAAGGGTTAATAAACTTCTTGAATGTGGTTTTGAGCACCTTGAGGGGTGCAGTTTTTAGAATGGTGTCACACTTGAGTATTTTCTATCATATAGACCCCTCAAAATGACTTCAAATGAGATGTGGTCCCTAAAAAAAAATGGTGTTGTAAAAATGAGAAATTGCTGGTCAACTTTTAACCCTTATAACTCCGTCACAAAAAAAAATTTTGGTTCCAAAATTGTACTGATGTAAAGTAGACATGTGGGAAATGTTACTTATTAAGTATTTTGCGTGACATATGTCTGTGATTTAAGGGCACAAAAATTCAAAGTTGGAAAATTGCAAAATTTTCAAAATTTTCGCCAAATTTCCATTTTTTTCACAAATAAACGCAAGTTATATCGAATAAATTTTACCTTTAACATGAAGTACAATATGTCACGAGAAAACAATGTCAGAATCGCCAAGATCCGTCAAAGCGTTCCAGAGTTATAGCCTCATAAAGGGACAGTGGTCAGAATTGTAAAAATTGGCCCGGTCATTAACGTGCAAACCACCCTTGGGGGTGAAGGGGTTAAATGCACTTTTGCTTTTCTACTTAGTAATATCAGGGTTTTTGCTTACTTTTTTTCTCTTGTAGGTTTTAATGTTTTGTGGCCAATGTGAACATGCGTTTAACCTCTGCATGTGTACTAACTCAAGTTAAGCTCAATTTTTGTGGTTTTTTTTGCAGTTTGCACTGAGCAGTGTGAGATCTCAGCAGCAGGGTGGAGGGACACTGAGAAGATGTCAATCAGGCTATGTTGGTAGAGGTTGAGTTTTAACTCTCATATAGGATTACACGGCCATTCTGATCTGCGGATTCTTAAAGTAAGTACATCATCAGATCTATTTCATAATGTATGCAGTTTGTATTCTGAACTCCGGTGACAAATCCCCTTCAATCCTGGCTTGATTAGATTGTTGTGAATAATAGCATTAATGCCATATTAAGAAGTGTATCCTTGATATGATCCCACTATAAACCAATTATTATGTGACTGGGGTTTTTCTATATTTTGATCATAATTCAACTCTGTAAAGAAAAAGAAAAAAAAAAGAAAAAGCAGAAAAAAATGACATTGCCATAGACATGAAATGTACTGTAATGTGGGCAGCAGGCATGATGGAGCAGACATTTCCACTATATCAGGTTTGATGTAGTTAAAAGCTTGGCAGCAGCTGTGTCCCTGGAAATCCTTGTGAAATGTTGGCAATTATACCGCACCTGTGCACCAGCGTTCATACATACATATCCCACGCTACATCACCAGCACTTCGCTTTAATGATCAGCAAGACTTTAAAGCGTCGCTTTGTACCAGAATATAAAATGAAACTCCACCTCCGAAGCCAATTTAAAGATTACATTAGGCAAATACATTCATAGTGGTTTCTGTACAGAATTTTAATTCTTGATACTTTTCATTTGGCCGTAGGAATGTTTCAATAATTACATGTATTTTATATGAAACAGCAATTCTGTACTGTTCATGTAGATCCCCTCAGCAGCACAGAACATCGGCTTAAAAATTAACCTTTATATTAATTTTTATTCCCCAAATCAATAGTATGCGTAAAAATAAGAAACTTTGTACTATATCTTATCTGAGAAATCTGCTTTTTTTTACCTCCTGGGTTGATCTTTCACTTTCAATTCATAGCTAAATTCTGTATTCAGTTTTGGCTGATTCTCTTAATGAGATAGGAGATGACAGTTGGTGCTTATAAAATTTGTTGGAGAGGGCTAGAGGTAGACATAGACATTCTAAAGCATGTTCCATAGAACTTTATAAGCACTAACTGTCATCTTCTATTTCAGTAAGGTGAAAGCCTATATTCGCTGAACACAGATTTTACCCATGGATTGGGAATTTTTGAAATAATTATCATTCCAGGAGAAGAAAGAAGAGGATTTCTGTAACAAAAAATATATTACAAAGTTACATATTTTTATGTGTAATATCGATTTATGAAAAAAATAAAATAGAAATGATGGTTAGTCTTTAAAGCAGAGCTTTCACCTAAATACAGTGGGGAAAAAACTATTTAGTCAGCCACCAACTGTGCAAGTTCTCCCACTTAAAAAGATGAGAGAGGCCTGTAATTAACATCATAGCTAGACCACAACTATGAGAGTCAAAATGAGAAAACAAATCCAGAAAATCACCTTGTCCGATTTGGCAAGATTGATTTTGCAAATTATGGTGGAAAATAAGTATTTGGTCATTAACAAAAGTTCATCTCAATATTTTGTTGTATATCCTTTGTTGGCAATGACAGAGGTCAAACGTTTATTGTAAGTGTTCACAAGGTTGGCACACACTGTTTGTGGTATGTTGGCCCATTCCTCCATGCAGATCTCCTCTAGAGCAGTGATGTTTTGGGCCTGTCACTGGGCAACACGGACATTCAACTCCCTACAAAGGTTTTCTAGTTTGAGATCTGGAGACTGGCTAGGCCACTCCAGGACCTTCATATACTTCTTACAAAGCCACTCCTTTGCTGCCCTGGCAGAGTGCTTGGGATCATTATCATGCTGAAAGACCCATCCACGTTTCATCTTCTATGCCCTTGCTGATGGAGGGAGGTTTGCACTCAAAATCTCACGATACATGGCCCCATTCATTCTTTCATGTACACAGATCAGTCGTCCTGGTCACTTTGCAGAGAAACAGCCCCAAAGCAGGATGTTATCACCCCCATGCTTCACAGTAGGTATGGTGTTCTTTGGTTGCAACTCAGCATTCTGTCTCCTCCAAACATGACGAGTTATGTTTCTACCAAACAGTTCTATTTTTGTTTCATCAGGCCATATAACAGTCTCCCAATACTGTTCTGGATAATCCAAATGCTCTCTAGCAAACTTCATACGGGCCTGGACATGTACTGGCTTAAGCAGGGGGACACGTCTGGCACTGCAGGATCTGAGTCCCTGGCAGCGTAGTGTATTTCTGCTGGTAGCCTTTGTTATGGTGGTCCCAGCTCTATGCAGGTCATTCACTAGGTCCCCCATGTGGTTCTGAGATTTTTGCTCACTGTTCTTGTGATCATTTTGACCCTACGGGGAGAGATCTTATGTGGAGCCCCAGATGGAGGGAAATTATCAGTGGTCTTGTATGTCTTCCATTTTCTTATTATTGCTCACACAGTTGATTTCATCACACCAAGCTGCTTGCCTATTGCAGATTCAGTCTTTTCAGCCTGGTGCAGGGCTACAATTTTGTTTCTGGTGTCGTTCGACAGCTCTTTGGTCTTCACCATAATGGAGTTTGGAGTGTGACTGTTTGAGGTTGTGGACAGGTGTCTTTTATACTGATAACAAGTTCAAGCAGGTGCCATTACTACAGGTAATGAGTAGAGGACAGAGGAGCCTTTTAAAGAAGAAGTTACAGATCTGCAAGAGCCAGAAATCTTGCATGTTTTTAGGTGACCAAATACTTATTTTCCACCATAATTTGCTAAATAAATCTTGCCAAATCAGACAAGGCGAGTTTCTGGATTTGTTTTCTCATTTTGACTCTCATAGTTGTGGTCTACCTATGATGTCAATTACAGGCCTCTCTCATATTTTTAAATTGGAGAACTTGCACAATTGGTGGCTGACTAAATACTTTTTTTCCCCACTGTCTGCTACCCTAGAGCTACTCCTTTCTCCTACTAGGCAAATGGCCCATAAATATTGTTCAATTTGTCCAACAGGAGCTTTCAAAGGCTACAGAATATTCCTAATTATAAGTGTGCTGTACCCATGAGTATTATTGTGTTAGCCGTATGGATTGTCAGACACAGCAGCCTGTCAATCACTAGTGAGAGTGGTGGAAAGAGGACATCTTTCATGAATACAATGGATTGATAGCTATGAGCTTACAGTTATCCCCTTATAGTCAAAACCACTATATTTTTAGTGCCAGTTTCATAATAGGACACATTGCCCTTACTTAGAGCAGTGTATTCCGAAAGTGCTTAAATAAAAGCCTCCCATTAGGTTCTAGTCACAGTCGGTTCCTTAGGATAGGCCATCATTGTCAGTGCCAATTGGTGGATATGAATTACCGGCCACTATAGTTTTGACGCAGCTGCTGTGTTCTGGCAGCATTCGATAACGCTAGGCCATTCCCAGCACTGCTAAAAGCTGATCGGCGTGTGTGTAAAGTGTTATAAAAAAATAGTGTCCAACCTCTTTAAAGGGGTTGTCCGGTCTTTAACTACAAGTCTGCAGTCACCCTATGTGAATACAGACTTGTGAATCCTTACATTGCGCGCACAGTGAGGAATTACAAGTCTGCAGTGACATACACTGACTGCAGACTTGTAGTTTAAGACCGGATAACCCCTCTAACGCATTTATGCATTGTTCCTCCAAAACAATGCAAATCAAAATGGCACATTTAAACTGAATATGTTGAATCTGGATAGAAATACTGACAGTCTGGTGATAGGGATTACTACACTAAGGCTAAGTTTTAAATAAAAAAATGGTAAGTTTTATCAATATTTGTTTCTTTGTTTCTAATTATCTCTAATTATAATTATTATTATTTCTGGAATTTATCTTTTTCAGGTTAATTGGAACATGAGACAGTACAAGATCAAAGAAAGGGGGGAAGGGAGGCAGTCCTGGGATTCCTCTTTTGTTGTTGCAATTTTTGAGTGTTCCTACACTTATAGGTGTTTAGATCAGAAGAATATTGTCCAACTGAAGGAAATGTTATGAAATAATGACCTACCCCCCACGTAAACGCAACTGCTGCCGTTTCTAGTAGCCCCCAATAAACTATGTGTACCTTGTAGCAGCGGAAACATGCGTGTCTACTCATGTCAATCCTGCAGCAATCATTGGTCTCATTGGTGTATTTCAAAAGGCCATTGGAGACCCCCAGAGTGGTTCTGGATTAGAAATATCAGTTTTTTTTGTTTATTTAGTTTTTTTTCCATTTTATCCATTTATTCTATTTTCTTTTAATCTTCAAATCCCCTTTACTTGACTTGCCTACTTGTTAAATTGATTCCATTGAATTACCACCACAATACTTTTGATAATAATGACGATGACTCTTTTCTGAAGAAAAAAAAACATCAAGGTAAATGCTTGGAATATCAAAATATTGCGTTTTCCTATTTTCTATAAGGAAATCCTTGCTTGTTAGTAGTCCGTTTTTAATAATATTGGAGCCTTAGCTGGGATCTGAAAACAATGCGTTTGTTTTTCTTTTTACTACTGTGAGACAGTGACCAGTGTTACCTGTAAGGGTCACTGTTTGTTCTCCCCAGGATGTGCATGGAGGTGTATGAAGGCCATAGGAAAGCATGGCAGTCACAGGTGTAACTATGACTGCAATGCAGACTGGAAATTATAAAAGTAAGTGTTAGTCTTGGACATGCTATGGTCCAAGACAGATGTAGGGAAAGCCTGCTCTGGAATGGGTGTTTTGAAACTGACTGATGTTAGTGGTGCAGTCCGTTTCATTTTCCGTCCGGGTTTTCCAAGTGGTTGAAAACCACAGGTTTCTATGTTAAAAGCCCTGTAGAATAGGGTAGAGGTGTGTCAGGTCCAGTGTTAGGGCCAGAGTGAGTTGGTGCTTGTTACTGTGCAGAGCAGTTGGTCTTGAAGAGCACGGCCCATGTGAGGCAACACAGGACAGAGCAGAGCCAATAGGCCTGGAACTCGCAGCGTACACAGCAGTGCTTCCATCCACGGTAACTGGTCTCGGATGTGGATGTCCTGTACACGGAAGTGAACCGGAGGTGGATGCCCTGTGCTCGAAGAAGGACTAGTGTGTTTAGCAGCTACAAACAGGTGAATATGGTGCCTGGCTGCGACCCGGAGGATATCAATTACTGTGTACAGCTGTGTGAGTAAAAAGACATTGACACAGCGGTGCTGTTACCCGTGGTAACTGGTCAGAGGAGGACTTTCATGTGTAGTGGTAGTGATTGCAAACTAATGGAGTATAGCTGTGTGTAAAAGCTGTGAGTAAGAGACATTACCATGGCGTGCGGTCACCCACGGTAACTGGACAAATGGAGGTCCAGCGTGCTTAGGGACTGCAATCTAATGCAGTGTATTATAGAGTAAGGAGACTTTAACACGGAGCCGCAGTCGCCCATGGAAACTGGACAAAGGGAAGTCCGGCATGTTTAGTGACTGTGATTTAAAGCCATGCACTATGAAGTGCAGTGGACTGGTGTGAACTGAACACTAATATTATTTGAACTTGTGTGAATTGGACTTTAATGCTGTGAGGAAACACATTAAAGGGACTTTTTGTTTTTGAACTTTGTGGGTCACTGCCTCTTCACTGCGTACGGTGCTACTGCTGCACTACACTACCTACCAACAATATACAGTACATTTGTGCTCAAAAGTTTACTTGCCCTTTTTTCAGAGACTATGAATGATAACATCAAAACTTTTTCTCCACTCATAGTAAGTGATTGGGTGAAGCCATTTATTGTCAAACTACTGTGCTTTCTCTTTTTAAATCATAATGACAACCCAAAACATCCAAATGACCCTGATCAAAATTTCACATACCCTGGTGATTTTCGCCTGATAACATGCACAGACGTTGATACAAATGGGTTTGAATGGCTACTAAAGGTAACATCCTCACCTGTGACCTGTTTACTTGTAACCAGTGTGTGTGCATAAAAGCTGTGTGAGTTTCTGGGATCCAGACAGATTCTTGCATCTTTCATCCAGCCACTGATGTTTCTGGATTGTGAGTCATGGGGAAAGCAAAAGAATTGTCAATGGGAAAAGGTAGTTGAACTGTATAAAACAGGAATGGTATACAAAAAGATATCCAAGGAATTGATAATGTGAGTCAGCAGCGTTCAAACTGTAATTAACAAATAGAAAATCAGGGGCGCTATTAAAACAAAACCACGGTCAGGTAGACCAACAAAGATGTTGTCCACAGCTGCCAGGAAAATTGTTTGGGATGCAAAAAAAAGCAAATAACATCAGCTGAAATACAGGACTCCCTGAAAACTGGTGGTGTGGCTATTTCAAGATGCCCAATAAGGAGGCACTTGAAGAAAAATGGGCTGCATGGTGGAGTCGCCAGAAGAAAGCCATTACTGCGCAAATGCCACAAAGAATCTCACCTACAATACTCAACTCAAAACAGCACAGAGACAAGCCACAAAACTTCTGGAACAAGGTAATTTGGAGCGGTGAGTCCAAAATTTAACTTTTTGGCCATAACCATAAATGTTACATTTAAAGAGAGGTCAACAAGGCCTATGATGAAAGGAACACCATTCCTACTTTTAAGCATGGAGGTGAATTGCTGATGTTTTGGGGATGTGTGAGCTACAAAGGCACAGGAAACTTGGTCAAAGTTGAAGGAAAGATGAATTCAGCATGTTATCAGAAAATACTGGAGGCAGATTTGCACTCATCAGCCCGGAAGCTGTGCATGGGACGTACTTGGACAACGATCCAAAACACAAGGCCAAGTCAACCTGTCATTAGCTACAACAGAACAAAGTGAAGGTTCTGAAGTGGCCATCTCAGTCTCCTGACCTCAATATCATTGAGCCACACTGGGGAGATCTCAAACGCAAAGTTCATGCTAGACAGCTCAGGAATTTACAGGAACTGGAGGCTTTTTGCCAAGAAGAGTGGGCAGTTTTACCATCTGAGAAAATAAAGAACCTCATCCACTACTACCACAAAAGACTTCAAGCTGTCATTGATGTTAGAGGGGGAAATACACATTATTAAGAAATGGGGTATGTGAACTTTCCATCAGGGTCATTTGGATGTTTTGGGTTGTCATTATGATTTATAAAGAGAAAATACAGTAGTTTGATAATAAATGGCTTCACCCAACCACTAACCATGAGTGGAGAAAAAGTTTTGGTGTTATCATTCATATTCTTTAACCCCTTCCCGACCTTTGACGCCACGTAGGCGTCATAAAAGTCGGTGCCAATCCGACCTGTGACGCCTATGTGGCGTCATGGAATGATCACGTCCCTGCAGATCGGGTGAAAGGGTTAACTCCAATTTCACCCGATCTGCAGGGATAGGGGGAGTGGTACTTCAGCCCAGGGGGGCTTGCTTCACCCCCCCCCATGGCTACGATCGCTCTGATTGGCTGTTGAAAGTGAAACAGCCAATCAGAGCGATTTGTAATATTTCACTATGAAAACTGGTGAAATATTACAATCCAGCCATGGCCGATGCTGCAATATCATTGGCCATGGCTGGAAACACTGGTCTGCACCCCCCACCGCCACCGATCACCTCCCCAGTCCTCCATCCTGTGCTCCGCTCCCCTCCATCGTCCTGTCCGCTTCCCCGTCCTCCTGTCCGCTCCCCCCGTGCTCCGATCCCACCCCCCTGCTGCGATCACCCCCATGCTCCGATCCCCCCCTTCATACCTACCGAGCTTCCCAGTGTCCGTCCGTCTTCTCCACGGGCGCCGCCATCTTCCAAAATGGCGGGCGCATGCGCAGTGCGCCCGCCGAATCTGCCGGCCGGCAGATTCGTTCCAGCTACATTTAGATCACTGTGATAAAACCTATCACAGTGATCAAAATAAAAAAAATAGTAAATGACCCCCCCTTTATCACCCCCATACATAGGGACAATAATAAAATAAAGAAATTTTTTTTTTTCCACTGGGGTTAGAACTAGGGTTAGAACTAGGGGTAGAGTTAGGGTTAGGGTTAAGGGTAGGGTTAGGGGTAGGGTTAGGGGTAGGGTTAGGGTTAGGGGTAGGGTTAGGGGTAGGGGTAGGGTTAGGGTTAGGGGTAGAGGTAGAACTGGGGTTAGTGTTAGAATTAGGCTTTGTGCACACGGTGCGGATTTGGCTGCGGATCCGCAGCGGATTGGCCGCAGTGGATTCGTAGCAGTGTTCCATCAGGTTTACAGTACCATCCGCTGTGCCCATGGTGCGGAAAATACCGCGCGGAAATGCTGCGTTGTATTTTCCGCAACATGTTAATTCTTTGTGCGGATTCCGCAGCATTTTACACCTGTTCCTCAATAGGAATCCGCAGGTGAAATCTGCATAAAAAACACTGGAAATCCGCGGTAAATCCGCAGGTAAAATGCAGTGCCTTTTACCTGCGGATTTTTCAAAAATGGTGATGAAAAATCTCACACGAATCCGCAACGTGGGCACATGGCCTTAGGGTTGGAATTAGAGTTAGGGTTGGAATTAGGGCTAGGGTTGCAAATAGGGTTAAGAATAGGCTTGTCGTTAGGCTTATGGTTAGGGGTGTGTTGGGGTTAAAGTTGTGGTTAGGGTTGGGGTTAGGGTTAGGGTTGGGATTAGGGTTAGGATTAGGGTTAGGGTTGGGATTAGGGTTAGGGCTGTGGTTAGGAGTGTGTTGGGGTTAGGGCTGTGATTAGGGTTATGGCTAGAGTTGGGATTAGGGTTAGGGGTGTGTTGGGGTTAGTGTTGGAGTTAGAATTGAGGGGTTTCCACTGTTTAGGCACATCAGGGGTCTCCAAACGCAACATGGTGCCACCATTGATTCCAGCCAATCTTGCGTTCAAAAAGTCAAATGGTGCTCCCTCCCTTCCGAGCCCTGATGTGCGCCCAAACAGTGGTTTACCCCCACATATGGGGTACCAGCATACTCAGGACAAACTGGGCAACAACTATTGGGGTCCAATTTCTCCTGTTACCCTTGCGAAAATAAAAAAATTGCTTGCTAATACATACATTTTGAGGAAAGAAAAATTATTTTTTATTTTCACGGCTCTGCGTTATAAACTTCTGTGAAGCACTTGGGGGGTTCAAAGTGCTCACCACATATCTAGATAAATTCCTTGGGGGGTCTAGTTTCCAAAATCGGGTCACTTTTGGGGGGTTTCCACTGTTTAGGCACATCAGAGGCTCCGCAAACGCAACGTGGTGCCCGCAGACCATTCCATCAAAGTCTGCATTTCAAAACGTCACTACTTCCTTTCCGAGCCCTGACGTGTGCCCAAGCAGTGGTTTACCCCCACATATGGGGTATCAGTGTACTCAGGACAAACTGGGTAACAACTATTGGGGTCCAATTTCTCCTGTTACCCTTGTGAAAATAAAAAATTGCTTGCTAAAACATCATTTTTGAGGAAAGAAAAATGATTTTTTATTTTCACGGCTCTGCGTTGTAAACTTCTGTGAAGCACTTGGGGGATTAAAGCGCTCACTACACATCTAGATAAGTTCCTTGGGGGGTCTAGTTTCCAAAATGGGGTCACTTGTGGGGGGTTTCTACTTTTTAGGCTTATCAGGGGCTCTGCAAACATAACATGATGCCCGCAGACCATTCCATCAAAGTCTGCATTCCAAAACGTCACTACTTCCCTTCCGAGCCCCGTCATGTGCTCAAACAGTGGTTTACCCCCACATATGGGGTATCAGCGTACTCAGGATAAACTGGACAACAACTCTTGTTGTCAAATTTCTCCTGTTACCCTTGGGAAAATTAAAACATTCTGGGCTAAAAAAATATTTTTGAGGAAAGAAAACACATTTATTATTTTCACGGCTCTGCGTTATAAACTTCTGTGAAGCACTTGGGGGTTCAAAGTGCTCACCACACATTTAGATAAGTTCCTTTGGGGGTCTAGTTTCCAAAATGGGGTCACTTGTGGGGAGTTTCTAATGTTTAGGCACATCAGGGGCTCTGCAAATGCAACGTGACGCCCGCAGAGCATTCCATCAAAGTCTGCATTTCAAAACATCACTACTTCTCTTCCGAACCCCGGCGTGTGCCCAAACAGTGGTTTACCCCCACATATGGGGTATCAGCATACTCAGGAGAAACTGGAAAACAACGTTTGTGGTCCAATTTCTCCTGTTACTCTTGGGAAAATAAAAAATTGTGGGTTAAAAAATCATTTTTGAGAAAAGAAAAAATATTTTTTATTTTCATGGCTCTGCGTTATAAACTTCTGTGAAGCATTTGGGGGTTCAAAGTGCTCACCACACATCTAAATTAGTTCCTTGGGAGGTCTAGTTTCCAAAATGGGGTCACTTGTAGGAGAGCTCCAATGTTTAGGCACACAGGGGCTCTCCAAACGCGACATGGTGTCCGCTAATGATTGGAACTAATTTTCCATTCAAAAAGTCAAATGGCGCGCCTTCCCTTCCAAGCCTTGCCGTGCACCCAAACAGTGGTTTACCCCCACATATGAGGTATCGGCATACTCAGGAGAAATTGCCCAATACATTTTAGGATCCATTTTATCCTGTTGCCCATGTGAAAATGAAAAAATTGAGGCTAAAAAATTTTTGTGTGAAAAAAAGTACTTTTTCATTTTTACGGATCAATTTGTGAAGCACCTGAGGGTTTAAAGTGCTCATTATGCTTCTAGATAAGTTCCTTGGGGGGTCGAGTTTCCAAAATGGGGTCACTTGTGGGGGAGCTCCAATGTTTAGGCACACGGGGGCTCTCCAAACGTGACATGGTGTCCGCTAAAGATTGGAGCCAATTTTTCATTCAAAAAGTCAAATGGCGCTCCTTCCCTTCCGAGCACTGCCGTGCGCCCAAACAGTGGTTTACCCCCATATATGAGGTATCAGTGTACTCAGGACAAATTGGACAACAACGTTCTTGGTCCAGTTTCTCCTTTTACCCTTGGGAAAATAAAAAAATTGTTGCTAAAAGATCATTTTTGTGACTAAAAAGTTAAATGTTCATTTTTTCCTTCCATGTTGCTTCTGCTGCTAGGAAACACCTGAAGGGTTAATAAACTTCTTGAATGTGGTTTTGAGCACCTTGAGGGGTGCAGTTTTTAGAATGGTGTCACTGTTGGGTATTTTCAGCCATATAGAACCCTCAAACTGACTTCAAATGTGAGGTGGTCCCTAAAAAAATGGTTTTGTAAATTTTGTTGTAAAAATGAGAAATCACTGGTCAAATTTTAACCCTTGTAACTTCCTAGCAAAAAAAAATTTTGTTTCCAAAATTGTGCTGATGTAAAGTAGACATGTGGGAAATGTTATTTATTAACTATTTTGTGTCACATAACTCTCTGGTTTAACAGAATAAAAATTCAAAATGTGAAAATTTTTTTCACAAATAAACTCAGAAACTATCGACCTAAATTTACCACTAACATGAAGCCCAATATGTCACGAAAAAACAATCTCAGAACCGCTAGGATCCGTTGAAGCGTTCCTGAGTTATTACCTCATAAAGGGACACTGGTCAGAATTGCAAAAAACGGCCAGGTCATTAAGGTCAAAATAGGCTGGGTCATGAAGGGGTTAAAAAAAGCCGCAAAAATTCTGCTGGTGTATATAAGCTTTTGAGCACAACTGTATAGAATATATTATATAAATACTATAAAAAAATTAAGATACAAATTATTTTTCCGCACTGGAAATACAGTTCGATTACACGACTCATATGCTTCTAATGTTACATATGTAACTGGTATAGGTCTTCGTTTTTCTATTTTTAAGTTCCTGATAAAAGTCAACACATATAAGGAGAATGACCCTTATGTCAAACACTTTGGGTACAGCTATCTACTTATATAATGGTATGTGTACACTGTATATCTTATCCAGTACAAAATCCTAATAAACATATTGCTGCTTAAATATGTATGAGGAACACTCATGCATAAGGGTGCATGCACTGAATTAATTCTCTGATATTATGATCTTTTTTCAATTAATTAATCCAGTTACCCTGTTGAAAAGTGGGTGAAAATAATCTACCGTATAAATGGAGATACATTAAGGTATGAGAAGAAGCGCACGAGTAAATACACATCACACAATATAACCTATAATCATCACTATAAAGCATAAAACCACATTCCCCGGTTTCCAGCTTGTTTTGTGATTATGTTGCTATATAATACCAGACTATAAATACTATATTTATGAAGGCCTATCTATACCATCGAGTTCATCTTATGTATTAAAAGGATAAGATGACTTAATATGTTGCTTAATATTTTTACAGCCATCAGTATTTTAGTTTTATTCTCTAAACATTTTGCACCAATTTTTAAGTTGTCTTTCTTTTTCAAATCTTTTTTTTGTTATTTTTCCTGACCAAGGGAGCATGGAGAAAACTGGGCAATTGCCCAGGGACCCCATCCTCTTAAGGGCCCCCATCATTTCTATTTTGAGGTTAGGACTGCTTAAGGACCTTTAGTGATATCATTGTCATATGACCATGATGTCACCTAAGGTTCTTTAACTCTTTGGGAGTCTAGAGGAAAGGAAGAGGAGACAAGCTGGTGTGTACCTTATGTGTAGTGTGTGTGAACATCCATGTGTACGTACTGTCTGTGCAGTGTGTGTATATTAATGTGTATGTGTAGTGTGGGTGTTTGTGTATACACATGAGTATGGGCAGGGTGTGTGTAAATGTATGTACAGTGTGTGTGTGATGAAATGATTATATTTGAATAAAAGGTTGATTTTTTTTGTTCAAGAATAAATGTGGATTGTTGTTCATGGAACAAAAATAAAAACCTCTGAAAGTAAGCTCTAATACACTTTTTGAAGCAAAAAAATATATAAAACCCTGTCTTATTTTTGGGAAAACATGGTAGTACATGTATCTAGTGGCTTAACAATTAATCCATTACCAGGTCTAGATTTTCTGAGCACATGCATTACTTACTTATTGGACAATATTTATATACCTTTAATACGCATTGTAAAACCCAGGATATAATTAGGGGTAAATGTATTTATTTGCGGGAATACAATCCAGCATCTAGTTCAGTGGCACCTAACTGCTAGATGGGAGGCCCGCCAATCTCTTACCTTCTGGCAGCATCCCCAGCACAGCATTTGATTTGTCAGGGCTGGCACAACTTCATCAGATGATGTTGCACCAGCCCTGACTGATCAAAAACTGTTCAGGGGGACATGAGAAGCTAAGAGATTCGCCAACCTCACGTCTAGCAGCCAGATCGATCTCTAGATATAATCACTTATATCAGCTACTGCCCTACTGTGATTTACTATATAAGTTTTCTATGTCAGATACCTGGTCAGATTTCAGAGAGCAATTAAACATGGTAATTTTTTTAAGGTGGGAGGAGACTACGGCACTTAAAATTTAGCATGATTACGGTAAAGGTGGGCATACATATTAGATGAAAGCCTACTAAACTTGTCACTTTTGTCAAGCCTGGCCAACTATTCATCCCAAGAAAGCAGTTAAAGTAGCAGAGAAAAGAAGATCCTCTTATATCTCAAGGGACTAAATTATTGGTCAACCAAAACCAAAAAATATGCACCAAATTAAATTAGACTATTTTTAAAAGACAGGCAGAAGAACTCAATCACATTCTGCACTATTATATGGTACTGTAGGACATTTTGGCTAATGCTATATTGCATTGCAACATAAGAAATTGTAACCTTAGGCTAAATGGGAAGCCCTTAAGCACGACCATGAAACAGGAAGCAACAACACCAAAAAATGTACAGGCTAAAGTAGTTGCTAAAAAGGATAAAAAATTAGCTTTTATTAAAGACTAAATGGTGGCCCGATTCTAACGCATCGGGTATTCTAGAATATGTATGCGTAGTGTATAGCACAGCCCACGTAGTATATTGCACAGTCACGCAGTACATTGCGCAGCCCATGCAGTACATTGCGCAGCCAACGCAGTACATAGCGCAGCCCACGCAGTACATTGCGCAGCCCACGTAGTACATTGCGCAGCCCACATAGTACATTGCGCAGCCCACGTTGTATATTGCGCAGCCCACGTTGTATATTGCGCAGCCCATGTAGTACATTGCGCAGCCCACATTGTATATTGCGCAGCCCACGTTGTATATTGCGCAGCCACGCAGTACATTGCGCAGCCCATGCACTACATTGCGCAGCCCACGCAGTACATTGCGCAGCCCACGTAGTACATTGCGCAGCTCACGTTGTATATTGCGCAGCCCACGTTGTATATTGCGCAGCCCACGTAGTACATTGCGCAGCCCACGTTGTATATTGCGCAGCCCACGTTGTATATTGCGCAGCCACGCAGTACATTGCGCAGCCCATGCAGTACATTGCGCAGCCCACGTAGTATATTGCGCAGCCCACGCAGTACATTGTGCAACCAACGCAGTACATTGTGCAGCCAACGCAGTACATTGTGCAGCCCACGCAGTACATTGCGCAGCCCATGTTGTATATTGCGCAGCCTACGTAGTACATTGCGCAGCCCACGGTGTATATTGCGCAGCCCACGTAGTACATTGCGCAGCCACGCAGTATATTGCGCAGCCCACGCAGTACATTGCGCAGCCAACGCAGTATATTGCGCAGCCCATGCAGTACATTGCGCAGCCCACATAGTACATTGCGCAGCCCACGCAGTACATTGCGCAGCCCACGTAGTACATTGCGCAGCCCACGTTGTATATTGCGCAGTCCACATTGTATATTGCACAGCCACGCAGTACATTGCGCAGCCAACGCAGTACATTGCGCAGCCAACGCAGTACATTGCGCAGCCCACGCAGTACATTGCGCAGCCCACATAGTACAATGCGCAGCCCATGTTGTATATTGTGCAGCCTACGTAGTACATTGTGCAGCCCACGTTGTATATTGCGCAGCCCACATTGTATATTGCGCAGCTCATGCAGTACATTGCGCAGCCCACGTAGTACATTGCGCAGCCCACATAATACATTGCGCAGCCCACATTGTATATTGCGCAGTCCACGTTGTATATTGCGCAGTCCACGTTGTATATTGCGCAGCCCATGTTGTACATTGCGCAGCCCACGTAGTATATTGCGCAGTCCATGTAGTATATTGCGCAGGCCACGTTGTATATTGCGCAGCCCACGTAGTTTATTGCACAGCCCACGCTGTAAATTGCGCAGCCCACATTGTATATTGCGCAGCCCACGTTGTATATTGCACAACCCACGTAGTATATTGCGCAGCCCACGTTGTATATTGCGCAGCCCACGTAGTATATTGCGCAGCCCACGTAGTATATTGCGCAGCCCACATATATAGCAATGATATGATAACCCTGTTAAAAAAAAAGAATTAAAATAAAAAATAGTTATATACTCACCTTCCGTTGGCGCCTGGATCCAGGAAGCGGGTACCGACGCTTGGGATCCACCAAAGCTCCGCGGAGCCGCTCGCGCGGCTGCCGCCATCTTCCGTTCCCAGGATGCATTGCGAAATTACCCAGAAGACTTAGCGGTCTCGCGAGAGTGCCAAGTCTTCTGGGTAATTTTGCAATGCATCGCTGGGAACGGAAGATGGCAGCCAGCGTGAGCGGCTCAGTGGACTACAGAGTGTGAGTATAGCAGGTTTTTTGTTTTTTTATTATTTTTAACATTTCATTTTTTTACTATTGATGCCGCATAGGCTGCCTCAATAGTAAAAAATTGGGGACACACAGGGTTAATAGCAGCGGCTACGGAGTGCGTTACATAACGTGGTCCGTTACCGCTGGCATTAACCCTGTGTGAGTGGTAACCGGAGGGGAGTATGCGGGTGCCGGGCACTGAGTGCGGGGAGTAAGAAGCGGCCATTTTCTTCCGGACTGTGCGCGTTGCTGATTGGTCGTGGCAATGGTCGTGGGCGTTTTGCCACGACCAATCAGCAACTTGGATTCCATGACAGACAGAGGCCGCGACCAATGAATATCCGTGACAGAAAGAAAGACAGAAGGACAGAAAGACGGAAGTGACCCTTAGAGAATTATATAGTAGATAGGTTAAAAAACATAAATTTATCCAAGACAACAGACACAAAGACATATTGATGGATTAGCCAACAAGGAAACTCCCAAATTTAAATGGCACCAAAAGTCATCACCAAAAGACAATATAAGAGAAGTATATATGCCCAAAAATTATCATAATATTTGATTAAAAAAAAGTTCAATATCAAGCATACAATAGGTCACATAGATTACAAGTGGTGCAAGTTATCATAGGAGAGGCGTAGTAATAGCCTCACCCATCAAACATAAAACAAGCGTTTCACAAATGCTTTGTCAGTGGTCGAATATATTTCTCTTGTTTAACAGACATTTAATAAAAGCTCATTTTTACTCTTTTTGCCATCACTTTACTTCCTGAACATTTTTGGTTTTTATGTTTCCTGCATTCCAACATAGACTTAATCATGGGCAATCATTTGGCAGTCATTAACACGTGGCACTGTTGTGTCAGCATCCCAAATTTATGGGCTTACTGGGATAATTCGAAGAAAAGTGATAGCACTAATGAATTCATTATCGCTGCTACAGAAGAGCAGCTTTATTACACCACTGTGTGGCAATGCCAAATTTGTAAGAACACACAGAAAAATCCCAGCATTTCTTCACCTAATATCATCCTCTACTTTGATCCTGTTCCATCTCAATCTGCTTTAAAGCTTAAGAGAAGTAAATGAAAAAATTAATCTTTTATTTTCTTTTTCCAAAGATTACAGAAGTCCTGTAAGGCAACTGGCTGCAGCACAAATCCCTCCCCATACAATTTATCAGTATTTTAAAAAAAACTACATGTAGTTAGTAAAACAATGCAGACATTTACAACCATATATCTATTTAATTTGATTTAATAATTAAGGTTAAAAAATAAAAGTAGGGAGTGTAAAAGATACAAACAGAATAAAAGAAATATAATATATTAGGTATAGAATTTGGAGATACCGGACCCCCTGCAAAATCCCCCACTTACAATGTGCCTTAGTGTAAGTTCATACATTGCATTTTTGCTGCATTTTCTTCCCACAGGCAAAAACCGCTCTCTTGGCAGTAAACAAACTGCTTACAAAAAGCATTTTTTGCTGCATTTTTGCTCCTTTTATTGTTGTCTCTTGCTCAAGCTGATGAAGTTTAGTGCCCCCCCCAAAAAAATCATGATTCAATTTCCTTAAGGTTTTTGCACCAAAACACAGCAAAAGCCGATACCTGCATTTTTACACTTACCATTTACTTTATATTTATTAAAAAAGGCTTCAAAAATACTGAAAGAAGTATCATGCTGCAGTTTAAAAAAAAGCAGCAGTTTTCTAAATCAGTAACGAAAGAAACAGTGTGTACGTGAGGTTTCTGACATTTCTTAGCTATTGCTGATACTGTAAAATGCAGCACTTCATTTTTGCACTTACTCATTACTTTCTGTGGGTGAAAAAATGCTGCAAAAACGCTGAAAGACTTGACATGCTGCAGTTTTAAAAAATGCTGCAGTTTTCCAAATCAATCAGGAAAAAATACTATGTGCGCACATGAGATTTCTGAAATCTCGAAGCTTTTGCTGCTACTGTAAAGCACAGCTTAAAATTTGCATTAAAAAAACGCAGCAAAAAAACGCAGGAAAAAAGCAACATGTGAACATAGCCTTATGTAGAATAGGCACCTGGGCATTATGGCTGGGTATGACTGCTACTTCTGTACCCCTGTAGCTACAGCCCTTCCATAAAAGGGATCTACTTGTATTTCCATGCATACTAGTCATCTGATTATTATCATACATCATGTCTCTTAGTTTTCTTATCCCTGACTTTATGCTCAGATCTGGACCTTCCTTCTTGCTTTCTTCATTTTGCATTAAAGCAAAATAAGAATTGGCTTTGGCAACGCTTTGAAAACTTCCAACTTAAATAGCCCCAAGTGACAGTATCATGAATAAGTTGAAGGAGTGGCTAAAATGAGCAAGGTCATTGCCTTTGAAGTTGGTACTTCCCAGTCTGAGGTCTCTATGACCTTGAGTGCTTTCATATCTCTGTGCCGCGGGAAATAAAAATTTTACACAGGGGCCTTTAATGTCTGCAGACTTCAGTGTGCAGAACTCTCTAAACTGTCAGTGCATTTGCATTCTGCCCTGTGCTTTGCTGCGAATGTATATTTTATGTGCTCTCTAGGGAAGCACAGACGACTGACCTAATTTATTGCTCTGTATGTGCCTCCTTTTTATTTGCAGCTCAAGGTTGGTTTGAGCGGAGTAAGAGAGCGACCATCTGCCCACAAAGTCCCTGGGCAAAGATCTTGGAGTGATTGGAAAGCGACAGCTGTAAGGAGTGCCAAAGAGATCAACTTTTACAGCTCTTTCTATAAGAATCATTCTTTATAAAAATTGCAAATGTGTTTTATAACCAGGAGTAAATATAGAATACCCAGGCACAATCAGACAGAACAAATGAAGAGTTGGTGTCAATACAACTTTGGATATTTGGTGGCAATATGACCAGTGGAAGCAAACCCAAGAGCAGGGCTGGACTGGCCATCTGGCAATTCTAGCAAATGCCAGAACGGTCTGTCTGGTTGTGGTCCACCTTGTCTGCTATGTTGTAAACAGACTCAATGTTCTCAAGACACCCATATTGTTAAGAGTTTTGACGGAGCACAAAGTCGCTGACTCCGTCACTTACCCCAGCAGGCCACTGGTATCATTAGAAATATTGGTCTTGTATTAAATCCTGCTTTCCTCCATCCAGGGTAATATTAGTAATATATTCCATCTGGTTCATGGGGACGGGGACAGCATGGGCCTGTGTGATTTAAAATGCCAGGGCTGAATTTCAGTCCCAGTCCGTACCTGCCCAAGAGCCTAGGGAGTAGAGCGAATACCTATACTTCAGACACATTTCTACTTATCTGTCAATGGATATCTTAAATAGAACCATCTTTTTAAATTGTATAAGGATAAACCATTTTTGTGTACTAGATTACCATATTATCCTTGCTTAACCACCATAATGGCCCCGGTATTGATGAAACAATTACTTCCATAATGTTTACTAGGAAATTCCGACATGTTTCTAAACTGTTTGATACAATGTTTGAAGGTAGATTAGATCTGGTCCCCTGAGCATGTGTTTTTGTATGACTGATAAGACAAAATAAACTCCTGTTTTCAGGAAAGGAGTTCCATCCTCAAGTAAAACTCCTATTTCATTATTAAGATGGGGATGGCTACATATTTCCTCTTCGTCCCAGCCATTGAAATGAACAGTCTACCATGTGATAAATAAAAGGTCAGATGTGACAGAGCACGAGCCACTCATTGTTAGTGGCTTTCCTGGTAACACCTAGTGATGTGGGACCCGTGGAAGTTCGGGTCCGTCGAGTTCAGCCGAACATTTTAAGAAGTTTGTTTTTGGGTAACAGAATGGTACCTGAACTCGAACCCCATTCAAATGAATGGGGGGCCCAATTATCCGGTCTTTCCTACACTGTCATGGTTCCTGTGCTGTCACACAGATGACTGCATGTAAGCCAGCAGCTATGGCTGGAGGTAAAAAAGTTACAACTTCTCTCATCATCATATGCCTGGTCTTGCTGGTAGCAGCCAGAGCAGGCGTACAATGATAAGAGTATTCACCAGCTGGTGCCTGTACAATAAATAAAAGAAAAAAATGGCATGGGGATCCCTCTATTTTTGCTAACCAATGTAGGTAAGCTGACAGCTGCGGGCTGCAGCCCCCAGTTGTCAGCTTTATATTGGCTTGTTATCAAAAACAGAGGGGTCCCAAGACATTTTTTTAAATTATTTGAAGAAATAGTGTGGGGTTCCCCCCATTTTTGACAACCAGCCAAGCTAAAGCAGACAGCTAGGGGCTGATATTCTCAGACTGGGAAGGGGGCATGGATATTGGCCCTCCCCAGCCTAAAAACAGCAGTCTGCAGCCACCCTAGCAAAGGTGCATCTATTAGATGGGCCAGTTCTGACTTTTTGTCCAACTGTATTACATTTGACAATGGGATTTGTAATGAGGGTGTCTTATAGATGCCTCTCCATTTCTACCCAGTGGGCTTGATGTCAGCTGACATTAGAAAAACTGACATCAACCCCACAGATATTACTCCACTTGTCACCGCACCAGGGCAAATGGGAAGAGCTGGGCAAAGCACTAGAATTGGCGCATCAAACAGATGTGCTTTTTTTGGGTGAGCTGCGGGCTGCTGTTTTTAGGCTGGGGGGCCAATATCCATGGCCCCTTCCCAGTCTGAGAGTATCAGCTTCCAGCTGTCTATACTTGGGAACAATCATCCATATGAAAGTTTGTTCAGTCAATTATTTTTTCATGTAAAGGTGCCTTATTCCCCTCTCCTCATTAACAACAGCTGCATGTTTGATCAAGCTTTTATGTTTCTGGGGGAATCAGGAGAAACATCTTTTGGCCAAATGAGAATTTGTCCAAAATGTATCTAAGGAAGACACCTTAAAGAAAACCTGTCATCAACACTTACCCCTCCAAACATTTAAATGACTATGTAGACCTTTAAAAAATAAGCTAGTCAATCCCTTTATGATCCCAAAATTCTGCTCTAAGAGCAAAAAATAAACTTTTGAAGTTCAGTCTGGAAGTGCATTTGGTCATGACAATGCACTTACGGCTTCTAAATCTCCACTGGATTTCTGAACAAGCAACATCCTCCTCTGGCTGATTGACAGGTCATTTGCTCTGGTACACTGGCCCGTGACCCATCAGGCAGCGAGGGGTGGGTGTTATGCTAGTCAGGAATCAGCATGAGGCTGAGAAGCTAGTCATACCCCAATGTACTTCCAGATTAAATCTTCAAATGTGACTTCTTGCTGCTAGAGCCATGTTTTGAGCTGATAAAGGGATATACTCTTTTATCTTTTAAAGGGCTACAAAGACTTACATATGATTTTGGGGGAAGAATGGGGGACGCTAAAAATTGCTGACAGGTTCCCTAATAGAATTGATCTGTAAAATTCCTCTGTTCTCCGCAGGATTTATGAGACTCTTTCAAGGACACAGAGGATTTTGCAGACTACGAACAGGGTGGCAAGTTTCTATTTTTCTAATTCTTGTTTTTCTACTGTTGCTCTCTATGGATTATGGATCTGTAGCAGGGTAACTATATAAGTATCGTGAAGTGCTTAATCTGTAGCAAAAAGAGCATCCATAAAAAAGTACATGAAAAACTTGCTCAAAAAAGGCCTAATAGATCACATTTATTAATGCTGTACAAGATATAAGACGTACCTTGATAGATTCCAGTAATTGCATATCTAAGTGTGATAGAAGCACACCTCTCTAATCTCATCAGTCGCATCTACGTTTTCCGTGTGTTGTCTTTCACCCCGTCTGCTCTACACGGTTGATCAACAGAGGTTCCTTTGATCATAACTTCTTACAAATGAGTTTTTATAAGCAAGTGAATGAAGTCACAGATCACTTTGAAGTCTCTTTATTCAGTGTCCTCATTTATGCACTGTAACCGCAGTATAAACCCATAGTGGATTGATTCTACTGGCAAGAAAGGGTCTAGCATTTCAGAATGCAGATTTGCCTATGCACCTGGATAGTGTTTTCATTACTATTTTGTCTTCCGCTTTAAAAGCGAAAACGTAGGATTATGGATTGGTTTCCAGGACATATGTTACAAGTTCAGATATAGTAAGTCCATGTGCTCAGGCCCAATATGGTGGCATATGAGGTCTTATAGACCTCCATCACTTTGTTCTTTAAAACTAATGCTTCTAGTGGAGCATACATCTGAAATAAGACACACAATCGATTCGATCATAATTTTATTGCCTATGAATCCATGAAAAAAGCACATGATATTTTTAAGTCGGACTTCTGGTTAGGGCCCCAAGGATGGAGCACGGACAACTTAATATGAAGGCATACTAAACCTAACATTTAACTTGTTTTTCTATGCAAATTAGTTCAAACTTTTTGGTGACATAATGCACATGCCCTCCTATCATGTGCCATAGGGCCTGAATAAGACCCACCTACCATGCGCCATAGCTCTAAAAAACCTCTACAAACACACATACATGCATACTATTAATTATATGACTGCCTTACAGGATACACTACACATTTGTAAGCTCAGGTAACACACATTTCTGCACCTCAGGACAGTAGTACTAATGATACGTGATCAAAGTTTGGTTCTTGGAAGCCAATGTTTCTTAACGTTGCAGGTAACTTTGCAGAATAGGGCAGGATATTCCTGTTATTTGCGGGGTATTCCTGCATAACTTAAAAAATATAATTTGATAGTCTGAGTAAAATTGAGAAAAGAAGGAAAAACAAGCATCCGTGACCACTATACTTTCTCCATCACATAGGCTGTCAAAGATAGCAGCTCTCCCATCAACTGCCTTGTATCTCAACTTTCACCATCCTAGTGAGTGTAACATGGGGGGAATGGGGTATTGGACCCTCAGTCATGTAATTTTTACCCTAATTTACATTTAATATGTGTCTACCAAAGGCCATTTTCTCCTGGTATATAAATGCAACATTTATGAGTCACATTTCCAACCAGAAGTAAAAGCTAGCATCATAGATTAATAATTAATCAGGCAGACGTGATTTAGCAGCTGTGTGCAATCAATATCAAAATTGCTGATTTAACATGTGCGCCATATAATTTCCTCCAAATTTCAGAGCTGTTTCCGAAAGAATTATTGCCATAAAAAGTGGATTTACAGTGCATTCATTGCTCCGTGTCTGCAGGACGGCTTTTCTACAGTCAAATAGCTTGCCCAATATGATTCATTACCTACAAACTACATTTACGATCACATCTAATTCAGTATAGTAATACAATAGCATAGTAGTAATACAAGATGAATGGTCTGTGCATGTTATACGCTAGAAAACATTGAACAAGGTGCCCTCACATCTGAAAAACTGGGAGAACTTTGGTATCTGTGTTAAAGATATTTCAATTGGTTAAAGCTGAAAATGTACCCCATAATTTTACTTGTATCTGTAGTCTGGAGTTGCAGAGATCTTGAAGGGTTCTTCTTGCTATTTCTAGAGAAAAACATTCACCGCGCCATAAACCAAAGGAGTATTCCATCTTACATCGGCATTGATCTTTTGACAGTACATGGTGTTAGCACTATGTCATGATTTTAACCCCTTCTTGACCTTGGGATTTTCCGTTTTTTTGTGTTCGTTTTTCACTCCCCCCCTTCCCAGAGCCATAACTTTTTTATTTTTCCGTCAATTTGGCCATGTGAGGGCTTCTTTTTTGCAAAACGAGTTGTACTTTTGAACGACATCATTGGTTTTACCATGTCGTGTACTAGAAAACGGGGAAAAAATTCCAAGTGCGGTGAAATTGCAAAAAAAGTGCAATCCCACACTTGTTTTTTGTTGGGCTTTTTTACTAGGTTTACTAAATGCTAAAACTGACCTGTCACTATGATTTTCCAGGTCATTACGAGTTCATAGACACCAAAAGTCTAGATTACGTTTTATCTAAGTGGTAAAAAAAAATTCCAAACTCTGCTTAAGAAAAAAAAATTGTGCCATTTTCCGATACTCGTAGCGTCTCTATTTTTCGTGATCTGGGGTCGGTTGAGGGCTCATTATTTGTGTTTCAAGCTGACATTTTTATTGATATCACTTTTGTGCAGATATGTTCTTTTGATCGCCCGTTATTGCATTTTAATGCAATGTCACGGCGACCAAAAAAACGTAATTCTGGTGTTTCAAATTTTTTTCTCGCTACGCCATTTAGCGATCAGGTTAATGCTTTTTTTTATTGATAGATCGGGCGATTCTGAACGCGGTGATACTAAATATGTGTAGGTTTGATTTTTTTTTTTATTGTTTTATTTTGAATGGGGCGAAAGGGGGGTGATTTAAACTTTTATATTTTTTTATTTTTTTTTTACATTTTTTTACTTTTTTTTACTTTTGCCATGCTTCAATAGCCGCCATGGGAGGCTAGAAGCTGGCACAACTCAATCGGCACAGCTACATGGGAGCGATCATCAGATCGCTCCTATGTAGCTGAATTCCTGCATTGCTATGAGAGCCGACCACAGGGTGGAGCTCACAGCAATCCGGCATCAGCAACCATAGAGGTCTCAAGGACCTCTATGGTTACTATGCAGATGCATCGCTGACCCCCGATCATGTGACGGGGGTTGGCGATGCGCCGGTTTAATGCCGCTGTCAGCGTTTGACAGCGGCATTTAACTAGTTAATAGCAGCGGGTGGATCGCGATTCCACCCATCGCTATTGCGGGCACATGTCAGCTGTTCAAAACAGCTGACATGTCCCGGCTTTGATGCGGGCTCACCTCCGGAGCACGCATCAAAGCGGGGGTTCTGACCTCAGATGTACTATCCCGTCCGAGGTCAGAAAGGGGTTAAGGAAATGGGCAAAAAGAGCACTTTAAGATCTTGAATCTGAGGACATCATAGTAGGAAGTGCTTTGATCAACATCAACTCAATGAGTCAGAACAACGAACCATCCTGTACAACCTATACAAGTAGCTCCCACTCTGTTGAACTTAGTATATTCTTGATTGCTGGTTCTCCAGTATGGTGGCCTTCACTTCCCATTGGCAAAATCTGTAAGGTGGCCACATTTTTTAAGGTATTGGAGTCAATGCCTTAAGACTGCTGTTGCGAACATCATTCGTAATCAAGAGATCACTGAAGTATGATACACCAAATTCATTAAGAGCTTGCACCTCCATGCGCCTTGCCAGAAATGCTGCTCAAGAGCATTTCTGATGTAAGAAACAATAGCACTTTCGTTGGCTTTGATGGGCAGGCATGGCCACGCGCCATCTCAACTCATCCTCATCTCCTTTCATTTTGGCCGAGGTTCTTCAACTAGAATGAAAAGTTGCAAAATTTTAGCACAATTTCATGTTGCGCAAACATTTTGCAACTTTTTAAAGTGTTTTGTGCCAGTTTTCTGGTGTAAAAGCTTTGATGGAACGCCTTCATTGTCTCTGGATAGGTTATATGGTAAGATGTGGTGTTTGTGGCAGTTTATTTTTAGCATCGTATTTTCTCCATGTGTCCTTTTCATATAAAATTCCATTAAATTGCTTATTCTGTAGAATTGTCCTTTTTTATTGGCTTTCTGAGTATATTCTTCCAGTAGGGTTATTGGAAATTCGACAAACCCAGTCTAAGGCCATTGGGATCATCAGGATTCTCTGAGCTTGTTCAAGACCGATTTGTCATAATATAGCCCCAATGGCTCCAGTATTACTCAAAGCAACCATGCTAATACTCTGTTCATCCCACTGCCATTACTTCTGAGTTTAACAGATCCATATTCAAATGCGTTCCAACTAGTCCTGCCAGATCCCTTTGACCTAAAATAAGATCACCACTGTGGAATAGACTATGCTATGCCTCACTTCAGCCATCATAAATATCAAACCTTGGAGAAACAGTGTGAATGGATCTCAATGTGAAGAGATCTCAAAGTGAACAAAACTTGAAACATAACTTTTTATATCCCAAACAGAAAGAGACAAATTCTGCAAGAAATATGATTGAACCCTATTACGGATATATATATATATATATATATATATATATATATATATATATATATATATATATATATATACTAGCTGTACTACCCGGCTTCGCCCGGGTTAATGACTGCTGTTAGCAAAATAGAATGTGTTAACAAAAATTTATTCTGCACACAAAAACCACAAAACAAATAGATAGAAATGTAATTATTAAAAGGCAAAAACTAAGCAAATAGAAGCATTTCACAACATATATTAGCTTTGTTATACTGAGAATGTCTTTGTTGCCTATATTAACCAATCAGAGCTCAGGTTAATTAACTGTAGCAAAATAGAAGCTGAGCTGTGATTGGTTGCTATTGGCAGCCTGATAAATCCCCAGCCAACAGGAAGCCCTCCCCCCTGGCAGTATATATTAGCTCACACATACACATAATAGACAGGTCATGTGACTGACAGCTGCCGTATTTCCTATATGGTACATTTGTTGCTCTTGTAGTTTGCTTATTAATCAGATTTTTATTTTTGAAGGACAATACCAGACTTGTGTGTGTTTTAGGGCGAGTTTTATGTGTCAAGTTGTGTGTGTTGAGTTGCGTGTGGCGACATGCATGTAGCGACTTTTGTGAGATGAGTTTTGTGTGGCGACATGCGTGTAGCAACATTTTGTGTGTTGAGTTGCATGTGACAGGTTAGTGTAGCAAGTTGTGTGCAGCAAGATTTGTGCATGGCGAGTTTTGCGCGTGGCGAGTTTTATGTGTGGTGCATTTTGAGTATGTGCAAGTTTTGTGTGAGGCAACTTTTGCATGTGGTGCAACTTTTGTACATGTGGCAATTTTTCTGTGTGTGCAAGTTTTGCATGAGGTGAGTTTTCCATGAGGTGAGTTTTGCACGTGTGGCGAGTTTTGCGTGAGCCTAGTTTTGCATATGGCGAGTTTTGCATGTAGCGAGTTTTGAGTGGTGACTTTTGTGTTTCGACTTTTATGTGGCGAGGTTGGTGTGTGTGTGTGGTGAAATGTGTGCTGAGGGTGGTATATGTGTTCAAGCACGTGGTAGTGTGTGGCGCATTTTGTGTTTGTGTTCATATCCCCGTGTGTGGTGAGTATCCCATGTCGGGGCCCCACCTTAGCAACTGTACGGTATATACTCTTTGTCGCCATCGCTCTCATTCTTTAAGTCCTCATTATTCACATCTGGCAGCTGTCAATTTTCCTCCAACACTTTTCCCTTCACTTTTTCCCCATTATGTAGATAGGAGCAAAATTGTTTGGTGAATTGGAACGCGCGGGGTTAAAATTTCACCTCACAACATAGCCTATGACGCTCTCGGGGTCCAGACGTGTGACTGTGCAAAATTTTGTGGCTGTAGCTGCGACGGTACAGATGCCAATCCCGGACATACACACATACATACATACACACATTCAGCTTTATATATTAGATATACCTGTATGTAATCTCCTGTATATAGTATATACCTGTGTGTCATCTCACCTATATATAGTATATATCTGTGTGTCATCTCCTGTATATAGTATATACCTGTATGTCATCTCCTCCTATACATAGCATATACCTGTGTCATCTCCTCCTGTATATACTATATACCTGTAGGTAATCTGCTCCTGTATATAGTATATACCTGTGTGTCATCTCCTCCTGTATATAGTATATACCTGTATGTCATCTCCTCCTGTATGTAGTATGTACCTGTATGTCATCTCCTCCTCTATATAGTATATACCTGTGTCATCTCTCCTGTATATAGTATATATCTGTGTGTCATCTCCTCCTGTATATAGTATATACCTGTGTGTCATCTCCCCTGTAAATAGTATATACCTGTGTGTCATCTCCTGTATATAGTATATAGCTGTATGCCATCTCCTCCTGTATTAGCCCTCGTTCACACGTTATTTGGTCAGTATTTTTACCTCAGTATTTGTAAGCTAAAATGGCAGCCTGATAAATCCCCAGCCAACAGTAAGCCCACCCCCTGGCAGTATATATTAGCTCACACATACACATAATAGACTGGTCATGTGACTGACAGCTGCCGGATTCCTATATGGTACATTTGTTGCTCTTGTAGTTTGTCTGCTTATTAATCAGATTTTTATTTTTGAAGGATACCAGACTTGTGTGTGTTTTAGGGCGAGTTTCGTGTGTCAAGTTGTGTGTGTTGAGTTGCGTGTGGCGACATGCATGTAGGGACTTTTGTGAGATGAGTTTTGTGTGGCGACATGCGTGTAGCAACTTTTTGTGTGTCGAGTTGCATGTGACAGGTTAGTGTAGCAAGTTGTGTGCAGCAAGTTTTGCGCATGGCGAGTTTTGCGCGTGGCGAGTTTTATGTGTGGTGCCTTTTGAGTATGTGCAAGTTTTGTGTGAGGCAACTTTTGCATGTGTTGCAACTTTTGTGCATGTGGCAATTTTTCTGCGTGTGGCAATTTTTCTGCGTGTGCAAGTTTTGCGTGTGGCGAGTTTTGCACGTGTGGCGAGTTTTGCATGTGGAGAGTTTTGCGCGTGGCGAGTTTTGAGCGGCGACTTTTGTGTTTCTACTTTTATGTGGCGAGGTTGGTGTATGTGTGGTGAAATGTGCACTGAGGGTGGTATATGTGTTCGAGCACGTGGTAGTGTGTGGCGCATTTTGTGTGTGTGTTCATATCCCCGTGGTGGTGTGATTATCCCATGTTGGGGCCCCACCTTAGCAACTGTACAGTATATACTCTTTGGTGCCATCGCTGTCATTCTTTAAGTCCCCCTTGTTCACATCTGGCAGCTGTTAATTTGCCTCCAACACTTTTCCTTTCATTTTTTCCCCATTATGTAGATAGGGGCAAAATTGTTTGGTGACTTGGAAAGCGCGGGGTTAAAATTTCACCTCACAATATAGCTTTGACGCTCTCAGGGTCCAGACGTGTGACTGTGCAAAATTTTGTGCCTGTAGCTGCGACGCCTCCAACACTTTTCCTTTCACTTTTTCCCCATTATGTAGATAGGGGCAAAATTGTTTGGTGAATTGGAAAGCGCGGGGTTAAAATTTCACCTCACAACATAGCCTATGACGCTCTCGGGGTCCAGACGTGTGACTGTGCAAAATTTTGTGGCTGTAGCTGCTACGGTTCAGATGCCAATCCCGGACATACATACATACATACATACATACACACACACACACATTCAGCTTTATATATTAGATATATATATATATATATATATATATATATATATATATATACCGTATATGCTGGTCATGTATATAGATTCATTGAACGTTTTTCTTTGTTTTTCCAATTGACTATTTCCTTAATGTCTCCATTTAAGCTGGACTGACTAACAAAAAGTTAAGGAAAAAATGTTTAAATGCATTTAGCATTAGGAAAATTGGAGTTTGTGACTGGTTACTCAGGGTACATGTTTTTAGCATTTAGAGCAGCATTCTTATTTAGCTATCATTAATTCTAATTATCGAAGAAAACCTCTGGCAATATAAAAACATTATTTTTAACCTACTGCTTAAACAGCAAGCCGGATTATGCTTTATTTTTGATACTACTAGAATTACTATAAAACAAAATATATGCAAATTTGGGATTGCTGACCTGTTTACAAATTGACTTATTATAAGATAATGGCACACCATCTGGTCGCACCAATCACCTTCGTAATAAGTAGGATTTAATGCTAATAGTCAACAATACACATCCGGCAGTCCAGGTAAATTTATGACATTTTATTATAAAAATTAAATCCTTTTAAACTGAGTTTTAAAAATAAGCTAAGTAAACCAAGATATCTCTCCAAAGACATAGAAAACAGTAGTATCTGAGAATTTTTATCATAGACTAATAGCATTACATACTGTATGACAACATGCCGCCCAATAGTCAACCCATTGGGAGCCAATGGAGGAGGGAATTAAAAGTCCAGCAACTTGGGACTCATATGTTGTGAGATGATATCATCACTTGGGTCATTATAAATAATTGAACCTGTCACCTTCAAAAATACTATTTATGTGAAGATATAGTGGAAATCTCCATGTAAATAGCAATTATATCATATTACTGGAGCACTGGCTACAGGGAGAAAGTAAACCTATATTCTCCCTTTAGCTGCTCGCGTCCCATCATTGGGCCATCTCTGGGAACTGTTACAGTTGCCGTTCACTAGACAATGATGATGCTGTAATCACTCCCCCTGCACCGTTACTGACAGGAAGTTCTGCAGTGTATGTGTGCAGCGCAGGCTGTCAATCAAAGTGATTACAGCCGCCGCTCACTGTGTAGTGAGTGGTGACTACATCTGCCCCCTGCACCACCCCAATAACTGAAAATGAGGGAGAATACATGGTATTTTTCTCCCTGTAACATAATTGAACTGCTATTTACTTGGAGACAACTCTACCTGAAGGTAAATAGTGTTTCTGGAGGTGACAGGTTCCCTTAAACAAAGTTAAAACTAATGCTATCAATATATCATAGTGTCCCTCAACACGTGGGATCATGCTTTTGAAGGCACCTTCTTAAAGAGGATTTGTCACCTTGTCATAAATAGCCAGTTTGTTCTCTTATTTCACTCCCACTCCTACCTTGATTTTTTTTTATTTATTTAAACCCACCACATGATTCTAGAGATATTTTTTTTACCTTGTGGTAATTATTGTTATTTATGGTCTTTACCAAGGGGGTGTTTCTCCCAAGTTAATTATGCAGGACAGCCTAAAGATACACCTCCATAAAATAACGCAAGTCATACCCTTTTGCTAAGAACCATTAAAAAATGGCACTAAATTAAAAAGCTTATATCTCTGAAACTGTATGGTGGATTAAATAAAAAAAATGGATTATACAGGGGAGCAGTGGGTATAAAATAAGAGCAAAAGCTGGACACTCTTGACCTGGTCGTGATTCTTCTTAAGTAGGTACAGGTCCTCGTATGATCATAGCTTTGGGAGTTCTCTGATGTGGTTTATATAAAATGTGGATTCTCAGGGTAGGAATATTAGGAAACACCAGTCCACAGCAAAAGGGTAGTCAGCATTTCTTTTTGTGATCATACTTTATATTTAGGCCTTAAGTACATGACAAAATGCCACCATGCTTGGCTTTCTGTACGATATATGGAGCATATCACATTTTGGTTTACAAATGGTGGCACATTAACAAACCCAACTATGCTTTCCCCTCCTGAGAATAACAATTTGCTTTAAGTCTCCATGTTAGGTTCTTTTCTCCTCGTCATGAAGAAACCTTTCTTCTCTTTGCGATACACTTCTTTTATGAAGCTCGCTATACCTTTTGCTCCATTCATCCCCTAATTTCATTAGACCACATATTGAGTTTACTCCGCTGTGTGTTTTAATATATACAGAATTGACTTGCTACAGAATGTTCCATTTATTCTAGTTCCATTTCATTCAGTGGATTAGCGCCTTTCATATTGTTGTTTTCTATTTTTATTATTACAGTAGTAATAGAAGGTTATTATTGTGTCAATCCTAATAAAATAAAAGATTCTCACTGGGGCGGCTCCACATACAGGGATATGTTACAAGTCTCCTTTTATCAGAGGCTGCAGCTAAAACATCAGACTAGTTTTTTCTTCTTTTTCCATGAGCCTCAGTTGGATAAATTCTAGCTTTGATGAAAGCATAGAATTCTGTGGCCGGTCCAATTAACCTGGTACACCGCTGCAGCCCCAACTGATGCTTTGTTATGCCTCAGGCTTTCATATGTACACGGACATGACACGTGCCATAAATTTGGAGCCACTTATCCAAAGTCATTAAGGCCTTTCTTGCAATGTTGTCTAGGATGTTTTGTTTTTTACTGATTTCTATATTCTGCATGCATTTTCTTATTCATCTTTATTTATACAGTGCTGTCTTATATACATAACCTGTCTTGAAAACTGGCCAAAAATTGACCAGTCCAAAAATGATCTTACTTTAATTCTTAAGTTTTCACATGTTCTAGAGAAAACCTAGTTTTCCTTCTGGGTTAAGACCAGTAGTAGGTTCCAGATAAAAGGAGTATCTGCTGGATAACTTCCCTCTGGTCTTTCCATTGGTTCACAATTATGGTCAAATCTCTCCCTATTTCGTAAAGGAAGCAGAGACATAGCTATTGGGGATATACCGGTGGCAGTCATATAGAGGTGGGAGTCGTACGATGGTCCTACTGTTTGAGAGGAGTGAACAGTCTTTCTGAGACATTACAAGACCATAATATTATTGCAGCACGTAATAAGCAGAGGCCATGTTATAGCTTTTGCATTGGTGTCTCAGATCATTAATTTATGCCCCTCTAGTCGATCATAGAGACCAATCATATAGTGACAGTTAGTTAGTTGCTCGTGGCTGTAACCATGGATTTCTACACTATTGCAATGCCCTGCACATGGGGTAAGAGACATAGCGAATCGGAAGGACTATGCTACATTTCTAATTGGAGGGATTTGCTAATATTTTTATTATTATTAGGCTACGTTCACATTTGCGGTCGGCGCCGCAGCGTCGGGCGCCGCAGCGTCGCCGCATGCGTCATGCGCCTCTATATTTAACATGGGGGCGCATGGACATGCGTCGCACTTGCGTTTTGCGCCGCATGCGTCCCTGCGGCGCCCGCGTCCGGGCGCAGAGGACGCAGCAAGTTGCATATTTGCTGCGTCCAAAATCAATGAAAAAAAGGACGCATGCGGCGCAAAACGCAGCGTTGTGCATGCGTTTTGCTGCGTTTTTGTTTGCGTTGTGCGTTGCGGCGCCGACGCTGCGGCACACAACGCAAATGTGAACGTAGCCTTACACCTACTATATATTGGGATACTATCTTGGAGATGGGAATACCCCAGTAACTCTTAATCTTTCAGTGAGCTCACTATGACGGTCTGGTAGGAGAGTTTGTAACTCTTTAATCTCTCTTTCTCAGCTCCTCTCAACTGATTTATGATCACAGACCACAAAAAAAAGTTGAATGTGCAGTGTAAGTGCAGTGCAAACTGCCTGTAAAAGTTAAAAAATGCTAAGTTTTTAATGAAAGACAATTGATAATTTTTTTTAGCCACAAATATATGTACTTAAGTGAAAACAATGGACTAACCCTTTCAAAATATTTTATAAGTGAACTCAATTGTTTACCAGCTTCTCACTTCCTCATGAAGCCTTTAAATGAGCTAAATATCCCATGCTAGATCATTTAACACCACAAAAAACCATAGTAAATCCTTATCCAGACTCATTTTAGTTTCTGCTGTTGACAGCTTCTGTTTCGCATACAGCCAGAAAACTGTTATGTGACTGTGTAAAATAGTTTATCTTTACTGTCAATCAAATCTGCCAAACATTCAGAAAGCATAAACTGGAATCAATAAAGCTTGATTTATTTTACATTTTATCCGTTGGAGTCACGCTTTAGAGACCATACCTATAAAAAAGGCAGAAACCAACAACTGATCCATGTGCACAATGCAAATAAGGTTCAGGAGCTTTCGCACTTGCCGTATAGTCGCGAGTATAGTACAAAGTAACAAACGCAGGAAAGACTGAAAAGCCTGAAGATTTAGAACAAAAAAGGGAGAAGAACAGAATTCAGGGAGCAAGAAATATTAGAACACGGGGTCATGCTTTGAAGCTGGGAGGCTTCAGGCGATCTAGCTATTACTTCTGTGAATCCACTGGGTAAAACTGTAGTCAAAGTAAATTCTAACACACTATAAAGCATATTAGACATAAGAATTGGAAGGTACATGGCTCCGAAGAACAGATCATCTTAAACTATAAATAAAATGTAGACATATGTTCATATTTGCATAGAATTATATCAGAATTTTATATCAGGTTACGAAGAACTAAAAGAAGAATCTATGTACATAAAGCACTAAATATATATAAATGTTCCTTGTGTCCCATGAGATCAACCATTTTACCATCCTCCTTCTCACAAACCAGGGGTTCACACATGGCATTTTTACTGCTTTTCTCAGGCGGATTACATACGCACAATACAGCTTAATAAAGTTAGTTTTATTTACCAAAAATGCTGCAAAAAAGCCTCCCATATCTTATACTGCTTTTTTTGCACTTTCTCATTGCTTTCTGTAGGTGCAAAAATGATGCAGGAACATTGTAAGAAGTGAAATGTTGCAGATTTTCAAATAATTAAAGAAATGAACCGGGATATAAGTTGGTGTGCGTGCAGTGTGTAAGCGCAGGTTCACCCTGGCCAGTAAATAGAAAAAAATAAAGGCAGAAACATAATAAGTTAATACCCTGCAGCAAATACATAAGCAGCAATAGTGCAAGAAAATAATGTAGGGTACTTAGTTAACATAATTTGGATAAAAAAATACAAAAGTCTTCCCACCACTTCATTTTTTAGATTTTCAAAAACGTTGCAGTTCTCTGTTCCAGTCAGGAAGCAAAAAAGACCTGTGTGCATGAGATTTCGGAAATCTCACACATTTTGTTGTACTTTAAAATGCAGCTTCTTTTCTGCAGAAAAAATACAGCCGAAGAAACTGACAAAAAGTGATATGAGAACATAGCCTAAGGGCTCATTCAGATGTCCGTGCATCGTGGTCTGAGATCGGACAGAGGTTCATGGACGTCTAAGGCTGCTGTCACACTAGCAGTATTTGGTCAGGATTTTCCATCAGTATTTGTAAGCCAAAACCAGGAGTGGGTGATAAATGCAGAAGTGGTGCATATGTTTCTATTATACTTTTACTCTAATTGTTCCACTCCTGGTTTTGGCTTACAAATACTGATGTAAAATACTGACCAAATACTGCTAGTGTGACGTCGACCTAAGTCAATTTGCTCCAGAAGGAGCCTCCACCCTCATTTATTCCAGTGTAAGACCAGGGATCTGCTCCCTGCTAGATTTTTATATTCTTCTTTTTTTAAAGGAGCATGAAAAAATTTTGAAACCTGAAAATCGTGTGGGCAATATGTTTTTGTCTGTTTACTTTTATCTTTAATTTTTAGGTTTAGTATTTCTTCAGATTTTTTATGGGAATCTCTTAAATCTGTTGTATCCATACCGGGCAACCCTGTTTGGAAGGTTACAGCATTTCCTAGTGCAAGTCGTAGGCTAACCATTCAGCTGATCTAATATTAAGCACCCTGTGTACATAAACTCAGTATATCAGTCAGCAGACCAGTCCACAGAAACATGGCAGCTGACGTATCCTGCTGTAGGACAGACATATTTGTGCTGATGTTGTACCAGTGCTTTACCCAGGTCCCATAGGGACAATCATCCAATGAAGCTGACTGTATAGCCACCATATATTGTCCGGCCGGATTACTCAGCATACCTTCTATGCTGTTACTCTACGTGAGGTGCAGACACGATAATTCCAACTCTCAGCTTTCACTGCATTTCTATGACTTCATTTTGGGTTTAAAACTTTAAATTTCTCCATCACCAAAATATTTCAGTTGCCTCTTCACATTTATCAATATATTTTCTACATTAGCTGGCTGAAAGCCATCACGATGAAGCCCTTTTGCCACTTCCAAAAACACTTGCCGATTCCCAAGTGTGACCCAATTTTCAAAAGTTTTGGACACTTCTTAGAAAATTACAGGAATCAGCACTAGAACGGACTTGTTGGTTTTTGACTGCACCATAGATAAGGAATTATGTTGACTAACCACAATGTTATGTTGTCTTCCATATTTTTTTTAAGATTTTGGAACCTCAGTTGGATGAAGTAAGAATGCATTAATTTGTGTGATTCATATCTGAGGTTCCTGCATTCATTTCCATTCCATGTGTTTTTCTGAAATAATAAATTGGGATGTCTCATGTATGCAACACGATGGCTCAGTGTTTAGCATTGAAGCGCTGGAGTCCTGGGTTCAAATCCCACCAAGGACAACATCTGCAAGGAGTTTGTATGTTCTCCCCGTGTTTGCGTGGGTTTCCTCCGGGTACTCTGGTTTCCTCCCACATTCCAAAGACATACTGATAGAGAATCTAGATTGTGAGCCCCATCGGGGACAGCGATGGTAATGTGTGCAAACTGTAAAGCGCTGCGGAATATGTTAGCACTATGTAAAAATAAAGATTATTATTTATTATATGCCCTGTTAGAGAAAAACTCCAGCTTCAGGACCACTCTCTATGAGCGAGAGTATGGAGGGCAGCACGGTGGCGCAGTGGTTAGCACAGCAGCCTTGCAGCGCTGGAGTCCTGGGTTCAAACCCCACCAAGGACAACATCTGCAAGGAGTCTGTATGTTCTCTCTGTGTTTTTGTGGGTTTCCTCCGGGTTCCCCGGTTTCCTCCCACATTCCAAAGACATACTGATAGGGAATTTAGATTGTGAGCCCCAACGGGGACAGCAATGATAATGTGTGCAACCTGTAAAGCGCCGCGGAATATGTTAGCACTAAATAAAGATTACTATTATTATTATGGAGCAGCTAAGTTGGAGCATCTCATCTTACCTGCCTGAGCATGTCATGGTCACTCATTTATTTTTGTGGCTGTCATATAATGCTACATTTCCCTGATAGAGACCACTGCAATAAATAACTATGGCCAACAAAACTTTCTCTGGAATCGTGATTGGCATTGAATATCATCCTGTTTCAGCAGAGCAGCTGTCTTTATGAAAAACCCTTGTACTTGGTGAAGGAACAGACTTCTGTTTTGTGGAATGGATAAGTGAGCACTAAGTACCCTATGGTTGTTTGTCACAAAATGGAATTGAGACCAACAAAGGGAAAGACGAAAATCTTTCAATAAAGATAGCACATTGCAACAAACCGAATTAGGGTAAGTCCAATCGGCTAATAACCGCCCCGGTATTGTGCCCTCCGCTAGGCCAGGGAACAATCAGGTCTTTTGACTTTTGTTGAATAGCTGTTTCGTCTATTGATATTAATTTCAAATGACAAGTTTCTGATGATTTGTGACATTTCCATGAACAAATTTTGTTTCCTGGCCTCCCAAATATTGCCTCTCTCCGAATCCATTATACAGCTAATTGAAGAGTATGTGGGACAGAGATAATGCATTGCTTGAAGTTATCTCAGCATCATTCATTGTAACTTCACTGTCTGCTCAACACTTCTGAACATGCCGAGATACCGCCATGACGGCACACTACAGGCACAGCTCATTAACCCTGCCAACCACTGACGCCTGCCTTCAATCCATTTGTGCTTTGATTATACTACCGTTGTAAATTGGATAAGTGACAGATGGCAGGAATCAAGCACGTATTTTGTATAAAGCAAAAAGAAATGGAAATAGATATATTTCACACAGTCCCAAATTTTGATATATTAATCATAAATTAGAATACTCCTTGTGACTTGTTTTTAAAGGGGTTGTGCAAGATGAGAACAACAAGTCTGCTTTTTACAAGCAACAGTGCCACTCCCGTCCTCAGGTTGTGTGCAGTATTGCAGTCCATTCATTTTAGTGGGCTAACTTCAGTACTAGTGGACAGTTCAGTTCACAAAATTTCTGCCTCTACCACGCAATATACTACTTGATGCACCTTTAATTTTCATGGTAGGAATTTCTGATCTTCTTAAAGGAACGGTATGTGATTCGAATATAAGTAAGACCTGTCAGATTTCCTGATGTACCTGTTTCAGGAAACAATTGTATTTCCATCATTTAGTATTCGTGGAATATTGTTTTTTATTACCCTACATTGTGCAGTTCCTCTATCGTTTCTAAAGTAAATTATTAAAAAATAGACAAGTGGGTTTTACCTAAAGTTGATAAAAACATTTGCAGGGCCCTCATCCAGGAGCCACGTCGGTATTCTGTGGCCACCGGCCCAAATAATTTCCAAACCTCTTCTTACCCATTGGTTGCCTCTTCTGATTAATAGACCCAGAGTGATGTTATCATTCCAGCACGATGCACCTGGGACGTTAGATCGGGCCTACTAACTAGAAGAGGTGCCAGGGATACCGGCAGGTAGGAAGAGGTTGTCTGGGCTTAGGGTTGTGACCACATACTACAGCTATGGTTTCTACACAAGGGTTCGGGAAATCTTTTTACTCAACGCGAGTGGTGCCAGTTGGGGGTGTGTCCTTATAAAGCCTGACATTGTCCAATCAGTGCTACCAGTGTTAGACTAAATTGATAATTGGGTGCCAGCAGTTTAGGGGCGTGTCCTTTCAATGTCCAATCGGTGATAATGGTGTTGGACTATGTATTGACACACTTCTTTAAAAAAAAGAATGGCTACTCCCAATCGTCAAGTTATTTAAAGGTTTTTAAGGGATGATAAAGAAGGAAGGTATAACAAAGTTAGGAGAAAAGATCATCCAGACATATTACATGGGAAATACTTGTATGCACTAAAACAGACATCTTAGGAGAGGTGACAGGTCCCCTTTAAGTAGAAAAATGTATCATATTAATGTTAGTCGTATTACCTTATGTTTCCTGCTGCTTTTATAGCACCAACATACTCTGTGGTGCTGTACCTGACTCACATCATTGCCTGTCCCCCAATCCAGCTTTTTATCACACATACATGGAGGCCAATGTCATAGGAGGCCAATTCATTTATTGAAGGGTTTTTTTTTACATGTAAGAAGAAAGCTGCATGCCCAGGGGAAACCTACACAACTACAGAAAGAACATACAAAGTCAGGACTTATGTTGTCCTTGGTCGGATACAAACCCAGGACCTCAGGTTTATCATTAGTCCTATGTAAAACCATAGATGCACAGAATCCAGCTCTGCTCTACTACACCTGTATAACAGGTACAAAGACGAATACTAAACAGTAGATTGCAATCTACTTTCTTACCACTAGGAGGAGACCTTGTGTTTTTACTGAAGGCTCCAAGTCTACTGACATCCGAAGCTGGAACCTGTTTAGATTACACAATGCATCACTAATAATGTCTGACATCCTCTGAAACGGCTCATCCTAACAATAATTAGGTTTCTTGTAATATACTTGACCCGTGCCCCATCAGAGAGGCACAAATAACTTGTGGTCATAACCCTGAATTTATAGAACGCTATTAATAGTCAAAACAAACAATGCGGCTTACTGCTACTTTGGCAGCACATAAAGGAGTGGGGGATGGGAGATGCAATTATGCTTCAATAAAGCATTATAAAGGTTAAAAAACATCACTGAAAGGACCTGTAACAATGCAACCCTTCTGCCCTTTAATGACACACATTATCAGCCATTATGATAACATCCTAAAAATCAATTTCACATTATATTTTGCTGTCCACAATATGTAGAAAGTATTAACTACTTTTATTAAAGACAACCTCTGACCAGGGCAAAGGAGGCCAATTCTTTGCTTTTAATGTATGCCCACTGCACAGAGTTTTCCTTTAAAAACAAACAAACTCCATGCTGTTCCAAAGATATGGGCCTTTTTAGTTCTTTTGATAGTCTTTACCAATGGGGTATGGCTCACAGGATCCTCTTGTATTTAGACTGCTCAGCATTATTACCTTGTGGGCCACGTCCCATTAGTAAAGACCATAAAAACTAATTCTACATAACAATTCTCATATATCTAGAAGTAAATGGCAGCTTTTAAAAACAAACAAACAACTGAATCCTCAGGAGCAGTGGGAGTAAAAACAGACACTTTTGATCTGATGACAAGTCCTCTTAAAATAAAAGATGAACAAAATGTAGATATATATGACTTATAAATACAGCTGTATTATTGATCAATTTTCTCGTGTGTGTCACGTCCTCCTGGGAGATCTGGGGTCAGAAAATCATTACGTAGTGTGAATCGCAGGTCTTCCATATAGCCTGTGTGTCTTGTGTCCCATATTTCCGTAAATGGATTTCATTTCCTTTGATGCTGAAGATGTTAATGACCCTTTCTATGCTGGTTGGAAACATGCAGCTCTATCTCACAACTGCTCCTGACCTGAACATTTCCTCTCTCTATAAAATCTGGCCAGACCTTCTTTTCCTTGCCAGTGAAAGTTTACTTCCTGGTTCCCTGCAGTTGCTGTGCTGAAGTTGGAGATCATTGTTGCTCCTGGAGATTATTGTATGCTATGTTTGGGCGCATGCTTTCCTCATTATCCTATTCCCATTTGGTTTGTACATTCCTACCCTCGCCTATATTTCTCTCTACCTTTGGTGAGTGTTTTGTATGTTAGTTGCTTTTTATTAACCCTGTTTGTTTTACGTGTTTATACACTAGCATTTTAGTGCCAGGCCTCCTGGGGGAGGGCAGAGCTTAGGGTATAACAGGAGAACAGTAAGGCACATGACCCAAACCTCCTCACCATTAGAGGTACCTTTGGGAACAGGGATATTTAGGGTCCCAGCCCTAGGAACGGAGCAGGCCCCTTTCTTTAATCACATACAGTCACAGCGTGACAGGGGCATAACATGGCAATTAGAAATTTGCATTTGGGATTTTCTTATTATAGTCCCTTCCTAAAGTTTTAAGGTAAGTTTTCACCACTGCATGGTAGAATATTTTCTGTTTGACATTATGGCCACAAGATTCACCTAACCACAGCTTCATGTGCTGTAAATTCAGTTGGTGATACCTACTATTGAACTGTAGAACTTGCAGGAACACGGGATGTCGTCACGGACAGGAGGCAGATCAATAGTTAACAGTTTTATTTAACAACAAAGCACACTCCACACAGGGAGTGATAGGTGGCAGGGTAATGATGGGTTGAAGGGTAGTAGAAGAGAGTAGGACAGGATTGGAGAATGGCAAATCAGAATAGGGACAAATGTTAATACAATAACTAGAGAGGCAAAACTTATCGGAATGTAGTCTTCTTCTGTATGGCTTCTCAGGGTTCCAACGGTGGCACCGTCACCAGCAGCACGTGATGTCTGAAGGTGGACTGTGATGAGCAGGGATCCAAAAATGGCACCGACAACAGTGGCATGTGATGTCTCGAGGTCGTCTGTGGTGAGCAGGGATCCAATGATGGTACCAACAACAACGGCATGTTTCGTTCTGGCATAGTCTTTCTGGAGGCAGTCTCTTTCTCGTGCCCATGTGTGTCTGGCACGGTACTAAGTCCAACATATGAGGCCGCCAGAGCGAGACTTCACTCCGCTGTGTACACAGGTTTGGAGTGACAGGGTTTAGGCCTAGTCACCTGTCTCTCCTTGTGTCGCACCCCCATCATGGACCCCGATGTCAAGGCTGAGTCTCCTTCAATTGCAGAGAAGAATGGAGGTCTGTTGCCTAGTATTTCACCTGCGGTGGGCCTGTGTGGAGGAGTACTGTCGGGTCGGGTTGTATGTGAGTCGCTTGCCAGGGCTGTGGAGTACCCAGTACCGGGTCCGGTGTTCACAGGGGGATGTCACGGTGGCGACCTGGTCCATGGCCCTGGGCCCCGATGTAAAAGGGGAAAGTCTTTAAAGGGGTTTAGTGAATAGAGTTTATGTTTGTGACGCCACCTGTGGTATTCGGTTAGTGGGAACCGACGCTGCTTTAAGGAGTCGTCTGGGGTGATGTTATGGCAGCTAGATGGTATAACTTCCCACAGGTGAAGTGTATCCCCAGGGCTCCCGGTGTGTAGATGGAAGATGGTGAATGGCGCAGTAAAGAACAAGGACACAGGATGCAGTCTCTTTACCTGGTTTACTGAAGACTTCAGGCAGCCACAGTCCAGGGAGCCAGATCACAGGGCAGGCAGGGTCCGGCCGGTTTGGAAGCGAATTCAGAGTCCCCTTTACCAGGTGGAGTTAAAAGCCTTCCTCTAGCGCGGTGGTGTTGTAGTCCCTTACTGCCTATGGATTCAGATAAGGTCCTCACAGTTCTTCTCTCTGTCCCCCTTAAAGGATAGGACAATAACTGCATGACAGGTAACTGGAGCCTTTTTACGGGGACTCTAGCATGCCCCGGGCTCTATTTGTTACTGTGTCTCAGGTGTGTGTGGCGGACAGGTAACTTGCAGTTCAGCTGTCCTGCCGGTCTCTGCTGTAAGTTGTAGTGTCCCTTACAACTTCGGTGGTCTGGCTACCGGTTATCTGTGCCTCAGAAAGAGGCAGCCTGCTCTTAGCTGGTTTCCCCTGATGTCACTCTCCTGTGCTTCGCTCTCCTTCACAATCACTGAACAATGTTCGGCTTTCTGTATATCTCTTTCCAGGAGCTGTAGTGCTTCAGACTACATGGCCCCTTCAGACCTTCTGACACTCTATGTCGGTCTGCTCACTTCTGTCTCTCTGACAATCTGACCTCGCTTTCCCTCCAAACCACAATATATATGCATATGCAGGGGAGTCACCTAGTAATAGAATCAAAAGCTTTCTCTTGTGGCCTGGAGTGTGAACATGTTGTGTGTATGGTGGTTACCTGATAAAAGATATCCTTCATCGCTTCCAAACCTAACATCACTCTCCCCGTGAGGAAAGCAATGCTACTGTGATGACCAGGACCCTGGGGCACCACATATGTACAGCACGCTCTGCCCTGTCAGCAGACACTGCCCTCGACTCACCGCTCAGCTTTCACACCCTGGGTCTGAGCCTTTTCCCGCATGCTGCGCTACTTGGATCAGCCCCGCCTACTACATTCACATGCAAGGGTCCATCCTGGAAAGAATGTCTTCCCCCTTGCAACATGGGTGACAGCCCCGGCAGTTTCGGAGCCAGCATGGGAAAGGTACCTCTGCACCAGTTCTTCCTCTTACAGAACCGTTTCTTGCATGCATGTGCAGCGCCCCAGAGTCCTGGTCGTTGCAGTACTGTGGCTCCGCCACTATGGGGAGCTATGGTACGTCCGATGGCACTGAAGGAGTTCGTCTGATCAGGTATCACAGACACCAATATATTTCACAGTCGGGCCTCCGGGGGGAGCTAAGGGTTCTATTCACTAGGCCACTCCCCACCATAGTGGGTAAACTGGGGGTCAGGCAGGAAGTTAGTTCAGAAAGCTGACTGGGTTGGAACCAGGCAACACCTTGTGGCAGAGGGTGTTGTGGGGGAAGATACAGTAGGGTCTCTGCCAGGGGTGGGATCCTGGCAGAGGCTTGGCAACTTGGAAGAACGTAACGGGACCGTGCCTGCTCAGGATAGCGGCGGTGCCCAAGGAAGGATCAGAAGCGAGATAGATTGTGCTGACTGAGAAATGAGATCAAGCATTAGGAGAATACCAGTAGGGGTCGTGCTGTAAGACCGGAGCAACATCCTACTGAGGCGCACTACCGGTGGCCGGAACGCCGAGGGAGTATCATAATATCTAGCTTCAAGCAATACTCTAAACAGCGGCAGGACAGTCAGTCTAAGGCGGGCTGTCTAACTCATATCACCTATGCAGTCTTGGGGGGCAACTTGTGGAGAGGGGCGACTCTAGGGTCCCGGAAGAGCTCCGAGCCTACCCGTCAAACGGGTGCCGTCCCAACCAGTACATCAGGGAGGGACGGAGGATTAGCAGAACATCATCTAATCGAGTTGTGAGGGAACTTAAGAAACAGACACAACAGTTGTGGGGACTTTCCGTAAGCACAGCAGGGAAGGACCGCAACACCTAGCGCTAGAAGGAAGGCACAGATTTCCACCTGTGAAGAGAACTCTGGAGGTGCCATTGGACCGGCCGGACTTGCGCAGCCTGGTGAACCGTGTTCTGGACTGAGGACCCAGAGATCTTCAGTAAAGAGGTAAAGAGACTGCAACCTGGTGTCCTCGTTATTTAACCGCAACCTGCACCCCACAACTGCACCGCACCATCACAGCATCACCCTCACCACCACCGTCACCCATCATATCTTTCACTGTACGCCCCTCAGCAGGGCCACGGATCGGGCCTAGCCACCGTGACAATCCCAGAGCAGAGACTCAGAGCCTGGTACCGGGTACCCCTCGGCCCTGCGGCAGTGGGGGCGCTACACATGCATAACATGGATGGGCAAATACAGTTGAAGTTGATCATAGGCTATATGGTTGTATTAGTGCCTATGGCATGGCCAGCTTACACATCTTGATAGGCAGAACCATCATTCGCCATTATAGAGAAGTTTTAGAACATGTGCTCCCATTCGGACAGCATACTACTAAACCACATACTGCCTCCATGACAACAGCATGGCCTTGTAGCAGAAAAAGTGATGAGTTGGCTGCGTGCAGACCAGACCTTTCACCAACAGGAAATATTTGGTGCATTATAAAATGAAAAATCTGGCAAAGACAACTCAGGACTGCTGAGCAGCTAGAATTCTACATCAGACAAAAATGGGTCAACATTCCTCTACCAAAACTCCAGCAATTGATCTCCTAACTTCCCAGACAATTACAGATTGTTGTAAAAAGAAGAGGGCATCCTGCACAATGGTAGACATGGCCCTGTCCCAACTTTTTTACAAATTGTTGTCATCAAATTCTAAATGAGTTAATTTTTTGAAAAGGAGAAATGTCTAACATTCACTATCTGATCTGTGTTCTTTGTTTGGTTGTGATTAAAATATTTTTACAAGAGATTTCCACATTATTGCATTCTTGTTTTCTTTACATTTTACACAGTGCCAACTTTTTGGGACTTGGGGTTGTACATACAGCTCTGTAATCTTAAACAGTATTTCCATACAAAACATAAAATTGTGGATATTTCAACAAATCAGAAGTGCAATATCGACCGTTATAGTCTACAAATGATGAAAGATATTGGCAATGTTATGATTTCTTCTTCAATTTGGCAAGTGACACTAAGAAATACAACCATACTGGTTATCATCTTGGAATTAGCTTCAAAGTAAATTGTTACGTTGTCACTGATACAACATGCCCGTGACTTCATATTGTCATCAGTTTTTTGAAAAGCAAGCTAATTAAAATTTAACACCCGTTACGGTTGAACTCCCTGTTTTCACTTTTGAGAAAATGCCAAAGAAGAATGCTCTATCTTTTAATTTACAAATAGCTGACAAATTTTATCTTTTGGGGGAAAACCATGTAGATCAACAACAACTGTTACATTATATAAAGAAAAATAAATGTAAAATTCAAAAATGTGTTCTAAGTTGTGGTGTCTAAAGTAAAGTCTAAAACTTAGTAAACGCAGCCTGTAATAATAAAAAGGAACATGTTGCAGATTGCAGAGAATTGCCGGGGTGGAAGCCTAGATAGGCCTCTTCTTTGTATTCACAACAGAAAGAAAAGAGATATTTCCTTATCTTAAACAAGAAAAGTCTTCTGTGGGCAAAATCCAATTTGAGTTTCTTTGCATTTGATTCAGAAAGCCGTGAATGTCTGACAGTCCAATTTTATGTTTAATAAGTCACAAGGAATATAGAAGAACACTGTTTTTTAGGCTGTAACTTTTTTTTTCCATGTCTGGAAGATCTGCAATGCAAAGTAATTGTCTTGCTCATAGAGAAGTAATCATGTTAACGTATTTAAAATTTATGCTATCAGGGCTTCTAGGCTGAGCATCAGATGAAGCCGCTAAAGTACATCTTACTTTATGTACAGCAATGAATCAGGAGGAACATTGAGATGTTCATGTACGTCAAGTCAACATTTGCTGCAGGGACATTGCTTTCTCATCTGTGTCTACAGGTCAGGCCAGGACATCAAGGGTATGAAGTCAGATGAGTGTAAGGTAGCTAAGGTATGCTTCTGTTGAATAAATCAATTTACTTTTCTATGTATTAATAATGAAGTCCATGTAAGTTTTTTGGAAATGGGGGGTTGATCTTCACCATATTCCCTTTCAGTTGGATGGTGAGAACATGAACCAGGCTTTCCTCTACAAGGCACCACAATAGGCTAAAAGGGAGGAGGTCGCAAAGAAAAGCTCAAAACGGGACCCCTACTATGGTGCTGGGTTTGGCCAATCAAGAAAGAAAAGCTTTGGCGTTTGTTCCCCATCCATATTCGTTTCTCTCTTCTATAAAGTACTACACAAGTTGTTATTTTATATTTATTTTACTTACTTATATTATCTTATCATATACAAGACGTTATAATTGTCATTGCAATCTAAATTCTCTATCAGTATGTCTTAGGAGCGTGGGAGGAAACTGGAGTACTAAGAGGAAACCCAAGCAAACACATAAAAACTTCTTGCGAATGTTGCCCTTAGTGGAATTTGAACCCAGGACTTCAATGCTGCAAAGCAACAGTCCTAACCACTGAGCCGTAGATCTTGAGTCTTTTCCTAGTATGCCTACTGTATAAGTCTCCCTACCCCTACACCATAATTAGAAACTTGATCCCTTAGCCCCTCTGTCAGATGCTACGCAGCAAAACCAGTTCTCCTGCCTTGCAATAATGAGGGGCATGCAACCTTAAATACGTGTCTGTAAATGGAATTTCTGGTTTGGCTTCTTATTCTAAGTCATGTGACAAGGTCTTTTAAAGGGTCAATATTGATGTATAGGATGGCTATCAATAAGTGGTACCAGAGTTCCTGTCATTTTTCGCTCTGAAGAACTGGCTATTTGAATATTTAAATTCCCAGGCCTATAATGTATGGCCTATAAGGTCCCCTATGTCAACTTTGTGCTGTCCACAAGGATAAACTTTTCCCTTATACCACCTGTCAGGGGCCTTTCAACCAGGCAACAAGCTTTGCACTGATGAAGAGCAAACACCCTGAAACAACCGTTTGTAAATTTAGTTTCTGGTTTGGCTTGTTATCCTAAATCATTAGGCAAAGACCTTGAAAGGATCGATAATGACTTTTAAGATTGTTAATTCCTATAGACAGCACTAGAGCGTCTGTGCTTTTCCTCTCTAAAGATGTTGTCTGCATACATTATATCATACATACACCCTTGCACCATTGTGATAAAGGGGTCGTGGGATTGTCCACTACTAGGAAAGCTCCTTCTGAAACGAAATGCTATGCCCCAATAAAATAATAAAGCCAATTCTCACCGCCAGTGCCAGCTCTGTTCCAGCGGTGTTGTCACTCATGGTCCCAGGGCTGGGATGCGGTAGAATGACAAGTGATGCCCGGCGCCCAATCAGTGCTGGCGTCACTGTCTCCGCTTTAGGACAAACTGAACATGAAGAAAAAGTCTGGCTTGCAGCTGAGCCCTAGCTTCCTCTTCATGTTCAGTTCATATGAAGGTGGAGTGACACCAGCGCTTATTGGGCACCGGTGTCACATGTCACAACACCGCCCCACAGCCCCAGGGACAGCGAGTGCACAAACTGCGGGAACAGGACTGCCACGGGAGGTGAGTATAAGCTTAATTATCGGGGCCAAACATTTAGTTTAAGAAGGGGTTGCCCTAGTAGTGGACAACACCTTTAAGAAAATATTTGGGGGCAGTCATGAATCTAGGGGATAGAAAGCTCTGTAACAAAGATTAAATAAGTTGCTTTTAGGACCTGCATGACATTATGTAACAAACCACAAAAAAAGGATGTAGTGCCCCATTCCATTTTCATGACCCTAAGGGTCTGGTTATTCTTGGTATCACTAGCCTGCGACAATGGAGTAGTGGTCTATCAGCTGTCACCTCTCTATCCATAGGGGCTAACTTTTTAGCACTAGAATACTCCTTCAGGCAGATATTTTCCTTGCTTGCTAATTTGTCTCCAGTTTAGAAGACTCAGAGCATGTGCAATTCTCATCAGTTTTGCAGATAATACTTTGTCATTAAAGGGAACCTGTCACCCCCCCCAGGCATTTTTAACTAAAAGAGCCACCCTGTGCTTCACTAATACTGCATTCTGTCAAGGTGGCTCTTTTAGTTCGGGTCCCTGCAAGCGCTGAAATAATTGCTTTTAGAATTTGCCCCTGATACCTTGAATTAGACCTGGGGCATGTCTTTTCCCCCGGACGACGACCTTCCATGGTCGGAGCAGCAGCCGCAACAGCGACCACTTTGAGGAAGTCAACACGCAGCAGTCGCCTGTGTGTTCTGCTGTGGCCCCGGCGCCTGCGCTGTAAGTTTTTTTCGGGTAAGCGAAGTTTGCGCTGCCCTTCGAACTTACAGCGCAGGTGCCGGGGCCACAGCGGAAAGTCATATTGGAAGCAAGGGACGCACCGCAGTGGTCACTGACAAGGCGGTAAATCCGGGAGCCCCAGTGGGACGTTAATGAAGGCAGAGGAGGCAGAGCCCTGCACGCAGAGTGTTTAGTGACGGCTGGGAGGTGTTTCTGTCCGGGGGAAAAGACATGCCCCCAGGACGAATTCGAGGTATCAGGGACAAATTATAAAAGCTATTATTTCAGTGTTTGCAGGGACCCGAACTAAAAGAGCCACCTTGACAGAATGCAGCATTAGTGCTGCACAAGGTGGCTCTTTTAGTTAAAAAAGCCTGAGGGGGGGGTGACAGGTTCCCTTTAAAGTCTATGGGGATCCGGGAGAAACAGATGAAATTTGGAAAACATCAGAGTTCCATCTGAGTTTCATCATACATTTCATTGATACATGCTAAAAGTCAACGGTTAAGAAAAAAAAAATCAGATGGTCTACTGGCTTCAGTAAGAAGAAATGGATGAGAAAAAAATAGATACAGTTGGGATGCCATTAGGATACCACTAGGAGGCAATTAGTCTGATACCTGAGAAAAAAATGGTCCGTATTTCTCTGAAATGCTAACACTGACATGGATGTGTGAATCTAGGTTTTTGCCACCTACTCTGAGAGCAGCATGATGTTGAGACAAAGAGCCTGATTCCATCTGGAAGCCGCTTTCTGGGCTGCTTGCTGTAGTTTTGATAAAATGATTGTTTTATCAGTAGAATATCACTAGAGGACTAGTATACCTGCTGCCGTGTAGTCCTCCATATTCATGAGCTTTGTATAATCTCGCACACACCACTGATTGGCAACTTTCTGCCTATGCACAGTATACACAGAAAGCTACCAATCAGTTGTGTGGGTGGGGTTATACAGGGATCACCATTCACAGAGGTGGTAGATCTGCAGCAGTTAAAATGGAGATTTTATCATACCTAGAGCAAGTAGCTCAGTAGGTGAAACATCGTTGGTATCAGGGTTTCTGCCCCTACATCATGCTGCTCTCAGTTGAGATAGCAAAAACCCTGGGAGAATTCTTTATTAGTAAAAAAAGGCTCATATAGGCAAGTTAGAAACTAATTAGTTCAGATTTTGAGACATAATTCTGTGTTATAGTATGTGAGATTAAATGAAAATTGACCAGAAGTGAACAAAATAATGCAGCAAAATGCCCCATCTGCTTGGACGTCAAGGGTGCATGAGGCAGACAGGTCCTCGCTGTGATTTATCACTGTAATGATTGTCTCAATGACCAGTACCATAATGTGTAAGGCCTGTCCCCATCCATCTGTCAGTGCAGGGTCACAGATACTCAATGCAAGTCGATGTACATTTAGCTAGGTTTCAATACACATGCAAATCTCAAGCTCTCACATATTCTCATTGTGTTTATATACAGAATACTTTACTTATTGCTGTTTTTGCCTTTTTTTATTCAGTTTTTATATTGGACATGGATATTGATAAAAAGGCAATTAGCCATAGTCTTACCATTTATAGAGGCAATACACCTAAATTACATCTCCTTTCATATCACACTCACATACTAGGATATCATTGGTGGGGGGTTTTGCTTTAAGCAAATGGGGTTTTCCACAATAAGATGACACTATTAAGATATTAGCTTGTAAAGTTTATATTAAAATTTATGATAAGACCAGAGGGGCATTAGCAGAGATGTGGGCGTGTACTTTTCCTCCTGCATGACGTTGACCAATCATAAGCAGGAGCCTTCATGCATAGGAAAAAAGAGCATGTCTGTCTCTCAGCCTTCGTCTCTGAAACTACTATGTACCATAGAGCAGAGCTAGGCGTGATTACAAATACTTCCAGTTCTCAAGTTAAGGCAGTCAGTGTGGGGGAAGGAGATTACAGCAGAGATAAGTGTCATTACAAACATGTCTTCTCCTGTAGCTTTTTTTCTCACATCTCTGCCCCCCCCAACTGATTGCTGTGAAATGAAAGTAACAAGATGTGTTTGTAATCACATATACCATTGTGTGTCTACCATACATAGCAATCTCTTAACAATTTCATAAACGCCATATGTTTGGCTATAAGGAGACAGTTACATTATAGTTAACAAAACATTCTGTGTATTACATTTTGCCTTAAAATAATTTAATAATGCACATTTCTAATTAATGCAGGAACTTAATGAAAATCTGAGTTGGTGAAGGTAAGCATTTTAATATTTAGACATTGAGCTATTTATCATGTCATGGGAACTGCTGTATTCGTCAAGAAGAGACTGACATTTTCAACACCTGGCAAAGGATTTTCAATTCCTTAGCATTCGCAGGATGACGCAGGTGAAATAATGAACATGATTCATCTGCTTTAGTTTTGGCACACAACTCTTCTAGAAACTTTTTGTGCCAACTGAACAATTCTCTATTTTTTTTTGTTTGTGTTTTATTAATTATTAACTATCTTTGGGATTGGGATCAGCAGATTGCTGAATGCTAGCAGCAAAACTCACATGGCCAAGTACTCATTACTACATTCATGTTCTTGCAGAGGACATTGCACTTAACCTTCCTGTCATCCCACCAAAATACTGTTATAGCCCTGGGTGGATTCCTGCTTTCCACACCATGGATTAAGGAAAATATGAGCTGAGCCCTTTCATCCAATCGCTGCATTAGGGATCAGTCACATATTATTTGGAACAGAAGAAAAATAAAGTGGATCTAAATGTCATTGGCACTAACAAACAGCTGATTTTGCCAAGGAAAGCCTTGTTTGGCCAAAAGAATGTCCATCCATGTAATATATGGGATACTAAGATGAGTCAGTGCTCTCAAAAAGCTATTCTCCATTTCTGCTCATGACTGCCAGTTCTGTGGCATCCTATCCGTATGGCTACCCTGAAGCCATAAAAATGTCACCAATTTTATCATGCTAAAACTGGGCATTGTGGAAAAGTTGCTGCATAATTGAGTAAAAGGCATTTTTTTCTTTCCTCAATTTTTGAGCCATCCGACTACTAGAAGTTTACATCAGTGTATAGTTCTTGTACATGAGAACTGTACAGGTGGACTTCATTGTCTTTTTCATGGCTCAACCACTTGTTTTTTGTTTGCATAGATTGACCTCATCGCCACTTTGATCACTTAGCCATGCATAGAATTAATCACGGCTGTACTATCTTAATGCTATTATTAAAATTGATGTTTAATTATTCCTCACACTTTGCTGTGCATATAGCATTTAATTTTAACAAATGTGAGATCTGAAGGTGAAACCTCTATAGTTTCCCAATGACCTGTATTTAATCAATTGCTTGCCTATGATACATGATCAATCACCCTTTTATACAACATTGGCTGTGCCCCTACTGGTAACTCTTCTGTCTGCATTCAGGAATGCGGTTTTATGACATGCTCAGATGGGAATACACTTTTAAAGGAAGACTATGACCTTGAAAAAGTTTTCTACTATATATATATATATATATATATATATATATATATATATATATATATATATATATATAAAATATATCATGTTATATTAGCAGAACCAAACAAACATTACTTTTTGCCAAAGCACGTGTACAGTAGCTAATCAGGATAGGAACTGTGGGGATGGTGGGTAGAGACCAGGGGTGTAACTACAATAGGTGCAGGGGTTGCAATCGCACCCAGGCCCTGGAGCCTAGGGGCCCTAAAGGTCCCTTTGGCCTATAGAAAAAGACTATTGCTATTGAAGATTTAAAATATTTGGGGGCCCCGTTGGAGCTTTTGCATCGGGGCCCATGAGTTTCAAGTTACGCCACTGGTAGAGACTATAGGAACGATGGATGGGGCACATCCAGGGTGGGGGCTATGGAATTCCATGGCTCTCTTCTTCCCCCAGCAGAACACATTTTTTCTCTTCCTCCTTCATGGAGCTGAAATCTGGGAAGAGATTGGATAGTCTCCTGAAGTGAATGCCCTTTACTGCTGAGTATTTGGTACAATGTAGCAGGAAGTGGGTCTCATACTCCTGTACCTCCAGGGCACAGTCTGTCTTCCCTGGACTTAAAGCTCTGTCTGTGCCAGCCAGACTCGATGGCCAGATTGTGGTCTATACCGGCTCAGGAACTGGTGGTCTCTGGAGTTTCTCCAGATATGGAGGCAGCCTGTAGTGTCTCTGTAGACTCTGGTACATGGTCAGTTTCCGGGAGATGCTGATATTCTCCTTCCACTCACTGACATTCTCTCCTGGCCCTTGTCTACCATCTTCCCGAGTCTGGCTTTTGTCATGGTTGATGTTTCGGTCAGGTTGGGTTTGGGTGAGCTGCTTCCGGGGTCTTGGTTTGTTTGACCCCCTTATATGTAGCAGGGTACATGATGATGGGATCTTGGATATATATACAGTACTTATCATATTGCATGTATGTGAATCAGCTACGAAATGTCATGGTGGAGCGGCCCCCAAACGCAGGGCAGCGGGGTACTCGGTACCGGGTCTCTCTGTCTCGGTTCTGGGGATGTCACGGTGGCCCGACCCGATCCGTGGCCCTGCTAAGGGGCGCCCAATCAAAGGAGTAGGTAGAAGTCTGTCAAGTGTTCGAGACGCCACCTGTGGTATTCGGTCAGAATGACCGACGCTGTTAAGGGTCCGCTGGGGTGATGGAATGGCAGCTAGATGGTATACCTTCCCACAGGTGAAGTATGTCCCCAGGGCTTCCCACGAGGTGTAGATGGTGATGGTGTAGATCGCAGTAAATGACGAGGACACGGGGTTGCAGTCTCTTTACCTTTTACTGTAGACTTTGGCATCCACAATCCAGAGCACTGCTAACAGGGCAAGCTGAGACCGGCCGGTCCGAAGGCACATCCAGAGTTCCCTTTACAGGTGGAAATCAATAGCCTTCCTACTTGCACCTGTGTGTTGTAGTACCTCCCTGCTGAGCACCACGGGATAGTCCTCACAACTCTTGTATCTGTTTCTGATGTTCTCTCTCCGTCCCCCAGTTGGTATGGCTAGGACGCACCCGTATGACGGGGTAGGCCTGGAGTTATTTTATAGGGACCCTAGAGACGCCCCTCTCCCACAATTGCCTTCGTTGTCTGCTTAGTTGAAAAGGTGAGACAGCCAACCTAGAGTTGACTGCCCTGCCGTAGTTCAAAGTAATGCGTAGAGCCTGTTACTTCCTCGGCGTTCCGGCCGCCGGCTACGCGCCTCAGAAGGATGTTGTCACGATCTTAGGGCACAACTCCTCCCGGTACTATCTTCTGTGCTGTGATCTCGTTTCTCACTTCTCCACAATATACTTCGCTTCTTGCCCTTTCTTAGGAGGCCGCCGCAATGAAGTGCAGGCGCGGCTCCGTTACGATCTGTCTCTTGCTAGGCCACTGTCAGGATCCCACCCCTGGCAGGGACCCCCCTGAGTGTTCCCAAGCAACGCTCTCCTCTCACTAGATGCTACCTCGGCAAAACCCAGTCAGCTTCTCCCTAACTTCCTATCCAACCCCCAGTTTTACCAGAGTGTGAGGAGTGGCCTAGTAAATAGAACCTTTTGCTCCCCCTGGTGGCCGGAGTGTGAAGTGTAATGTGTGACTGTGATACCTGGTCAGGTGAACTCTTTTAGTACAATCAGACGTACCATCACTCCCCTTAGTGGCAGAGCGACAATACTGCACGACCAGGACTCTGGAGCGCTGCAATGGCTCACAATTATCCTGTAAAAACGTCCGCAAGATTAAAAAAGTGCATTACATAGCCTGGAAGAATACCCGGAAAGTGTACCGTAAGCACGCTGATACTACATCTCCTTGTAGGAAGCCTATCTATCAGTTAGTACATTGCAGATCCATTTAACACTCTATGGACACGCTTCCTAATTGCTATGTATGTTGCTGTTATTAATAAACATATTTAGACTGCTATTTGCAGCAGACCCTTCACTTGAGGGAGGAGAACACGTCTGGATCTCTCTGCTTGGGTAGCTATCTTTAGAAAGTGTGCAATTTAGAGAAGATGATTTCACGATAATTAAACAGAAATCATTTTTTCAAATCGCTTTAATTTCCTGCCCAGAGAATTGCGTTGCCAGTCTGAGTGGCGACGTAGGTGTTATAGTTTACTATGCTAAGTAGTGCTTAGTCAATGAAAATATATCATTTTTATCTAACATGTAAAAATATAGTATAGTGTCCTCCCACTATATTATTTCGTGAAGAAAAGGGACATTAATTTTTTATGACATATGTCCTTTAAAAAATGGTATAATTTTTTTTTCTTTTTGGTTTCAAGTTGATATTCAGACCCTTTGGGAATCTTTTACCTTGGGTGAGCGATGTTATCAATCAGAGAGCTTTAGATCAGGTTTACACTACACGACTGCCGATCACTAGCCATTTAATAGCTTGTTTAGAGAGTCCGACCACACTTCAGATGTGCACAGAACCATCAGCAATAGACTGTTTTGTGCCATCAGGTTTCCATTGTTCTCAGTAGCACAGATCCGGATTAGACAGCACAATGTGCTGCCGAAAACAATGATTTTTAAGCAACATTAGAAATTACTTCACCCAATGAACATCGAATGGTTGGCAGCCTGTTTACACTGCGCTGGTGTCAGTAATCCAGCTTTCCTACAAATGCTTGTTAATGATAATTGTCTAGCATTAATGCACCTTTACTTAGTTATGAAGACTCAAGAATTATAGCAACAGAAGGACACCTTGTCAGGTAATATGGAAGTGTGACAAAGAGACTGCTGATTTATAGCAAGGGTTATTTTTCTCTTAAGGCCAGAAAAGCATAATGACAAGAGTCATTCCTTAATATAAAATAATTTTAATAGATTCTTCCAACTTACTTTCAATGATGCAACAGAGACTAGAAGCTACAAGGTATGCTGCTGGATAGACTAGTTTCGATATTTGGGTAACTTGCATGCCTTCTCAGCGCTGTCCTATTCACTGTGTTACCTGTGCTGCTCCATCCAGTGTCAGGCCAACTGCCTCTGCAGCACTCCCAGCTTTGCTGCAGTCTCCTGCTGCTGCAGAATTTCCACCTGGCTATAGTGAGGTGTGGCCAGGTTTGACCAATGTGAAGTAAGGCCACCACCTTTCGGGGCTGACATCCACCATTTTATAATGCTGTATATCTGCCCCCAACCCTACCTGAAAGAGAATAAAAAGAGCTTTTATTATACTCATCTGCGAGGCGGTCTGGTCAGAGGAGTGTCGTTGGTCTTGGTCCAGGGCCTCCCATCTTCATACAATCGCCATCCTCCTGCTTGCTTTATGTGGATGACGTGTCTCTTCATCATTCACACAATCTCCTCCGCATCGCACTCTGGCATGAGTAGAAAACATCGGACTGCACTCGGATGACATCTGATAATCTTCTCCATTTTCTTCTAACAGCGTGCTCCGATTCTCGTATCACATTATGCTGACACTCTCGTCAGACTCTGAACAGAGTGTAATTTTCTTGGCTGAGAGAATCATAGGCCATCTGACCCTAGCCAACCAAGTACCAAGTAGGTTTAGTTACAGTATAACCCCTTAACGACCGCCGATACGCCTTTTAACGGCGGCCGCTAAGGGTACTTAAACCACAGCGCCGTTAATTAACGGCGCTGTGGAAAAAGTGAGTAGCGCCCCCCCAGAGTCGGATTTTCTCTGGGGTCTCGGTTACCGGGGGTAGCCGAGACCCCAGAGAACATGATTCGGGGTTTTTTTACCGACCCCCGAGTTGCGATCACCGGTAATTAACCGTTTATCGGCGGTCGCAAAAGAAAAAAAAAAACACGATTCCCCATTTAATTTCTCTGTCCTCCGATGTGATCGCACATCGGAGGACAGAGAAATGGGGTCCCCAATCGCCCCCGATGCCCCCCCGATACTCACCTGTCTCCCCCGGTGCTCCTCGTGGCTCCCGATGGGCGCCCCCATCTTAAAAATGGCGGGCGCATGCGCAGTGCGCCTGCCGGCACCCGGGAGATCTTTGGGGTCTCGGCTGCTGGGGGTAGCCGAGACCCCAAAGAACATGATCGGGGTCGGTTTGTACCAACCCCTGTTTTGCGATCGCCGGTAATTAACTGTTTACCGGCGACCGCAAAAAAAAAAAAAAAAGCGATGTGTAATTCTCTGTCCTCTGATGTGATCGCACATCAGAGGACAGAGAAATAGGGGGATTCGGGGACCCTATCATACTTACCGGTGTCCCTGGGTCCTCCTGTGTCTTCTCCTGGCCACCGGCTTCTTCCTATGGAAAGAAAATGGCGGGCGCATGCGCAATGCACCCGCTCTCTGCTGCCATCTGCCGGCCGGCAGGAGAGAGGAGTTGGGGCTAAAATTAGGGTTAGGGTTAGGGTTAGGGCTAGGGTTAGGGTTAGGGCTAGGGTTAGTGCTAGGGTTAGGGTTAGGGCTAGGGTTAGGGCTAGGGTTGGGGCTAAATTTAGGGTTAGGGTTGGAGCTAAATTTAGGGTTAGGGTTGGGGCTAAATTTAGGGTTAGGGCTGGGGCTAAATTTAGGGTTAGGGTTAGGCTTGGGGCTAAAGTTAGGGTGAGAGTTAGAGTTGGGGCTAAAGTTAGGACTAGGGTTGCGGCTAAAGTTAGGGTTAGGGTTGGGATTAGGGTTTGGATTAGGGTTGGCATTAGGGTTACGTTTGGGATTAGGGTTAGGTTTGGGATTAGGGTTAAGGTTAGGGTTGGGATTAGGGGTGTATTGGGATTAGGGTTAGGTTTGAGGTTAGGGTTGAGATTAGGATTAGGGGTGTGTTGGATTTAGGGTTCTGATTAGGGCTATGGTTGTTTTGAGGTTAGGGTTGCGATTATCCTTAGGGTTGTGATTAGGATTATGGATCGGGTTGGCATTAGGGTTAGACCTCTTTCACACTTCAGTCTTTTGACGTCAGTCTGAAACCGCCATTTTCGTCAAATAGCGGATCCGCCATTTTTTTTTGGCGGTTCCGCTATTTTCCCATAGACATGCATTAGCGACGGATTGTGGCGGATGGTCGTCCGTTCCATCCGCCATGTGATGGATCCGTTGAGATTTGGCGGACGTCATCTAGACATTGATGGCCATTGAAACGTTTTTTGTCTGCGCCAAAATGGCGGTTCGCGATGGATCCGTCGCATTCATCATTCCATAGAATGGCCGCCTATGGGCGACGGATCCTTCGTTACAGTCATTTTGGCGGATCCATCGCCCCAATCCGCTTTTTCAATTGCGCATGCTCCAAAAAGTAGATACTTTTCCCAGACAACCCCCAAGTAACGGATCCGTCAAAAAAACGGATCCGTTAGAACCGTTTTCTCAACAATTGTGACGGATCCGTCGATCCGTCACTATGTCGGAGCTGACTGACGCCAAACAACTGAAGTGTGAAAGAAGCCTTAGGGGTGTGTTGGGGTTAGGGTTGGAGTTAGATTTGGGGGCTTTCCACTGTTTAGGTACATCAGGGGTCTCTAAACGCCACAGCCAATTTTGCGCTCAAAAATTCAAATGGTGCTCCCTCCCTTCCGAGCTCTGCCGTGCACCCAAACAGTGGTTTACCCCCACATATGGGGCATCAGCGTACTCGGGATAAATTGGACAACAACTTTTGGGGTCCAATTTCTCCTGTTACCCTTGTGAAAATAAAAACTTGGGGGCTAAAAAATCTTTTTTGTGGAAAAAAAAAAATAAATATTTTCACAACTCTGCATTATAAACGTCTGTGAAGCACTTGGGCATTCAAAGTTCTCACCACACATCTAGATAAGTTCCTTGGGGGCTCTAGTTTAGTTTCCAAAATGGGGTCACTTGTGGGGGGTTTCCACTGTTTAGGTACATCAGGGTCTCTGGAAACGCAACATAATGCCCGCAGACCATTCTATCAAAGTCTGCATTCCAAAATGGCATTCCTTCCCTTCCGAGCTCTGCCATGCGCTCAAACAGTGGTCCCTGTTATGATCTGGTGGCCCAGGAGTAGCATTGGACATACTCTGGAGAAGGTGGTATCTATACTGACCGCGGGCCCTGAACTTAACACCGCAACTAGAAGTAGCCGTGGGATGTACCTACTGATCCTAGACACCTCGACACAGCCGGAGGACTAATTAACCCTATAGATAGAAAAGGGAAAACTATCTCGCCTCAGAGAAAATTCCCAAAGGATAGGCAGCCCCCCACAAATATTGACTGTGAGAGGAGAGGAAAAAACATACACAGGCTGAAAACATGATTAAGCAAAGGAGGCCAATCTAGCTAAATAGGAAAGATAGGACAGAGAACTATGCGGTCAGTATTAAAATACTAGCAAATATCCACCACAGAAAATACAAAAGACTCCACATCTAACTAAAGATATGGAGGGTATATCTGCCTCTCCAGAGATTCCAGCTTGACTGCATAAATCCTTACACAGATTAAGCTGGACAAGAAAAAACAAGAAATGCACTGAACAATGAGGCCCACAACATGTGGGCTGCAAAACAAGCAGAACTTATCTTGGTGAAAAGACCAGGAAGCAGGAGAAACCATGAAGGGATGTGAATCCCCCAGAATACAATGGACAACTGGCACTGACTGAAGGGTGAGGCCACACTAAATAGCCCAGTCCAGAGTGGACACACCTGATAACTGCTGTGAAGGACAGACAGCAGCGCTACCACTTATAACCACCGGAGGGAGCCCAAGAACAGAATTCACAACAGTACCCCCCCCTTGAGGAGGGGTCACCGAACCTTCACCAGAGCCCTCAGGCCGATCAGGACGAGCCAAATGGAAGGCACGAACCAAATCGTCAGCATGAACATCAGAGGCAACAACCCAAGAATTATCCTCCTGGCCATAACCCTTCCACTTGACAAGATACTGAAGCCTCCACCTTGAAAAACGAGAATCCAAGATCTTCTCAAAAACATACTCCAACTCCCCATCAATCAACACCGGGGCAGGAGGATCAACAGAGGGAACGACGGGTACCACATATTTCCGCAACAAAGATCTATGAAAACATTGTGGATGGAAAAAGAGGCTGGAAGGGCCAAACGAAAAGACACTTGATTGATAATCTCAGAAATCCTATAAGGACCAATAAACCGAGGCTTGAACTTAGGGGAAGAAACCTTCATAGGAACATGATGGGAAGACAACCAGACCAAATCCCCAACCCGAAGCCGGGAACCCACACGCCGCTGACGGTTAGCAAAACACTGAGCCTCCTCCTGAGACAAGACCAAATTGTCCACAACATGAGCCCAAATTTGCTGCAACCTGTCAACCACAGAGTCCACCCCAGGACAATCAGAAGGCTCAACCTGCCCCGAAGAAAAACGAGGATGAAACCCAGAATTACAAAAAAAAGGTGAAACCAAGGTAGCCGAACTAGCCCGATTATTAAGGGCAAACTCGGCCAATGGCAAGAAAGCCACCCAATCATCCTGATCGGCAGACACAAAGCATCTCAAATAAGTTTCCAAAGTCTGGTTAGTTCGCTCGGTTTGGCCATTTGTCTGAGGATGAAATGCGGAAGAAAAAGACAAATCAATGCCCAGCCTAGTACAAAAGGCCCGCCAAAACCTGGAAACAAACTGGGAACCTCTATCGGACACAATATTCTCCGGAATGCCATGCAAACGAACCACATGCTGAAAAAACAACGGAACCAACTCAGAAGAGGAAGGTAATTTAGGCAAAGGTACCAAATGAACCATCTTAGAAAACCGGTCACAAACCACCCAGATAACCGACATCCTTTGGGAAGATCTGAAATAAAATCCATAGAAATATGCGTCCAAGGCCTCTCAGGGACCGGCAAAGGCAAAAGCAACCCACTGGTGCATGAGCAGCAAGGTTTGGCCCGCGCACAAGTCCCACAGGACTGCACAAAGGAGCGCACATCCCGTGACAAAGAAGGCCACCAAAATTACCTACTAACCAAATCTCTGGTACCAAAAATCCCAGGATGGCCAGCCAACACAGAACAGTGAACCTCAGAAATCACTTTGCTAGTCCATCTATCAGGAACAAACAGTTTCCCCACTGGACAGCCGTCGTAAATCAGGGGAGATGGCAGAAAGAATCACCCCCTCCTTCAGAATGCCGACCGGCTCAAGGACCCCAGGGGAATCAGGCAAAAAACTCCTAGAGAGGGCATCAGCCTTAACATTCTTAGAACCCGGAAGATACGAGACAACAAAATCAAAACGGGAGAAAAACAGGGACCATCGGGCCTGTCTAGGATTCAGCCGTTTGGCAGACTCGAGGTAAATCAGATTCTTATGATCGGTCAAGACCACAATACGATGTTTAGCCCCCTCAAGCCAATGTCGCCACTCCTCAAATGCCCACTTCATAGCCAACAACTCATGATTACCGACATCATAATTGCATTCCGCAGGCGAAAATTTTCGAGAGAAGAAGGCACACGGTTTCATCAAGGAACCATCAGAATTCCTCTGAGACAAAACGGCCCCTGCCCCAAACTCAGAAGCGTCAACCTCAACCTGAAAAGGAAGAGAAACATCCAGCTGACGCAACACAGGGGCAGAAGTAAATCGGCGTTTAAGTTCCTGAAAGGCAGAAACGGCCGCAGAGGACCAATTCGTCACATCAGCGCCTTTCTTCGTCAAATCAGTCAGGGGTTTAACCACACTGGAGAAGTTGGCAATGAAACGGCAATAAAAATTAGCAAAGCCGAAAAATTTCTGAAGGCTCTTCACGGATGTGGGCTGGATCCAATCATGAATGGCCTGAACCTTAACCGGATCCATTTCTATAGATGAGGGAGAAAAAATGAAGCCCAAAAAAGAAACCTTCTGTACTCCAAAGAGGCACTTAGACCCCTTCACAAACAAGGCATTATCACGAAGGATCTGAAACACCATCCTGACTTGTTTCACATGAGACTCCCAATCATCTGAAAAAATCAAAATATCATCCAAATACACAATCATGAATTTATCAAGATAATTCCGAAATATATCATGCATGAAGGACTGAAACACAGATGGAGCATTAGAGAGTCCGAATGGCATCACAAGATATTCAAAATGGCCCTCGGGCGTATTGAACGCAGTTTTCCATTCGTCGCCCTGCTTAATACGAACAAGATTATATGCCCCTCGAAGATCAATCTTAGTAAACCAACTAGCACCCTTAATCCTGGCAAACAAATCAGAGAGCAAAGGCAAAGGGTATTGGAATTTGACCGTGATCTTATTCAAGAGGCGATAATCAATACAGGGTCTCAAAGAGCCATCCTTCTTGGCAACAAAAAAGAAACCTGCTCCCAATGGAGAAGAAGATGGCTGAATATGCCCCTTCTCCAAAGACTCCTTAACATAACTCCGCATGGCGGCATGTTCTGGCACAGACAGGTTGAAAAGTCGACCCTTAGGGAACTTACAGCCTGGAATCAAGTCAATAGCACAATCACAGTCCCTATGCGGTGGAAGGGAACTGGACTTGGGCTCATCAAAGACATCCTGGAAATCTGACAAAAACTCAGGAACTTCAGAAGAGGGGGAGGAGGAAATTGACATCACAGAAACATCATCATGAACCCCCTGACAACCCCAACTAGTCACAGACATAGATTTCCAATCCAACACCGGATTATGCACCTGTAACCATGGAAACCCCAGCACAATAACATCATGCAGATTATGCAACACCAGAAAACGACAATCTTCCTGATGGGCTGGTGCCATGCACATGGTTAACTGTGTCCAAAACTGAGGTTTATTTTTAGCCAATGGTGTAGCATCAATGCCCCTCAAAGGGATAGGACTCTGCAAAGGCTGTAAGGGAAACCCACAACGTCTGGCAAATTCTAAGTCCATTAAATTTAAAGCGGCGCCTGAATCCACAAATGCCATGACAGAAAATGATGATAATGAGCAGATCAGGGTCACAGATAACAGAAATTTAGGTTGTACAGTACTGATGGTCACAGAACTAGCGATTCTCTTGACACGCTTAGGGCACTCAGAAATAACATGAGCAGAATCGCCGCAGTAAAAACACAACCCATTCTGACGTCTGAATCCTTGTCGTTCAGCTCTAGACACAATCCTATCACATTGCATAGGCTCAGGACTCCGCTCGAAAGACAACGCCATAGTGTGCACAACTCTGCGCTCACGCAAGCGCCAATCAATTTGAATGGCCAGAGACATAGAATCACTCAAACCAGAAGGCGTGGGGAACCCCACCATAACATCTTTAACGGATTCAGAAAGACCTTTTCTGAAAATTGCCGCCAAAGCATCCTCATTCCATTTAGTCAAGACAGACCATTTTCTAAATTTCTGGCAATATGATTCTGCCGCTTCTTGACCCTGACACAGGGCCAACAAGGTTTTCTCAGCATGCTCTACAGAGTTAGGTTCATCATACAATAACCCAAGCACCAGAAAAAAGGCGTCTACATTAAGCAACGCCGGATTCCCAGGTTCCAGGGCAAATGCCCAATCCTGGGGGTCGCCACGCAACAGAGATATGACAATTTTAACCTGCTGGATGGGATCACCAGAGGAACGGGGCTTCAGAGCAAAAAACAGTTTACAGTTATTTTTAAAGCTCAGAAATTTAGACCTGTCCCCAAAAAACAGATCAGGAGTTGGAATTCTAGGCTCTAAAGCTGGAGTCTGAATGATATAATCAGAAATACCCTGTACTCTAGCAGCAAGTTGATCCACACGAGAAGCAAGTCCCTGAACATCCATGTCAGCGCCAAACTCCTGAACCACCCAGAGGTAAAGAGGGAAAAAAAAACAACAGAGTACAGAAAAAAAAATGTCTCAGCACTTTCTTTCCCCTCTTCTGAGATGCAGTTAATTCATTGTTGGCCAGTTGTACTGTTATGATCTGGTGGCCCAGGAGTAGCATTGGACGTACTCTGGAGAAGGTGGTATCTATACTGACCGCGGACCCTGAACTTAACACCGCAACTAGAAGTAGCCGTGGGATGTACCTACTGATCCTAGACACCTCGACACAGCCGGAGGACTAATTAACCCTATAGATAGAAAAGGGAAAACTATCTCGCCTCAGAGAAAATTCCCAAAGGATAGGCAGCCCCCCACAAATATTGACTGTGAGAGGAGAGGAAAAAATATACACAGGCTGAAAACAGGATTTAGCAAAAGAGGCCAATCTAGCTAAATAGGAAAGATAGGACAGAGAACTATGCGGTCAGTATTAAAATACTAGCAAATATCCACCACAGAAAATACAAAAGACTCCACATCTAACTAAAGATATGGAGGGTATATCTGCCTCTCCAGAGATTCTAGCTTGACTGCATAAATCCTTACACAGATTAAGCTGGACAAGAAAAAACAAGAAATGCACTGAACAATGAGGCCCACAACATGTGGGCTGCAAAACAAGCAGAACTTATCTTGGTGAAAAGACCAGGAAGCAGGAGAAACCATGAAGGGATGTGAATCCTCCAGAATACAATGGAATGGACAACTGGCACTGACTGAAGGGTGAGACCAGAGTAAATAGCCCAGTCCAGAGTGGACACACCTGATAACTGCTGTGAAGGACAGACAGCAGCGCTACCACTTATAACCACCGGAGGGAGCCCAAGAACAGAATTCACAACAGGTCCCCACCACACATGGTGTATCAGTGTACTCAGCACAAATTGGACAACAACTTTTGGGGTCCAATTTCTCTTGTTACCCTTGTCAAAATAAAAATTTGGGGGCTCAAAAATCTTTTTTGTGGAAAAAATTTTTTATTTTTATTTTCACGACTCTGCATTATAAACTTCTGTGAAGCACTTGGGCATTCAAAGTTCTCACCACACATCTAGATAAGTTCCTTGGGGGGTCTAGTTTCCAAAATGGGGTCACTTGTGGGGGGTTTCTACTGTTTAGGTACATCGGGGGCTCTGCAAACGCAGACCATTCTTTCAAAGTCTGCATTCCAAAACGGCGCTCCTTCCCTTCAGAGCTCTGCCGTGCACCCAAACAGTGGTCCCCCCCACACATGGGGTATCAGTGTACTCAGAACAAATTGGACAACAACTATTGGGGTCCAATTTCTCTTGTACCCTTGTGAAAATAAAAACTTGGGGGCTAAAAAATCTTTTTTGTGGAGAAATTTTTTTTTTATTTTCACGACTCTGCATTATAAACTTCTGTGAAGCAGTTGGGCATTCAAAGTTCTCACCACACATCTAGATAAGTTCCTTGGGGGGTCTAGTTTCCAAAATGGGGTCACTTGTGGGGGGTTTCTACTGTTTAGGTACATCAAGGGCTCTGCAAACGCAACAGACCATTCTATCAAAGTCTGCATTCCAAATCGGCGCTCCTTCCCTTCCGAGCTCTGCCATGCGCCCAAACAGTGGTTTACCCCAATATATGGGGTATCAGCCTACTTAGCATAAATTGCACAATAAATTTTGCGGTCCAATTTCTCCTGTTACCCTTGAGAAAATAAAAAAATTGCAGGCTAAAAAATCATTTTTGAGAAAAAAAAAGGATTTTTTATTTTCACGGCTCTACTTTATAAATTTCTGTGAAGCACTTGGGGGTTTAAAGTGCTCACCACACATCTAGATAAGTTCCTTAAGTGGTCTAGTTTCCAAAATGGGGTCACTTGTGGGGGGTTTCTACTGTTTAGGCACATCAGGGGCTCTCCAAACGCGACATGGTGTCCGATCTCAATTCCAGCCAATTCTACATTGAAAAAGTAAAACGGCACTCCTTCTCTTCCAAGCTCTGCAAAGCGCCCAAACAGTGGTTTACCCCCACATATGGGGTATCGCCGTACTCAGGAGAAATTGCACAACAACATTTGTGGTCTAATTTCTCCTGTTACCCTTGTCAAAATAAAAATTTGGGGGAAAAAAATAATTTTTGTAGAAAAAATGCGACTATTTATTTTCACGGCTCTACGCTATAAACTTCCATGAAGCACCTAGGGGTTTAAAGTGCTCAGCACACATCTAGATAAGTTCCTTAAGGGGTCTAGTTTCCAAAATGGTGTCACTTGTGGGGGAATTCCATTGTTTAGGCACATCAGAGGCTCTCCAAACGCAACATGACGTCCGATCTCAATTCCAGCCAATTCTATGTCGAAAAAGTAAAACGGCACTCCTTCTGTTCCAAGCTCTGCAGTGCGCCCAAACAGTGGTTTACCCCCACATATGGGGTATCGATGTACTCAGGAGAAATTGCACAACAACTTTTGTGGTCTAATTTCTCCTGTTACCCTTGTGAAAATAAGAATTTGTGGGCGAAAAGATCATTTTTGTGTAAACAAATGCGATTTTTTATTTTCACAGCTCTACTTTATAAACTTCTGTGAAGCACTTTGGGGCTCAAAGTACTCACCACACATCTAGATAAGTTCCTTAAGGGGTCTAGTTTCCAAAATGGGGTCACTTGTGGGGAGTTTCCACTGTTTAGGCACATCAGGGGCTCTCTAAACGTGACATGGCATCCGATCTCAATTCCAGCCAATTCTGCATTGAAAAAGTCAAACGGCGCTCCTTCACTTCCAAGCTCTGCAGTGCACCCAAACAGTGGTTTACCCCCACATATGGGGTATCGTCGTATTCAGGAGAAATTGCACAACAATATTTATGGTTAAATTTCTGTTTTTACACTTGTGAAAATAAAAAAAAATGGTTCTGAAGTAAAATGTTTGCAAAAAAAAGTTAAATGTTCATTTTTGCCTTCCACATTTTTTCAGTTCCTGTGAAGCACGTAAAGGGTTAATAAACTTCTTGAATGTGGTTTTGAGCACCTTGAGGGGTGCAGTTTTTAGAATGGTGTCATACTTGGTTATTTTCTATCATATTGACCCCTCAAAATGACTTCAAATGTGATGTGGTCCCTAAAAAAAAATGGTTTTGTAAAAATTAGAAATTGCTGGTCAACTTTTAACCCTTATAACTCCCTAACAAAAAAAATGTTGTTTCCAAAATTGTGCTGATGTAAATTAGACATGTGGGAAATGTTATTTATCAACTATTTTTTGTGACATATCTCTCTGTTTTAAGGGAATAAAAATACAAAGTTTGAAAATTGCAAAATTTTAAATTTTTTTGCCATATTTCCATTTTTTTCATAAATAATCGCAAGTAATATCGAAGAAATGTTACCACTAACATGAAGTACAATATGTCACGAAAAAACATTCTCAGAATCAGCAGGATCCGTTGAAGCGTTCCAGAGTTATAACCTCATAAAGTGACAGTGGTCAGAATTGTAAAAATTGGCCTGGTCATTAAGTACCAAATTGGCTCTGTCACTAAGGGGTTAAAATCAGAAAAAAACTGTAAATTGAAAAATTAATTTCTAGCACTTTTGTCAAGCTGCTGTTCACTTCTTGTCAAATAAATAAGATGTTTGTATGATTTCTATTTTCTATGACTGCACTACTTAGCACCCCATCCTCTTATGGATACTTTTAAAAGTCATTAGGGTGACCCAGATGACTGCAATTCCCTTTGTGCAAGGCACTTTAGAAAAGAAACAGCACTGCATTCAGAAAGGATAGGAAAGATAAAAAAGTTGGAGGGCTGTGTATTTTCATTAAGGCTATAAGCACACGTTGCGGATTTTGCTGCGGATCCGCAGCAGCTTTCCATGCATTTACAGTACAATGTAAACCTATGGAAAACGCAATCCACTGTGCCCATGCTGTTTACATTCCGCAGCATGTCAATTTTTTGTGCGGATTCCGCAGCGGTTTACACCTGCTCCTCTATAGGAATCCACAGGTGTAAAACCGCAGGTGGAATCCACATAAAATCTGCGGTAAATCCGCAGGTAAAACGCAGTGCCTTTTACCTGCATATTTTTCAAATCCGCTGCGGAAAAATTCGGAGAGCTCAAAACTACGTGTGCACATACCCTAAATCCAATGTAAAACCTGTGCTCAATGATTGGGGAGAGCTGCGACAATGTAGAGCAAGTGTGGGTAGACGTACATGGGGATGGCAATAATGGAAAGCTGCTAATTGGAGTTTGCTACAAGCCTCCTAATACAGCTGAACAGGTAGAGGATGAAATGCTGCAACAAATTAAAAAGGCAGCAAATAATAGGGCCCTTAATATAGGGGATTTTACCTATACAGACAATCAAAGGGACATAGAATCTCCTGGTTGTGCTAAAAGCTGTGCGTTCTTATCCACAGTGAAAGACGATTACCTCTCTCAGCTAGTAGATGAACCAATCAGGGGAGATTATCTGCTGGATCTGGTTCTGTCAAATAGACCAGATACAAGTTCAGATCTACAGGTCAGAAAGCATTTTGGAAGCAGTGACCATAATATGATAAGTTTCATTGTAATATTCAATAAAACATTTTATGGGGAAATGCAAAAAGCTGGAACCTTTAGAAAGCTAATTTCAACAAAGTAAGGGAAGACCTTAATCAAGTAGCCTGGGACCATGTCATGGTAAGTGGGTATGCTGAACAAAAATGTGGCATATTTAAGGAAATACTTCTAGAATCCTATCGAAAACTCATACCCTCCAGTAATAAAATGTCAAGGAATAGAAAGAAACCATTATGAATAAAGACCGTACAAATTTTAATAAGAGAGTAAAAAAGGGCATTCAAAATCTTGAAGGCTGAGAAGACAAAAATAGCATTTCAGGAGTATAAAGATCTGAATAAGAAATGTAAAAAAAGAAATTAAATTAGCAAACACAGCTACTGAAACACAAATCACAAACACTTTCAAATAAATCCCACAATTTTTTTTAAATAGATCAATGCAAAAATGAAAAAAAAAACAGATGGTATCGGTCCCTTGAAAGATCATAATAATAAGATAAATATAGAGGACAAAGAAAAGGCTGAGATATTAAACAGACACTTTTTATCCGTGTTCACCAATGAACTGTCTGTTCCAGAGATCATTCAACAAGGCAAAAATCAAAGTTCACCATAGGATATAACTAGTTTAACACAAGAAGGAGCATGTCTGTCTCTCAGCAAATTAACATTGAATGTGCAGCAGAAGTGGGTTGATACCCACAAATTGCTGATACCACCAAATATTGCTATATCTCTCTGCCCAGATGGCATTCCTCCACGGATATTGAAGGAAGTGAGCTCAGTAATTGACAAACCAATGTATCTCATATTCTTAGACTCTCTTGTAACAGAGTTGGTGCCATAGGATTGGAGGATGGCTCATGTGGTACCGATAAATAAGAAAGGTAAGAAGGTGGATCCAGGCACCTACCGCCCGGTAAGTCTGACATTAGTAGTGTGCAAAGTTTTTGAGCACATTATAAGAGATGACCTGCATAAATACATTACAGAGAATTATATAATAACTGACAACCGTTCATGAAAGGTGGGTCGTGTCTAACTAACATGTTGGGTTTCTATGAGGAGGTAAGAGCAAATCACCGGTTTCTGACTCGGGACTAGAGGGTATGTATGCACATACTCCTGGACAGTGGGCGTGGCCTCACCTCCAAACACTTTTTTGGAGCGAATCAGCACCCTCTAGTCAGCCACGCTTACAGAATGGCCATGTTTGTAGATGGGAAGTGGCCTCTCTCTATATAAGTGTATGGAGTGAGGCCACGCCCACAAGACAGGCTCTGGCATATGTATAACTTGCACATACCCTCCGGTCCCTGGTCAGGAAGCAAACAAGATTTTATGGTGTATAAATGGGGAGATAAAATCCTGTGATCCCAACGTATTTTCACCCCTTTATATATCACTGGTGAGGCCATATCAAGAATATGGGATCCAGTTTTGAGCTCCACATTTTAAAAATTATATTCAGAAGTTATAGTCAGTTCAAAGACGGGCAACTATATTATTACAAGTGCATATGATGAGAGGTTGGAAATGTTGGGCTTGTTTAGCTTTGAAAAAAGAAAGATGTCTCAAAGGAGATCTCATTTACATGTATAAATATATGTGTGGCCAGTGCAGAGGACTGGCACATGACTTATTCCTTCCAAATATCATACTAAGGACCAGGAAGAAACTCATTACGGGTGGAAGAAAGGCGATTCCGGCAGCTGAATAGGAAATTTCCTTAGTACACAGTGGCCAGCCGTGTTCTTTTGAAGCCTTATGGCTACGGGTCTGAATCCATTGTAGCCTCCAGGTCTCCTCTAGGCATTTTACTTTCCATTGAGAATACTCTATCTTTGCGTGCCTGTACAATGAATACATTTCATTTACAGAAAGTATTTACTGTATTTAAACCACATGGAAGCACAAAAGTCTATGATGAATATATAAATTGATAGAACCTGCTAGATTCACAGAAGTGTATAATTATTGATAGATAGTAATATTATTTTCTGCAGGTGAATTTTCAGTGTTAGGAACATTAAGTCAATTGATGAGACCAATGAAATGCCTGTAATTTCAATAGTTAAGAAGAAAATTGAAAATCAGATTTATAAGTTAATATTTAAAAAAATTGAAGAGCCCTTTAAATGATGTTTTGCTCATTGCTCAGCAATGTATGAAGTGGATGCGGTACTATACACCATGAGGCTGAAATCTAACACAATCATTACTGCATAAACTTATCATGATTATGGCTTGATTGCAGCATGTAGAATTTGGATGGCAGTATACGCATGGCATATACCCAAAAAATATAACCAACGGCATAATGTTAATTTAAACGTGAATGCTAATGGCTCATACAAACGATCCAATGAACGCGTACCCAACTGAGAGATGTTTTATGAATAAGTAAAACAACCTGAAAGGTTATTAGGAATGTGCTTATCTTTCCAACTAATTGCTCTATGAATGGCCAGAATATTACAGTTTGATAGTGCTTTAATTTTATTTATAGACCTTGTTATGACATCCAGAGGATGGAAAGCTGGGAATAAGCCAGGGCCTTTTTTGCCATGAACCGTTTCTCTCTCTCCGGCTTAATTCTACAACATAGCTACTTCATCCAGAACATCTAACATTACCGCGAAGAATGTCTGCTGCCTTTTAAAACACATTTTGGCAACAATCAATCTCTATAACGTTTTGTTTGTTAAACACAAGACTCTACTTGTTCTAGCACCACGGTCAGTTCTTGTTTTCCAGCATTATCTGACTCAACATAAAATGTCATGACATTGTGAATTTTACCTTAGGTGATTCAACAGCAAAGTGCTATGTGGTATCAAACTGCAAATATGAAAAACAATTAATAAAAAATGCCTAAATGTAAAATTAAACTGAAATCTCTAAAAGCCAGGGGCACCTTCAGGCAAAATGTAGATGTCTTGATGCAAAATGTAATCTCTAGCCAAAAATATTGCTACTAATCCCCATCTATCATCATAAAGAATCTCAAAAAAAGGTCAATTTATGGACCCAACTGGATACTGAATTTTTTATGACTTTAAGCCTATGTAGATTATGTACCTAACACTTTTAACATAGCCATCCAAAGCCAACCATTCATATCCATGTTACACCTAGAGAATGTTATACCTTCTACCCACTCGTCTCTCTGAAATGTCATGTTATGTAGGACCCCAGTGAAACACAGGGCTCTGGTAATAATAACACATAAATGGGTTGTTGAATTGTCTAATAAAAAGTGACTCGATATCAAAGAAATGCTGATGAGCATGGAGAAGTCTCTCATTTTGATGACTTTAACATCAGTAAAAACGATAGTGTCCTTAAATTATAAACGCAATGTTTTCCTCATTTTTTAAAAGTTGAGTCTAAATTGTCCTAGACTTAAATAATTTCAGAGCTAAATGGGAAATAAAGTGGTGGTTTCTAAACCAGGGTTGAACTGGCCACCAGAATAATTGAAGATATCGTAGTAGTCCCAATTCTTAAAAGAGTCGTCCACAGGTAAATACTTCCGGGACATAGTGCGCCGGCGCATGCGCACTAATGCTCTTCGGCTTTGCCCGCATTTGGGCAAAGCATACTGCGCGTGTGCAAGGCAAGATTGCCTTGCGCAGGTGTATTCTACGGAGGAAAGTGAATCAACTTCAAGACAATATTGCGGCCATCTTGCAGCCAGCGGGAAAGGAAGGGGTGAATAAAAGACCCGAAAACACCGCCCATTGGGCCAAAAAAAAGGGCCCGCCAAATTCAGGTGACAGGTTCCCTTTAAATATCCTGCAGCCCCACCCAGCAGGGAGCAACACTGAGCAAAGATAAGCCTATTTCTCCGGGCATGGACTACAAGTCCGAGATGACACAAAAATAAAGCTGTTACCTGATGACTGGAGCACAGACAGGAAGGGCAGACACCAATATTGATATCACAACATCCAAGTTTTATCCAAAGGAAATATGAGAGGAGCGATCCGTTAGTGGCTTATGATTGGCTGCAGCACTCCTATGACTTGACAATGTCACAAGATTGCCAGAAGATGCAGTCCTGACATACCTGGAATGGTGTTGGTCCAAAAGAGGAGAATAGTCTGCAACCCCTATAATACAATCTTGAACTTCAAAGGTCCAGCAGATGACAACACAATTGAAGTTGATTTTGATCCCATCACCAGACTTGCCAATATGATTTTTTTTTATCTGGACAACTTATCCCAAAATCACAGAGCAGCCAACATATTTTACAGAAACACTGGAAAACCATAATTAATCATGAAAGTAATTAGCCTAGTTCACTTGTGGATTTTGCAGCAATTTTATTCTGCACCAAAAACCACAGTTCAAACCAGTTCTCAGAGGAAGATCTCGGCATGAATGTTGTTGCATTCCTACATGTATTCCTTAGCGTTTTTATTTACATTTTCACCTATTCATTCTAATGGGTACAATGTGCTACTAAAACACTGAAAGAATATGCATCTCTAGTAGTTCATCTACGCAGTTCCACTTTTCACAATAAATTACATAATTTACTAAGCTGATTTCTTGTTTCAGAAAACTCCTGTTCTCCTGGTTTTTAAAAAACAAACTGTTCTTTACTCACTCTCCCCAATTCCTACACTTGGATTCTGTCGCTGCTCCCAGTATCTGTTATAGTCTGTAGCGCTGACGTCGCGTTGATGGCCAAAGGTTGAGCTCAGCGCCTCTCCCTGAGTGCCATGCCTTACCGGTAGGAGCCGTTCAGAGCTACTGAGCTCCATTACTGGCTGCCGTGCTGTTGGTATGATGTCAGCACTGCAGGCAGTACCAGACGCCAGGATCAACAGTGGAGACTCAATGTTGGACCTGGGGAGTTTGAGTAATGCACAGATTGCTTTTCTAAAACAAACTGGAGCTGTTGAAAAAGGGTATTCTGAAACCGAAAAAGCCCTTTAATGTTCAGTTTCATTGTTTCGGAGTTTGACTGTTTTTGATTGACACCTGTATACACTCTGTGCCGGCAAGAGGAGGTGTTGCGTATACTAATGCCCCAGTTTCTGTTCATAGTAAAAAAAAATCCCTGCTTCATTTCTCTGGACTTTCCTTGTAAAGTCATTATGGTCTCTATGTAGGACAATGATATGAGAACAAGCACTTAGGCACTCGGCACATTACCATAAACCTTATTTAATGATCCATCGGTACAATATATTTCTTTTTACACTAAATTCAAACTTTGAATTTTCCAGGTTAGACAATCTTTTTAGTGCTATGTGATAAGAGTAGGCAAGTTTTATAGGACAGGGACAAATTGCAGCTGTCACTTCTAATACGTGCAGCACTGCATATTATCTTCGTAATATTATAGAAATTAGAATTGTAAATTCAGGTTCCCAGTTTAGTGAGAAATCAGTTACAGCGTATACAAGCTCGCTGCTCGGAACAGCACTTCATCACCTTAAAGGTTCACCCATTTCCTACAGCACTCTGACAGTCCGGTCTGCAGTGCGGGGGGCGAGCGGAGCAACTCTAAAGAGCCATAATTATTCATAGACTATTATTAGTCTCCGGCTGCTTCAGACCTATATTCTCACCAGCTCCTTTGGGTCACTTAAATGGGTTAGACGAACTTCTTATGATTTCTTTACCACAAGGTTTATGTGACTTAGGCTCCGGCTCCATTTCAAGGCAGCCTAATTGGAAAGCTTATTTATATTCATGAGTTTTTGGCACTTGTCACTGAACATCTTTGTGTGGATCCAAATTTTCAATGCAAATTGGATCAATGAATTTCAGAGCCGCTTCTGGTACGATGAAAAGAATGATGCCACAGTGATAAATACCTGTAAAGCATGGCTGATTTTTTTTCCAAAATAACAACATTCTGTGTTTGTACAGTATGTGAGGTCTAAAGGCTGAGTCACACATAACGATATCGTTAACGATATCGTTGCAGCGTCACGCTTTTGGTGACGTAGCAACGATCTCGCTAACGATCTCGTTATGTGTGACAGCGACCAACGATCAGGCCCCTGCTGGGAGATCGTTGGTTGTTGGGGAATGATCAGGACCATTTTTTGGTCGCTGATCACCCGCTGTCATCACTGGATCGGCGTGTGTGACGCCGATCCAGCAATGTGTTCACGGCCCTGCGCTTAGTAACCCGATATTTACCCTGGTTACCATTGTAAAAGTAAAAAAAAAAACAGTACATACTCACATTCTGATGTCTGTCATGTCCCCCGGGGTCCACAGGGTTAAAACTGCTTTCGGCAGGAGCGCTGCTATTGCACGCGCTGCTGCCGAGAGCTTCCCTGCACTGACTGTGTCAGCGCGGCCGTAAAGCAGAGCACAGCGGTGACGTCACCGCTGTTACTGCCGGCGCTGACACATTCAGTGCAGGGAAGCTCTCGGCAGCAGCGCGTGCAATAGCAGCGCTCTTGCCGAAAGCAGTTTTAACCCTGTGGACAGCGGCGGGGGACGTGACAGACATCAGAATGTGAGTATGTAGTGTTTTTTTTTTTTACCTTTACAATGGTAACCAGGGTAAATATCGGGTTACTAAGTGCAGCCCTGCACTTAGTAACCCGATGTTTACCCTGGTTACCCGGGTGCTGCAGGGGGACTTCGGCATCGTTGAAAACAGTTTCAACGATGCCGAAGTCGTTCCCCTGATCGTTGGTCGCTGGAGAGAGCTGTCTGTGTGACAGCTTCCCAGCGACCACACAACGACTTACCAACGATCACGGCCAGGTCGTAACGCTACTTTTTTTATTGATGACAAATTCCAAGGATAGGTCACCCATATCAGATTGGTGGGGATGCAACCTATCAACTATTCTCTGTTCTGGCGGAAGTTGGATGTTAGCAGTTTTGGAACTGAACAGCACAGCTCAGTGAACTATGTAGTGGTCAAGGGTGGGTACTAAACATCCGCTAACAAAAAAAAGTCATGAGGGTGTTTAGCACCAGAAACATTTTGATTGCCGTGTCAGCCCTAGATACAGCTCTTCAACATGCACTTTATCTGAATTGTCATTTTTTATGCACATTTGGACTTTGGATTTTATCTGGAATATCAATAAAAGGATTCATTTTATTCTGTGGAGCTCAATTTTTCTCCTACTGAACATCCGCCCCTGTTCGAATGAATTGAGCACATGTTCAATATTCCTCCGTGGCACATTACAGTTGACCCAGCTGTACTGTTAAGCTCCGCAACTGCTAACATGCTGCATGGAGGACAGCTGATCGGTGGGGGTGGCGGGTGATTGATACCCTCTCATCTGATATTGATGACCTTTACTTTGGATAGGTCATCAATAAAATACGTTGTGGAGCAAAAGTGAGGGTGAGGAGGTCATCTAAGTAACATAAATGGAATCGAGTCAAGTTAATGTACAGGATTGCCTGGTTGTTGGTAGAGAACATTAAGTAGGAGTATCAGTTGAGAGCAGTGCCAAAGGATGAAACAAGATAGTGAAGGCTAGCTTAAGTACAGCAGCCATTAACAGGTACAATATTAAATCAAACTTGCTGTGGTCAAAAAATCCAGATAATTTACAGAGATGTCACAAGCTAAGACTGGTTTCACATTTATTTACGCTCCGACTATGGACTGCAATGTTTAGAACTTGCCACCGGTCTCCTGAACTACACTAATCAGCCACATATGCCAATGAGGTGGTTGACTTCAGGTTACAAGACCCTCGGTAGGCCTGGGTGTGACAGTCCACACTTGGAATGTGGAACCGGCCTCATAGTGTGTTCAAGCATGAAGTAAGCAATGAACAGGTAATAGCAGGTCACAAGGAGATTTCAACATGGCTTCCTGCCGTTGTTTCTGCACACAATTTGCATGCAGACATCTTCAAAATGTGACAATCTGCTATGGAAAAATCTGCTACCATATGGACAGAAACTTAGAATTTTCATTGACCACATTAGAAGTCAGTTTATGGAAAATTTTAAGATGGATTTTTTGAATGGAATAAGTGCACAAATTGGTATGAAAAAACTGTGTGAACATATATGAGCAAATTTCAATATGTGATTGGTGCCTTTTTGGCAGATTTTTACTTTGGCTGTACATTGGACATTTGCCAACCTGGCAATCTACAGGAGCTATGGATGTTGCTGGGGTTTGACCAGGTAAGTTCTTTGATATACAGTGGGGCAAAAAAGTATTTAGTCAGTCAGCAATAGTGCAAGTTCCACCACTTAAAAAGATGAGAGGCGTCTGTAATTTACATCTTAGGTAGACCTCAACTATGGGAGACAAACTGAGAAAAAAAAATCCAGAAAATCACATTGTCTGTTTTTTTAACATTTTATTTGCATATTATGGTGGAAAATAAGTATTTGGTCAGAAACAAAATTTCATCTCAATACTTTGTAATATATCCTTTGTTGGCAATGACAGAGGTCAAACGTTTTCTGTAAGTCTTCACAAGGTTGCCACACACTGTTGTTGGTATGTTGGCCCATTCCTCCATGCAGATCTCCTCTAGAGCAGTGATGTTTTTGGCTTTTCGCTTGGCAACACGGACTTTCAACTCCCTCCAAAGGTTTTCTATAGAGTTGAGATCTGGAGACTGGCTAGGCCATTCCAGGACCTTGAAATGCTTCTTACGAAGCCACTCCTTCGTTGCCCTGGCGGTGTGCTTTGGATCATTGTCATGTTGAAAGACCCAGCCACGTTTCATCTTCAATGCCCTTGCTGATGGAAGGAGGTTTGCACTCAAAATCTCACGATACATGGCCCCATTCATTCTTTCATGTACCCGGATCAGTCGTCCTGGCCCCTTTGCAGAGAAACAGCCCCAAAGCATGATGTTTCCACCACCATGCTTTACAGTAGGTATGGTGTTTGATGAATGCAACTCAGTATTCTTTTTCCTCCAAACACGACAAGTTGTGTTTCTACCAAACAGTTCCAGTTTGGTTTCATCAGACCATAGGACATTCTCCCAAAACTCCTCTGGATCATCCAAATGCTCTCTAGCAAACTTCAGACGGGCCCGGACATGTACTGGCTTAAGCAGTGGGACACGTCTGGCACTGCAGGATCTGAGTCCATGGTGGCGTAGTGTGTTACTTATGGTAGGCCTTGTTACATTGGTCCCAGCTCTCTGCAGTTCATTCACTAGGTCCCCCCGCGTGGTTCTGGGATTTTTGCTCACCGTTCTTGTGATCATTCTGACCCCACGGGGTGGGATTTTGCGTGGAGCCCCAGATCGAGGGAGATTATCAGTGGTCTTGAATGTCTTCCATTTTCTAATTATTGCTCCCACTGTTGATTTCTTCACTCCAAGCTGGTTGGCTATTGCAGATTCAGTCTTCCCAGCCTGGTGCAGGGCTACAATTTTGTTTCTGGTGTCCTTTGACAGCTCTTTGGTCTTCACCATAGTGGAGTTTGGAGTCAGACTGTTTGAGGGTGTGCACAGGTGTCTTTTTATACTGATAACAAGTTTAAACAGGTGCCATTACTACAGGTAATGAGTGGAGGAAAGAGGAGACTCTTAAAGAAGAAGTTACAGGTCTGTTAGAGCCAGAAATCTTGATTGTTTGTTTCTGACCAAATACTTATTTTCCACCATAATATGCAAATAAAATGTTAAAAAAACAGACAATGTGATTTTCTGGATTTTTTTTTCTCAGTTTGTCTCCCATAGTTGAGGTCTACCTATGATGTAAATTACAGACGCCTCTCATCTTTTTAAGTGGTGGAACTTGCACTATTGCTGACTGACTAAATACTTTTTTGCCCCACTGTACATATTTACATGATATATATCAATGATTTATTTTTATCTTGCTTTACCGCAAGGTGATATCAGATCAAATAACATCAAAGCTCATGAGCTGAATCACGATATTATCCATGTTTGTGATTGTTTCTAAGACCAGCCCCCACCAGCTCCCATTGGTGCAGGCAGGGAAGGCTTAGCATTCCCAATAGGATGCTTGTTCATCACATCCCCTGGTTTATTTTCCATTGGCAGTCACATAATAAAGTGGCGGCATTTAGGACACCATTATAAAGACAACATATCCAAATCATAGGATTAGTTTATGGTAATATATACACTGGCTGATGTTTCCTCACTAATTCAGCTAATGCACATTTTCCCAGTAGTAGCGTGCAAACTAAGTCTGAAGAATTATATATTTATCCAAGAGTATTCCCACAGCATTTCTGGGCAGAACGGTGCAGTTCTTACATCTTCCTACAGCCTGGTCCCCCGGGTGCCCGTTCCCTCTGTAAATAATTGGGAAATCAACCTTTAAACGTAGCTTATATTAGGTCCACGTTCTATTTCTCCCTGATTTGTCTGATAATTGAATGTTTCATCTAATTAAATATTTGAGGCTAAGTGCACGGGAAAAGCGGAGTAATTGATCAATGGTTAATTCCGGCATATTTATGATATTTATGATACTGGGAGTTATTAGCAAATGCCACACTGTCCATAGAATCTGTGACCTGTAATGGGACGCAATTTATCCTAATCAAGTACGGGGGGATTGTGATGGCGCTGGGTGAACATTCTGCCTTGTCAGCCACGGGTAAAAGGATATTCTGCAAGGCTCCGGCTACGGGCAGGCATCCGCACTGAAGTTTAATTAAAGTTTTCTCCATCTTCTCTCCAGCAGTCAGATACATGTCTGCATGCCCCTCTCTACATCCTACAAGTCATTCAAGGCAAAAAGAAAGCAATTACCGAGATACAGATCTCTGATACTCTAATTAATAAGGGGGATCGCTTTTGTTGATGGTGACTGATTAGCTACCGCTGCGCTCGGATTATTCCTCTCTTCTTTATTTTGCTGGAGATATTGGAAGCAACTGTGCAAGCACCAAATATTCCCAGAGAACTAGGCCAGATGTGATATCTGTAATAGATAAGAGAAGTTAAGCACAATGGCGACTTTCAGCCCAATTACATTTGGTAACGTGTTATATAAAAGCGCTATTATATAATGGACATATTGTGTATCTCTGCGCACAATGGATCATCGACAAATATCCAGCTGTTCCATCAGTACCTGGAGATAAAGGAGAGGACATACAACCCGCCCCTGCTGTATGTCTGCTGCCTGGTACTGGCTCTTCTATCCATCTGCTATTATTATACATGGATCTGTCTGTATACATTCTATCTATCTATCTATCTATCTATCTATCTATCTAATATCTATCTATCTATCTATCTATCTATCTATCTATCTATCTGTCTATCTATCCCATATCTATCTATCCCATATCTATCTATCTATCTATCTATCTATCTATCTATCTATCTATCTATCTATCTATCTATCCCCTATCTATCTATCTATCTATCTATCTATCTATCTATCTATCTATCTATCTATCTATCTATCTATCTATCGCACCAGTTTATGACTCACATTATCTGTATTTCTGCCTATCTAGATGTGTTTCTTCCTCTACCCTTGGTGCTCCTGCTGATTTTTGATATAAAACTAGGTCACGGAGACTTCGAGTGCCAGTGCTGGGAATATTCCTCTGGTGAGCAGTTCACTGCCCTATTTTTCTGGACGGCGACATTCAATACAAGAGTCGTCTTCAGTGGCACTAAGCGAATGCCACGGGCACTGTGTTGCAGGGAGATTCATGGCAATAGAGACCTAATGTGAATTCTGCACGCTAGCTTCATCAAGTATTTAACTCTATGTGTGTGAAACGATGTATTGTTGAAAATGCTAAAAGTACACCCATTGCATGAGAAGCAATGACAGCACAGGCCGACGGAGCGGAACTATACTGATAGCCAGGGCCGGACTGGCCATCGGGCAGTTCTGGCAAATGCCTGAAGGGCCGGTGGCAGTAGTGGGCCGCTCGAGTGTGCCGCTGTCGGCACACTCTCCCCGCTGTCGGCACACTCCCGGCATAGACGCCGGTACAGTTGAATGCAATGTGTCATGATCTCTGCAGGCAGAGATCATAGCAAGCCTATAGAGGGACAAGCTCTCGGAAGATGGAACTATACTGACCATGAACTAAGCCTGCCGCGCAACTAGAAATAGCCAGGTAGCATTTCCTATTTATCGCTAGATGCCCAGCTCTGGCCTAAGACCTAAATAGCTAGCAGAGGGAAATATAAGACCTGGCTCACCTCTAGAGAAATATTCCAAAGAAGACAGTAGCCCCCCACATATAATGACGGTGAGTTCAGATGAAACTACAAACGCAGCAGGAAAATAGTCTTAGCAAATTTGAGGTCCGCTTACTAGATAGCAGAAGACAGATAGTATACTTTCATGGTCAGCAGAAAAACACTAACAAAACACCATCCAGAGATTACCTTAAACTCTGGCATTAACTCATAACGCCAGAGTAGCAATCCCTGTTCAACGAGAGCTTTCCAGACACAGTAACAAAACTTCAGCTGTGAACTGGAACAAAATAGGCAAAACAAAACATGGACAAAAGTCCAACTTATCTAGTAGTTGTCAGAAGCAGGAACAAGCACTGAGAGGCATCAGATAACATTGTTGACCGGCAAGAAACCACCAGAGAAATGAGCTTAAATAGCGACACCCACTACTGATGGAACCAGGTGAAACAGGAAAAAGGATGACAAGTCCAATTCCACAAGCGGCCACCGGGGGAGCCCAGAATCCAAATTCACAACAGTACCCCCCCCTCAAGGAGGGGGCACCGAACCCTCACCAGATCCACCAGGGCGACCAGGATGAGCCCTATGGAAGGCACGAACAAGATCAGAAGCATGAACATCAGATGCATTGACCCAAGAATTATCCTCCTGGCCGTAACCCTTCCAGTTGACCAGATACTGGAGTTTCCGTCTGGAAACACGAGAGTCCAAAATTTTCTCCACAACGTACTCCAACTCACCCTCAACCAACACCGGAGCAGGAGGCTCAACTGAAGGTACAACAGGTACCTCATACCTGCGCAATAACGACCGATGAAAAACGTTATGAATGGAAAAGGACGCAGGGAGGTCCAAACGGAAAGAAACAGGATTAAGAATCTCCAATATTCTATAAGGGCCGATGAACCGAGGTTTAAACTTAGGAGAAGAGACCCTCATAGGGACAAAACGAGAAGACAACCACACCAAATCTCCAACACAAAGCCGAGAACCAACACGACGATGACGGTTGGCAAAACGCTGAGTCTTCTCCTGGGACAACTTCAAATTGTCCATAACCTGCCCCCAGATGTGATGCAATCTCTCCACCACCGCATCCACTCCAGGACAATCCGAGGATTCCACCTGACCGGAGGAAAATCGAGGGTGAAACCCCGAATTACAGAAAAACGGGGACACCAAGGTGGAAGAACTGGCCCGATTATTGAGGGCGAACTCTGCCAATGGCAAAAAAGCAACCCAATCATCCTGGTCAGCAGAGACAAAACACCTCAGATATGTCTCAAGGGTCTGATTAGTCCGCTCGGTCTGGCCATTAGTCTGAGGGTGAAAAGCAGATGAAAAAGACAAATCTATGCCCATCCTAGCACAGAATGCCCGCCAAAATCTAGACACAAATTGGGTACCTCTGTCAGAAACAATATTCTCAGGAATACCGTGCAATCGGACAACATTCTGAAAAAACAGAGGAACCAACTCAGAAGAAGAAGGCAACTTGGGCAGAGGAACCAAATGGACCATTTTAGAGAAACGGTCACAGACCACCCAGATGACAGACATCTTCTGGGAAACAGGCAGATCTGAAATAAAATCCATCGAGATGTGTGTCCAAGGCCTCTTAGGAATAGGCAAGGGCAACAGCAGTCCGCTAGCCCGAGAACTACAAGACTTGGCCCGAGCACAAACGTCACATGACTGCACAAAGACTCGCACATCTCGTGACAGGGAAGGCCACCAGAAGGATCTTGCCACCAAATCCCTGGTACCAAAAATTCCGGGATGACCTGCCAATGCAGAAGAATGTACCTCAGAGATGACTCTGCTGGTCCAATCATCCGGAACAAACAATCTATCAGGCGGACAACGATCCGGTCTATCCGCCTGAAACTCTTGCAAGGACCGCCGCAGATCAGGAGAAACGGCCGACAAAATTACTCCCTCCCTAAGGATACCTGTGGGTTCAGAATTACCAGGAGAGTCCGGGTCAAAACTCCTAGAAAGGGCATCTGCCTTAACATTCTTAGAACCCGGTAGGTATGACACCACAAAATTAAAGCGAGAAAAAAATAAAGACCAGCGCGCCTGTCTAGGATTCAGGCGTCTGGCAGTCTCAAGATAAATCAAATTTTTGTGGTCAGTCAATACCACCACCTGATGCCTAGCCCCCTCGAGCCAATGGCGCCACTCCTCAAACGCCCACTTCATGGCCAAAAGCTCCCGATTCCCAACATCATAATTCCGCTCTGCGGGCGAAAATTTGCGAGAAAAGAAGGCACAAGGCCTAATGACGGAGCAGTCGGAACCTTTCTGCGACAACACTGCCCCAGCTCCGATCTCCGAAGCGTCAACCTCAACCTGAAAAGGCAGATTCACATCAGGCTGACGCAACACAGGGGCAGAGGCAAAACGGCGCTTAAGCTCCTGAAAGGCCTCTACAGCATGAGGGGACCAATTAGCAACATCAGCGCCTTGTCTGGTCAAATCAGTCAGTGGTTTAACGACATCCGAAAAACCAGCAATAAATCGGCGGTAAAAGTTGGCAAAGCCCAAAAATCTCTGAAGACCCTTAAGAGAGGAGGGCTGAGTCCAGTCACAAATAGCTTGCACCTTGACGGGATCCATCTCAATGGAAGAGGGAGAAAAAATATACCCCAAAAAGGAAATTTTCTGGACCCCAAAAACGCACTTAGACCCCTTCACACATAAAGAATTAGACCGCAAAACCTGAAAAACTCTCCTGACCTGCTGGACATGAGAGTCCCAGTCATCAGAAAAAATCAGAATATCATCCAGATATATTATCATAAATTTATCCAGAAAATCGCGGAAAATATCATGCATAAAAGACTGGAAAACTGAAGGGGCATTAGAAAGACCAAAAGGCATGACCAAATACTCAAAGTGGCCCTCGGGCGTATTAAATGCGGTCTTCCACTCATCCCCCTGCCTGATCCGCACCAAATTATACGCCCCACGAAGATCAATTTTAGAGAACCACTTAGCACCCTCTATACGAGCAAACAAATCAGTAAGCAATGGCAATGGGTATTGATACTTAACAGTGATCTTATTCAGAAGCCGATAATCAATACATGGTCTCAAAGAGCCGTCTTTTTTTGAGACAAAGAAAAACCCAGCTCCCAAGGGAGAAGAAGATGGACGAATATGTCCCTTTTCCAAAGACTCCTTTATATATTCCCGCATAGCAGCATGTTCCGGCACAGACAAATTAAACAAACGACCCTTTGGATATTTACAACCCGGTATCAAATCTATGGCACAATCGCACTCACGGTGCGGAGGTAACGACCCAAGCTTGGGTTCGTCAAAGACGTCTTGATAATCAGAGAGGAACTCAGGGACTTCAGAGGGAATGGACGACGAAATAGAAACCAAAGGTACGTCCCCATGAATACCCTTACATCCCCAGCTCAACACAGACATTGCTCTCCAGTCCAAGACTGGGTTGTGAGACTGCAACCATGGCAATCCCAGTACCAAATCGTCATGTAAATTATACAGCACCAGGAAACGAATAATCTCCTGGTGATCCGGATTGATACGCATGGTTACTTGTGTCCAGTATTGTGGTTTATTATTAGCCAATGGGGTGGAGTCAATCCCCTTCAGAGGAATAAGAGTCTCCAAAGGCTCTAAATTAAAACCACAACGATTGGCAAAGGACCAATCCATAAGACTCAGAGCGGCGCCAGAGTCAACATAGGCGTCCGTGGCAATGGATGACAAAGAGCAAATCAGGGTTACAGACAAAATAAACTTAGACTGAATGGTGCCAATGGAAACAGACTTATCAAGCTTCTTTGTACGCCTAGAGCATGCTGATATAACATGAGTAGAATCCCCACAATAGAAACACAATCCATTCTTCCGTCTAAAATTCTGTCGCTCGCTCCTGGACAGAATTCTATCACACTGCATACTTTCTGGCGTCTTTTCCATAGACACCGCCAGATGGTGCACCGGTTTGCGCTCCCGCAGACGCCTATCAATCTGAATAGCCATTGTCATGGACTCATTCAGACCTGCAGGCAAAGGGAACCCCACCATAACATCCTTAACGGCATCAGAGAGACCTTCTCTGAAAGTTGCCGCCAAAGCGCACTCATTCCACTGAGTAAGCACAGACCATTTACGGAATTTTTGGCAGAAAACTTCAGCTTCGTCTTGCCCCTGAGATAGTGCCATCAAAGTTTTTTCTGCCTGAAGTTCCAAATGAGGTTCCTCATAAAGCAAGCCCAAGGCCAGAAAAAACGCATCCACATCGCGTAACGCAGGATCCCCTGCTGGCAATGAGAAGGCCCAATCTTGAGGGTCACCCCTGAGCAAGGAAATCACAATCCTAACCTGCTGAGCAGGGTCTCCAGCTGAACGAGACTTCAGGGACAAATAAAGCTTACAATTATTTCGGAAATTCTGGAAGCTAGCTCTATTCCCTGTGAAGAACTCCGGCAAAGGAATTCTCGGCTCAGATACCGGAGCATGTACCACAAAATCTTGTAAATTTTGTACTTTCGTGATGAGATTATTCAAACCCGCAGTTACACTCTGGAGATCCATTATTGTCAGGTGCACACAGAGCATACAGAGATTAGGAGGAGAGAGAGAAAAAAGACTGCAGCAAGGCAGACTGGAGAAAAAAAAAAAAAAATTCCAGCAGACTTCTTATAACTCTCCTTTCTAAACCTGGGTCTTTAACACTTTATTGGCCGGTCAAACTGTCATGATCTCTGCAGGCAGAGATCATAGCAAGCCTATAGAGGGACAAGCTCTCGGAAGATGGAACTATACTGACCATGAACTAAGCCTGCCGCGCAACTAGAAATAGCCAGGTAGCATTTCCTATTTATCGCTAGATGCCCAGCTCTGGCCTAAGACCTAAATAGCTAGCAGAGGGAAATATAAGACCTGGCTCACCTCTAGAGAAATATTCCAAAGAAGACAGTAGCCCCCCACATATAATGACGGTGAGTTCAGATGAAACTACAAACGCAGCAGGAAAATAGTCTTAGCAAATTTGAGGTCCGCTTACTAGATAGCAGAAGACAGATAGTATACTTTCATGGTCAGCAGAAAAACACTAACAAAACACCATCCAGAGATTACCTTAAACTCTGGCATTAACTCATAACGCCAGAGTAGCAATCCCTGTTCAACGAGAGCTTTCCAGACACAGTAACAAAACTTCAGCTGTGAACTGGAACAAAATAGGCAAAACAAAACATGGACAAAAGTCCAACTTATCTAGTAGTTGTCAGAAGCAGGAACAAGCACTGAGAGGCATCAGATAACATTGTTGACCGGCAAGAAACCACCAGAGAAATGAGCTTAAATAGCGACACCCACTACTGATGGAACCAGGTGAAACAGGAAAAAGGATGACAAGTCCAATTCCACAAGCGGCCACCGGGGGAGCCCAGAATCCAAATTCACAACAGCAATGATGGAGGAGAGAGCGTCTGCTGCTGACACTTCCTCTCCCATCATTCCCCGCTCTGCTTGGCGCCTGCCGCTGACACTGCGGGTGCGCAATGACGTCATATCATCGCGCACCAGCTGTGTGACCGGGCGGGCAGACTGCGACTGCTGAGACCAGAGCAGCGCGGGGCAGGAGGAAAGGTGAGTAGAGTGTTGTTTTTGTTTTTTTTATCAATGAGTGATGACTGGATTGTGGAGCTATTGGGGGAAGGGGGGGGGGGGCTGGCTGCATTCCATTCTATGGGCCTCTGCTGCATTATATTCTATGGGGCTGGCTGCATTCCATTCTATGGGCCTCTGCTGCATTATATTCTATGGGGCTGTGCTGCATTCCATTCTATGGGCCTCTGCTGCATTATATTCTATGGGCCTATGCTGCATTCCATTCTATGGGCCTCTGCTGCATTATATTCTATGGGGCTGTGCTGCATTCCATTCTATGGGCCTGTGCTGCATTATATTCTATGGGCCTCTGCTGCATTATATTCTATGGGGCTGTGCTGCATTCCATTCTATGGGCCTCTGCTGCATTATATTCTATGGGGCTGTGCTGCATTCCATTCTATGGGCCTGTGCTGCATTATATTCTATGGGCCTGTGCTGCATTATATTCTATGGGGCTGTGCTGCATTATATTCTATGGCCTGTGCTGCATTGTATTCTATGGGCCTGTGCTGCATTCCATTCTATGGGGCTGGCTGCATTCCATTCTATGGGCCTGTGCTGCATTATATTCTATGGGGCTGTGCTGCATTCCATTCTATGGGCCTGTGCTGCATTATATTCTATGGGCCTGTGCTGCATTATATTCTATGGGCCTGTGCTGCATTATATTCTATGGGCCTGTGCTGCATTATATTCTATGGGCCTGTGCTGCATTATATTCTATGGGCCTGTGCTGCATTATATTCTATGGGCCTGTGCTGCATTATATTCTATGGGCCTGTGCTGCATTATATTCTATGGGCCTGTGCTGCATTATATTTTATGGGGCTGTGCTGCATTATATTCTATGGGGCTGTGCTGCATTCCATTCTATGGGCCTGTGCTGCATTATATTCTATGGGCCTGTGCTGCATTATATTCTATGGGCCTGTGCTGCATTATATTCTATGGGGCTGTGCTGCATTCCATTCTATGGGCCTGTGCTGCATTATATTGTATGGGGGCTGTGCTGCATTACATTCTATGGGGCTGTGCCGCATTACATTCTATGGGGCTGTGCTGCATTATATTGTATGGGGGCTGTGCTGCATTACATTCTCTGGGGCTGTGCTGCATTACATTCTATGGGGCTGTGCTGCATTATATTGTATGGGGGCTGTGCTGCATTACATTCTATGGGGCTGTGCTGCATTACATTCTATGGGGCTGTGCTGCATTATATTGTATGGGGGCTGTGCTGCATTACATTCTATGGGGCTGTGCTGCATTATATTGTATGGTGGCTGGCTGCATTACATTCTATGGTGGCTGGCTGCATTATATTCTATGGGGGCTGTGCTGCATTACATTCTATGGGGGCTGTGCAGCATTACATTCTATGGGGCTGTGCTGTATTATAGTCTATGGGGGCTGGCTGTATTACATTCTATGGGGGCTGTGCTGTATTACATTCTATGGGGGTTGTGCAGCATTACATTCTATGGGGCTGTGCTGTATTATAGTCTATGGGGGCTGGCTGTATTACATTCTATGGGGGCTGGCTGCATTACATTCTATGGGGGCTGTGCTGCATTACATTCTATGGGGCTGTGCTTCATTACATTCTATGGGGGCTGGCTGTATTACATTCTATGGGGGCTGGCTGTATTACATTCTATGGGGGCTTGCTGTATTACATTCTATGGGGCTGTGCTGCATTACATTCTATAAGGGCTGTGCTGCATTACATTCTATGGGGGCTGTGCTGCATTACATTCTATGGGGGCTGTGCAGCATTACATTCTATGGGGCTGTGCTGTATTATAGTCTATGGGGGCTGGCTGTATTACATTCTATGGGGGCTGTGCTGTATTACATTCTATGGGGGCTGAGCTGTAATGCTGGATACAGCTGTAATTATATGTTATATAGTCGTGTTACACTCCCCTCACTTCTTGTAGCCTACAAGTGTACAAAGATATTATACAGTCACCATGTGACAAGTGGGCCTCTGTGACTTCAAATGCCAGGGCTGAATTTTAGTCCCAGTCCGGCCCTGCTGATAGCACTGGTCTGAGCCTGTCACCCTGGCTTCTGTTCCAAATACACTTCATGATTTGGTTAATCTCTATTGGAAAAGATGCTCCAGAATTAAGAGATGATAACATGCAATAAATTGTATTTCTAACTATTGTCTTATACTGTGCGCCACATCCACCAACAGTTTACAGGTAAATTCACATATCGGGTCTGACGTATATTTAGTCATTTTCCTTTCTCCATATGTGGTTGATAAGTACTGTTAGGGGTCGAGGTCCTGCCTCTGCACAGGGGGAATCTCGAGCCATCTCCGCTGTGGTCTCCCATTCTTCTCCTGCCACAGTGGAGCCTGCTCAGCGGAGGCATCCCAGTCCTACTTTTCCCCTTCTGAGCATGCCCAGGGAAAGATCTCTTATTGGAGATCAAGGGTCACATGCTCAGGTACTGCAGCAATTCCCATTGGTCCTCTAGGAAAGTCCTGAAGTTGCTCAAGTTCTGTGGCAGCCTCCCATTGGTCCTTCTGGGAAGGTCCTGTAGTTGCTGCAGCTATAATAGGTTCGCATGATCGCACGGCCATGCGCTAGTATCAATCTAAGTTAAGTGCTTTGCGCCAGTGTGGTTATGTGTGTATGTATTCAGGGACCCGGCTGAAATAAGCCCCTTGAATACTGGCACCTCCGGTGAGGAGTTGTATGATTGTATTCAGGGACCCGGCTGAAATAAGCCCCTAGAATACCGACACCTCCAGTAAGGAGATTGTGTGTTGTGTGGCTGAAATAAGCCCCTAGAATACCGGCACCTCCGGTGAGGAGATTGTGTGTTTGCATGACCACTGACTGCTATCAGCTCGACAGTTAACCTGTGCTCCTGTGAGTCTAACAGGGCACAGTGCTTTCCTTTTACGGCAACCCTGTGAAGTAACAGAGCTAGCTTATACTGCCAAATAGTGCCACCATTCACTAGCAGCAGGTTCCTCCTGCACAGTGGGCCCCGGGCTGCGAACACACCAATAATAAACATCTATATTTACTCGGTGCATTCCGCTAGCCCTAACAAAGTACTTCCTTCTCTGAAATAAAGTAAATGATACCGGGTGGGCCATGAACAATATATTTCCTTTGTATGGTTTCTATGGGTTAATGGATAACTGACAATAGAAGAACGAAGTACAAAAATGGCCGTTGTCATGATATACAGTAGCCAATTAGAAAAGGCCAAGCGTTCCTGTTTTCCAGCTTCCTGCACAAATGGCATTTAGTATGATGTCAGGTTAAACTATTTTAGTACACATCAAAATAAAAAAATGACGGATAATGGTATAACATGATAAAATTAATAATAAATTAATAATATTCTATTGGCCAACTCCTTGCTGCTAGGGATTGGTTCCAGCATCATCTGCTGACACGCCACATTACTGCTGGATCACGGAAACCAAGTCCAGTGAGAGACTATAGGATCTGCAAGGGATTAGTAATATGAGCATTACTTTTTCTGCTATTTTACACTATTGATACTTATTCAACAAGTTTCATAGGGTTGGCTACCAATTTAAAAGCACACTATATAGACGCTAAACTCAATAATGGGGTATGCAGTAAGCTCCCTGGCACCCTTTAGGGGAGGTCTGCAAGCAGCCAGACAATAACAAACAGGTTGTTACAGTTTCATCTTTGTGGCCTAGGGACGCTGTGAATGACAGCTCAGCGTATGGGATCTGCAGTGTGCTGGACTGTCAGTATAGTGAGTGATGGTCCAGTCTTCCAATCTGATGCTAGGGCATGCTTTGCTGCTCAATCTGGTCTAGCCTGTGGGTGTTTCCCCAGGTGCCTCCTGTCCTTGGTGATTTGCTGGCTATTTAGCTGGCTAGCAATGAGCTGGCCAGTGTCAGTAGTGGCTTAGCTTTGTTTGGTGTGTGTGCTCAGCATTGTGTCTGCTTCTCTGATCTTGTTGCCAAACCAGTAGTGTTGAGCGATACTTTCCGATGTGCAAAGGTATCGGTATCGGATTGGATCGGCCGATACCCCAAAAAATATCGGATATCGCCGATACCGATACCCGATACCAATGCATATCAATGGGACACAAAATATCGGAATGGTTCCCAGGGTCTGAAGGAGAGGAAACTCTCCTTCAGGCCCTGGGATCCATATTCATGTATAAAATAAAGAATAAAAATAAAAAATATTGATATACTCACCCCTCGGACGGCCCCTGGCTCTCACCGGTCCAAGCGTCTGCCTCCGTTCCTAAGAATGCAGAGTAAAGGACCTTCGATGACGTCGCGGCTTGTGATTGGTCGCGTGACCGCTCATGTGACCGCTCACGTGACCAATCACAAGCCGCGAAGTCATCGCAGGTCCTACACTCACTGCATTCTTAGGAACGGAGGCTGCCGGTTACATCGCTAAGGTCCAGGGTCCGCCGGAGGGGTGAGTATATCCATATTTTTTATTTTTATTCTTTATTTTTTACATGAATATGGATCCCAGGGCCTGAAGGAGAGTCTCCTCTCCTCCAGACCCTGGGAACCATACACTGGGAACTTCCGATTCCGATTTCCGATATCACAAAAATATCGGAACTCGGTATCGGAATTCTGATACCGCAAATATCGGCCGATACCCGATACTTGCGGTATCGGAATGCTCAACACTACAGACCAGGCATTTGTCCTGACTATTCATGTGGATTATCCCTTCTGCTCTTGTAACGTTCTTACTTTAGGTACCTTTCCCCGGACTTGGTCTCTAATTACACCTTTGTCTTACTCGCTTGTCTTGCCTCCTGACATTTGACCCTGGACTGTTACCTGACCACACCATTGTCTTGCCCTCCAGATGGGAAATGGAGCTGCATTTTAACTGTCATTTCTTGCTTAGCTAGTCCGTGAAGTCCAAAATGTAAAATATAGTTCCCAACTACTTGGTTTGGTCCAAATTTTAAAGCCATCTGCAAATGTTGTAATATAAAACTAACTTAAAGGGAATCTATCACCATGTATTTTGCCAGCTAATCTGAGAGCAGCATATTATAGACACAGAGACCCTGATTCTAGCGATATTTCACTCATTGGTCTGCCTGCTGTGGTTTTGATAAAATCACTGTTATATCAGCAGGAGATTATCAATTGAGGACTAGTAAACCTGCTGTCATGTAGTCCTTCATACACATGAGCTCAATATAGCCCCACCCCCACCACTGATTGGCAGCTTTCTGCCTACTATGCACAGTGTACACAGAAAGCTTCCAATCAGAGGTCTGGGTGGGGTTATACAGAGATCAGTCTTCAGAGAAATAATAGATCTGTAGCAGCTAGACCAGTGATTTGATCAAAACTGCATTAAGCAGCCCAGTAAGTGATACATCACTGGAATCATGGTATCTGCTCCTACATCATGGTGTTTTCAATGGAATAGCAAAACCCAGCTGACAGATTACCTCTCTGTCTCTCATTCTATACAACCTTCAGTAATATTTCCTCATTTTTTATATAAGACTAAATGTTCTTTTTGACTCCTGAAAATATGTCCATTGTTGCACAATATTAGCACAGCGGGGAAAAAGGAAAACCCAGATATTTGACTATGAAATGCACGATAAAGAAATGTACAGCGAGACCACATTGGTATATGGGTAATGGAACTCTTGTATTTCTATGCTGAATATCTCTATACATTGCTCAGCAATAACGGTGACAGTATACAATTAATAGCGGATGCTCTGTCATCGCCTATTTTACTCTCTCTTTCTCTCTGATTGAGATTCACTCAAATCTTTTCAACGCAAAACAAATTTTGGGGAAAAATTCTGCAAAATCGGTGAATTTGTATTTCAAATAATCCACTCATAATATAAGATCAGTTCGGGTCCGGCAGTCGCCACCCACAGTTATCAGCTGCTTGCAATGGCTGGATGTACCTAGTGTACAAAGCTGGAACCCCAGAGCTCAGCGTGGGGTACAGGACCCTCTTGTGGCTAATGCAGGTCAGCTCACACTGAAGGGAATGGCCACTACACGGGGCACACAGCTGATCTGCCTCCATACACTGTTTACATCTGGTTGATGATTGTTAGGGTGTCGGACCCCAACAATCCGATACTTATCACTATCCTAAAAGATAGGCCATCAATATCAGGGTTTTGTACAACAACTTTAAAGGGAATCTGTCACCAGGCTTTTGCTACCTTATCTGACAGCAGCATGATGTAGAAAAAGAGACCCTGATCCAATTTAGAGTATCACTTACTATATTTGTTGGATTATTTTTCGGATATATTTTTCCTCCAAATTTGGGAGCAAAATGAGGGTGCGTCTTATAATCTGAAGTGTGCTTACAGGGGCCAATGGTGGTGGAATGGGGTCACAGGATGCTGAAAGCACACTGCAGGGATATCAATGGCAAAAAAATTGGACTCCGCTCATTGGCACTGACACCTGCTGTGATCCCAAGCACCGCAGCATCGCCCTGCTTGTGCTGCCACTGACCTCCTAAAGCAGCAACCCTGCCTTCTGTGACCCTGCTCCATCACAGTCACCCACCAGGTAAGCTACCATTAAAAGGGAATATAAGAAGCACCACCATTTTATTTAAAAACTATTTTTTCCCTGTTATGCACACCAAAATTTGGGGTGTGTCTTATAATCTGAAAAATACTGTAATTTACTGGATGAAGCAGTTGTGATACAATCAGAGTTCTTAGATGTAGCATGTAGCAGAGCTCAGAAAGCTAACCCCGCCCACACCAGGCTCTCTATGTACATTGTCCACTGACAGTTAGCTGCTTATCACAGGAGGGGGCGTGGTCAAAAGATTGCTCCTGCGCCAGCTAGACACAGCAATGATAGTGTGGCTGGTGATAAAACCTTCACCGTAAGTAAACAAATATAGTAAGTAAACCCCTACCTCATGCTGTCCTCAGATTACATAGCAAAAACTTGCTGACAGATTCCCTTTAATAGGCCATCATGATGTAGAGGTGGCCAGAGGTGTAACATGAAGCTAAACTTGTATAAGTTATTATTTCTAGCATTAGACTCCTTGCCTTTGGCCCAGGAACCTTGTGGCCCCCCAGGGTCGGAGAGCATTGTCTGCCCCCTCTGATGTCAGCGGAGGTAGCACAATAGATTATTTGTAATCTTGTCATGTTGCTCTGCTAGACAACTTCTCCCAAATTCAGTGCTTGCGCTGTGAAAACTGATGCATTACCGGCCCCCATCTCTGCAAGTGTATTTGACAATTGCACGCTGTTAACAGCATTCGAGAGCGAAGCAGCGTCTGTCTCCAACATTAATCATGCAATGTCTGTACCAGACTGCGCTACGGAAATTCGGCAAAGTTATCTCTGTCAAGGCCCGTCCTATTCTGCAATGCAAAGCATCATTACTTTAATAAATAGGATTTTTGGGACTCCTGCCTACTTCCAGAATGCAAAATTGAATCTGTGGTGGAGATTTGCTGAGATACAGATGCAGTTTGTTATTGATATAGATCTCAACCATATGGCTGAACATCCACAGACCACATGTCCGCAGTGACCTGCAATTTATTCTCCTGGCAGTCAGAGGTAAGACTTGTATTTTAGGTAAACCTAGTCACCCCAACGGTGAGGAGCTCGGCCCCATCATAGACTTGTGCCCAGAGGTGGCAGTTCTTTCAATGAAGTGAAAAATGAATATGGCTATTCATTTATTTAGTCTCATGCTGACTATGCCCCTCCGACGGCTGTCTGCCTAGTCATCCTGATCAGGGCCGGCTCCAGGTTTTCGTGGGCCCTGGGCCAAAAGAGTCTCAGTGGCCCCTTTAACACATACCACAATTCATGATGCACAAATACGGCAGAGATACATAGGTATAGTACAATGCCAGAGATTTCACTTCTTACATTACATCAGTGATATCTATTGCAAATTCTACAATAGCTCAGAAACCGTCATATATACAGTAATATTGGCACCATAAAGCGCTCCATACAGAATAATGAGCCCCATATATTGAATGCCCTCCCCTAAGTGTAATCTTAGGGGGGTCGCATGATAACACAGCCCCCATAATGTAAAAGGTTTTGTATGGCTCATATTTCTCTAAGTTTGTTATGTCAGTCAAAGGGTTAATAATTCTGTGTAAGCTGTGCAAGGCACGAGCAGGTTTGATCTGGTTCATTCTGGTTGTTTTCCCGCACTTTTTGCGATTTTTGATTGGCCAGTTGGTGCTGAGCGGGAAGAATTTTGGATATAAAAGCAGCTGATCGGGAGCCGTTGTCACCAGTTTGCTTCAAGAAGACTGAAGATCCCACCCTCCCTCCCCTTTTTTCTTGCTATTCTTGTCGTGTTGTTTATTTTGTGAGAAAATCGCCCGGTTTTCGGGTGGATTTGGACGTTTCTTGGTGATTATTAATTCAGTTTATGGAAAGTATTATAAAGATTTTATTGGTTATTTATTTAATAAAATTTTAATCTATGTTACTCAAAAATAAACGCCACGGCCAATTTTATTCCAAACTAATTCTAATGGTCATGTGTCTTTATTTATCATGCTCCATACACTATAATGAGCTACATATAGTGCTCTATACAAAATAATGACCCCATATAATGCTCCATACACTATAATGAGCTACATATAGTGCTCCATACCGAATAATAAGGGGCCCACTTGCGGGGCCATATAACTGGCCCCATAAGATGCTCCATATATAATGGGCCCCATATATATTTGGCCCCATAAGATGCTCCATACACAGTATAATGGGCCCCATATAATGCTCCAGTATTTAATGTGCCCCATATGATGCTCTATATAATGTGCCAACCATAAAAAAGTGAAATCCTCACCTCTCTTCGCTGGTTGCTGCTCTGCTCCGGACTCCTCAGCGTCACTGTCTTCCGTCTCTGCACTATGACTGCTCAGGCAGAGGACGCACACTAGTCATGTCATTGTGCACTCTGACCTGAAACCTCACAGTCAGAGAACGCGGAAGACACCGCAGCGGTGTAGCAAGGAGAGGTAAGTATTGCAAATGCCAGGACCCTGAGCGCGCAAGGAGCCCACTCGCAGGTGCCGGCATTGGCACAGACACCGGGCCCCATAGTGCGCCAGTGTACCAGACCGCGAGTGGGCCCCCCTACCTGCTCAGGGTACGGCACTTGCCCGGGTGCACTGGGTACTGACGCCGGCCCTGATCCTGATCTCTGCGATCTCAGGCAAGCCTGACCCGGAAAACAAAAGAATCAGGTATTTGAAGTCCAACATTCCTGACCCTTCTGTGGTCTTAGGAGAGTGTAGACATCCTCATATACATTTTCTTGCCAGCTGGTCCTGACATTCATTTAAAGAGGTTGTTTTAAGTTCTTAAATTGGTAAAATATCAAATATCAGAATTAGGACAGTTATGAGGCCCTCGGGGATTTTCTGGCAATGCCCATGTTGGACAATTAAAGGAACACTCAATAAAGAAGAAACTAATACACACTTATGCCTAGTGCAGGGCTGGACTTAAAAGTAATCTGTCACCAGGTTTTCTAACCTCATCTGAGAGAAGCCTTGTGTAGGGGATAGAGACCCTGATTCCAGCAATGTATCACTAATTGGGCTGCTGGCTCCATTTTTGATAAAATCATTGTCAGATCTGCTGCAGATATATAAGTTCTCTGAATGAGCTCTAAGAAACTCAGTCCACACCACTGATTGGCAGCTTTCTGGGTATACTCAGCATAGGCAAGAAGCTGCCAATAAGTGTTGGGGGTCAGGTTATACAGAGCTCATGAAAATGGAGGACTACAAGGTAACAGGTTTACTAGTCTTCTGGTCATAATGTTCTGGTGATGAAATAGTGATTTTAATCAAACTACAGCAGACAGCCCGTAAGTGACACATTGCTGGAATCAGGCTTCTCTACATTATGCTGCTCTCAGATTAGGTGAGAGCAATTAAATCTTGACAGATTCCCTGAAATGTTACTGTGTGCCGAACAATCCTTTAATATGTAAGACCAGCTTTACTATGATCAATGTTATTATTGTGATTTAGGCCTCATTCAGATGTCAATAATTTTTCTGATATTGGACAGTAGGTCCATTTTTACCATCACTGTTTCATTAGTGATTTTTTCCTCGACAAAATAACCCAAAAAATGCAAAGCTTCTATTACCCATTGCAATGTTAAACATGGACATCACACAAATTGATTGATTATCCTATGTTTTTTTACATATATTATTGTTATTTACTTACTGCAGGGTATCTGTTCATTGTTTTTATTCTATGTTACATATGCAGTTGGACATCTTCATGATGTGTGGACAGAGACCATGATTCCAGCAATGTATCACTTACCGTATTTTTCAGACTATAAGACGCACCGGACCATAAGGCGCACCCCAAATTTGGGGTGAAAATTGCAGAAAAAAAGATTTTTTATAAGATGGGGGTCCGTCTTATTGTCCGAATTTACAGTATCTTACCTGAGGGCTGGCGGTGGCAGAGCAGGGTCACAGGAGGCATGGTGTCGGCAGAGGTGGGGTGATGCGGTACGGCGTGCACCTGAGCAGAGTCCCTTCCTGCTTAGGTGGGCGACGCCACGGCCTGGTGTCCATGGGAGGGTTGCAGCAGTGGTTACCGGCAGAGGTGCTGGGATGAGGAGGTGCTGGGATGAGGAGGTCCTGGGATGAGGAGGTCCTGGGATGAGGAGGTGCTGGGATGAGGAGGTGCTGGGATGAGGAGGCGCAGTGAGAGGTATGGCGTCAGAGGGGTCCCTTTCCCCGGTGAGGTGATGCAGCAGCCCGGTAAGCAGCAGAGCCGGGTGAATACTGTTGTTAGCGGTGGTGGCGGCCATCTTCCCGAGGCCGCGGGTGCGCAGATGAAGCGCTCTGCTTCCCGGGGCTTCAGGAAAATGGCCGCGGGATGCCGCGCGTGCGCAGATGGAGATCGCGGCGGCCATTTTCCTGAAGCCACGAACTTCAGGAAAATGGCCGCCGCGATCCCCATCTGCGCACGCGCGGCATCCCGCGGCCATTTTCCTGAAGCCCCGGGAAGCAGCGCTCCATCTGCGCACGCGCGGCCTCCGGAAGATGGCCACCACCACCGCTAACAACAGGATTCACCCGGCTCTGCTGATTACCGGGCTGCTGCATCACCTCACCGGGGAAAGGGACCCCGCTCACTGCGCCTCCTCATCCCCGCACGTCTGCCGCCGCACCTCTGCCACCACACCTCTGCCACCGTACCTCTGCCGCCACGGTAAGCCTGCATTGCGACTATTAGACGCACCCCCCATTTTCCCCCCTTTTTTGGGGGGGAAAAAGTGCGTCTTGTAGTCCAAAAAATACGGTAGTTTACTGGGTGTAGCAGCTGTGATACAATCAGAGTGGTCTCTGCTGCAGATTTATCAGTTCTCTGAATACTGAGCTCTGTATAATCCCACCCACAGCAGTGATTGGCAGATTTCTGTGAACACTGTGCATTGACAGAAAGCAGCCAATCATTGGTGGAGATGGGAATGCACAGAACAAGTTGAGCAATAGGCATGAGCCACCTAGTCCTGAAGTAATCATCTGAAACTGATAAATAACTGATTTTATTGAAACAGCAAAAAGGAGTGACACGTCACTGGAATCAGGGGCTCTACCCCTATATTATGCTGCTCTAAGATTACATATCAAAGTATTTCTGATAAACTCCCTTTAAGTCATTCAGAGTGATTTCAGAGTAACTTGTATATGGTTCTAATGCTTAATTTTTTAGCAGTCGCACACCAGATTACTACAAAACTGGTATTTTTTTAATTGATGTATTGAAACTTAGGCAGCCATACAACTACCTTGAGTCTTACAACAAACCACCAAATATTATAAAATAAAATACAGAAGTCATTGTATCAAAATCATATTATAACTTTATTAACATACAATAAAAACACAGCTATAAAAGACAAAAACCATAAAATACGGTAATCCACATAAAACCTGAAAAATGGGCAGTGTGGTCAGATGGGAAAACTATCATTTTTAGAAATCTTCTGAATAGAGGGTTACCGCAAATCCATGATTTTCGCTCACGTCCTTTCCTTTCTTATAGACGGGGAATCTGAAAGACAGACTGGTAAGGTCGGATGTGGGTACAAGGAGAGTTGCCCTCCAGAGGGCCTTGTGTCCACTCAGGATGGGCAATTTTGCTTGTCTCAATTGCGCTTGTTGTAGTAATATGTTAAAGGGGGACAGTTTCTATCACCCCCAGACTGGGAAAAAGTTTTTGATTAAAGAACAATATACGTGCTCTTCTAGTTTCATCATCTACTTGATAGTATGTCCTTGTGGACTTATGTATGTAGGGGAAACTACAATGGAGATCCGAGCTCGTATAAGTAAACACAAGAGTACAATTAGAACTAAATCCTGAATATTTGATATAAGGGTGAGATGTCCCCTCTCCGGAAATGTCTTTTGGATTTTAATTTGTCTCGATGCCACTAACATTTTTTTAAGGGATTTCTTAAGAAGCTGTTAAAAAATTCCTTTGCATATTCCTATAGATACTTGTTCCTATGTATGAAGTCCGAGATGTGCAGATGCACAGTGTGATAGGATGTGGACTAAGTATTACGGATCCATAGAACATACCGTACTTTTACTTTCCAGATTGTAGCCTAAACGGAGGGTGCAAAATGTTCTCATTTTAGTGAAAACTTCCAGCAGCTCTAACATTAAATGAAACGTGATGGAAATGCTTAACATCCCAAGGTTTAATTAGATATGTTTGGCGCACATGGCAGGGTACTGCGGCTGTGTGCCCTGGGCTGTCCGCTGAATACTATTAGACCACCTGCTACATTAATCTCTCTGCTCCTGGAAGTCTAGCTATGATCCATAAGCTTCTCTCCATGATATGACTGCATGCACGAGTCCCATTAAAACAATACAACACAGTTATGTATTGCTCAGCAAGGTGACTTGTCTACAGCATGAGTGTGGCCTTCTGTTCTATAGGAATTCAATAAAGACAATGTGTTTCAAATCAGCAGCCCACAGTACTCTACTCTTTTATTGAGCGGCACCGACAATTGAAAAGCATTGTTTAAATGAATCGTACATTAGGGGGATAATTTATGTAAATTCTCTCTGCTCCTTTCCTTGCCGCAGCTCCCAATCCAACTGGTAAAGAGTTTCTTCCATTCAATCAGACAAATCTCAGTATTTTAGATTTCTATGCAGGGAGTTTAAAAGAGCCAAAGGGGGTGCAGAGGTACAGAAGCAGTTAAAATGGGGTCTTGGTTCCGGAGGGAGCCTAAAGGCCCATTTCCTACATAACACTAGTACTATAAATCAATTATGGTGTAGTGGGGCTCTGTTACATATTGTGTAATGGTAATTAATTTCGGCTGGCAAAATCTCAAGAATGAGAGTGACTTGATATTCAGATGTGCTCTGTTTTACTTCGTCATCGTTCGATGATTTATTAATATGTGCCTGGACTTTCCTGTTTAAGCTGTGCATGTATGGTATGAATCTGCAAAATGAAAATTCCATCTCTGCCAATCGGCATTATGATTTGCCGACAACAAAAACGGTCCAATTATATCTACAGATGTTTCCACCATTTAATTAAATTCAATATAACATTGCAACAAGCTAAGAAACTAAGAAAATCCTCAACTGACTGCAGCTAAAGGAATTAATCAACTTTTAAAGGGAACCTGTCACCCCCAAAATGGAAGTTGAGCTAAGCCCACTGCCATCAGGGGCTTATCTACAGCATTCTGGAATGCTGTAGATAAGCCACCGATGTAATCTGAAAGATGAGAAAAAGTGGTTATATTATATTCACCCAGGGGCGGTCCCGCTGCGGTCCGGTCCGATGAGCGTTGTGGTCCGGTCTGGGGCCTCCCATCTTCTTACGATGACGTCCTCTTGTTGTCTTCACGCTGTGGCTCCAGCGTACTGATTTGCCCTGTTGAGGGCAGAGCAAAGTCCTGCAGTGCGCAGGTGCCGGGAAAGGTCAGAGAGGCCCAGCGCCTGCGCACTGCAGTACTTTGCTCTGACCTCAACAGGGCAAAGTACGCCTGCGCTGGAGCCGCAGCGTGAAGACAAGAAGAGGACGTCATCCTATGAAGATGGGAGGCCCCGGACCGGACCACGATGCCCATCGGAACGGACCGCAGCGGGAACGCCCCTTGGTGAGTATAATCTAACCTCTTTTTCTCATCTTTCAGGATACATTGGGGCTTATATACAGCATTACAGAATGCTGTAGATAAGCCCCTGATGCCGGTGGGCTTAGCTGAACTTCCATTTTGGGGGTAACAGGTTCCCTTTAAGAATATAACCTTATGACAAAACACAAACTGAGCTTTTACTCACCCTACCGGGCTTCAGTGGCGCCGTTCTTCCCTGCCCTGGTCTTTGTTGATTGGATGTAGTATGAAGAACAGATTGACGGTGCTGCAAACAATTCCTTAGCTCAGCAGCTTGTGTTGTCCACATAGGCATGGCAACTGAGCTCAGTGATAGGCTGCAGATTTGTCAAAGTGAGGTCACTGCTGCAGCCAGTCAAAAGACCAGGGTAGTGGAGCGAGGGAGTGAAGAAAAGGTGAAAAAGCTCAGTTTGTTGTTTCTTTTACGTCCCTGAGCTAATGGAGAAACAATCTTTGAAATTGGACAACCCGTTAAAGACTGCAACATATAACATAGACATATCCCGACAGAGTAACATGCAGTTGTGCAGTTTTAAAAGTTATTCATCTCAAGCTACCCATCTCAGCATATGATGAGCAAAGAGAAAAGGGAAAGAAAGACACATCTGTACTTGCATGCATAAATCAGTACATATTTAAATGCAGCGCCCCAGAGTCCTGGTCGTTGCAGTGCTGTGGCTCCGCCACTATGGGGAGCTATGGTGCGTCTGATGGCACTGAAGGAGTTCATCGGATCAGGTATCACAGACACCAATACATTTCACAGTCGGGCCTCCGGGGGGAGCTAAGGGTTCTATTCACTAGGCCACTCCCCACCATAGTGGGTAAACTGGGGGTCAGGCAGGAAGTTAGATCAGAAAGCTGACTGGGTTGGAAGCAGGCAACACCTTGTGGCAGAGGGAGTTGTGGGGGAAGATACAGTAGGGTCTCTGTCAGGGGTGGGATCCTGACAGAGGCTTGGCAACTTGAACGAACGTAACGGGACCGCGCCTGCTCCGGGTAGCGGCGGTGCCCAAGGAAGGATTAGAAGCGAGATAGATTGTGCTGAGTGAGAAACGAGATCACGCAAAAGGAGAAATACCAGTAGGAGTCGTGCTGTAAGACCGAAGCAACATCCTATTGAGGCGCACTACCGGTGGCCGGAACGCCGAGGGAGTATCATAACATTCAGCTTCAAGCAATACTCCAAACAGCGGCAGGACAGTCAGTGTAAGGCGGGCTGTCTAACTTTAATCACCTATGCAGTCTTGGGGGGCAACTTGTGGAGAGGGGCGACTCTAGGGTCCCGGAAGAGCTCCGAGCCTACCCGTCAAACAGGTGCCGTCCCAACCAGAACACCAGGGAGGGACGGAGGATTAGCAGAACATCATCTAATCGAGTTGTGAGGGAACTTAAGAAACAGACACAACAGTTGTGGGGACTTTCTGTAAGCACAGCAGGGAAGGACCACAACACATAGCGCTAGAAGGAAGGCACAGATTTCCACCTGCTAAGAGAACTCTGGAGGTGCCATTGGACCGGCCGGACTTGCGCAGCCTGGTAATCCGGATTCCGGACTGAGGACCCAGAGACCTTCAGTAAAGAGGTAAAGAGACTGCAACCTGGTGTCCTCGTTATTTAATGCACCGCATCACCACAGCATCACCACCACCTACATCCGTCATATCCTTCACTGTGTGCCCCTCGGCAGGGTCACGGACCGGGGCCTAGCCACCGTGACAACCCCAGAGCAGAGACTCAGAGGCCCGGTACCGGGTAACCCTCGGCCCTGCGGCAGTGGGGGCGCTACAACTTGGCGTCACGAACAGGATCTACTTAAGCCTGAAGAATCAGGTCATGTGTGCCTTGGGACTGTGATTTGTTGTGCTTGGACTGTACTTTATTACCAAGACTGTGGATTGTCACTTGCCGCCAAAAGTTCGTGCCAAAACCGCCGCCATTGCGGTGTCACAGGGAGCGCAGAGAAAGAAGAAGGGCGTGCCATGGGAGGAGACTACCAAAGTGGCGCCAGAAGTAGTGACCGTCCCCTCGAACTCCTGCTGCGAGAGGATGACCTACCCAGCAACAGAGGAGAACCACCCCCTGACTTGCAACGGCGGGAACGAGGTGAAGGAGGAGCTCGACCTCGGAGAAATGGCGGAGCCAGGTGCATGCATTGCTGCCGAATGCCGGACAGCGACGATGAGCAGCAAGTGCCCGAGCAACGGCGAGGTGATCCCGGCTTGCCCTCACCCATCAGAAGCGGACTCGCGTCAACCGGCGGTGAGGGACCCGAACTCTTTGGAGCCGCCAATGGAGGAGCCGAGCCAACCTATCCCAGCCACAGAACCAGGGAGGGCGGAGTCACATCAAGAGGTGACTCCGGAGGAGCCGCGGTCCGGGCTGCAGCCGATTCCAGTGTCCTCGTCAACGGACCGGAGCGACATCGGTGGAATCACATCAGGCGCAGGTATGGACGGCATCCCTACTCCCCTGGCCGATTCTGCTCCCCCGACCGATCCAGTTCCCCTGAGCGATCCCGCTCCTGTGACCGCTCCTCACCCCAGCAATGATCGTTCTTTCTTGGTGGAGCGGGTCATCCTTACCTCTAACGCGATGGGGAAGCTAGTGCCTCCGCTACCAACCAAGATGGGAGAACCCCTAGACGTGGGCTTGGATGGGGTGATCCTCCGGTGGGACACCCCCTGGACCGGGCCGGATGGGACCCGGGAGGATGGCCTCACCCTTGCGGTACTTACCTGGGAACAGTATAAGCAATGCCTAATACAACACTGGAAAGATCGAGACGAGACCGAACAACCTGACACACAACGTAAGAAGTCTGCTCCCGGTAGGAAAGACGTGGTAAAGCGGGGAACTGTGCTGGCCTACCACCCGAAGAGGGGATGGGGCTCCATACAGGAACCGGGGTTACCAACTGATGTCTTTGTTACTAGCTATAAAGTGAAAACCCCCTGCTGCAGTCGAAATGGCGATCCATTACAAAGGGGGGATCAGGTGACCTACACCCGTCATCGGAATGCACGAGGATGGTGTGCCCGGAATGTTCGACGGTGTGAATGAGAGAGCGCCCCCTGTTGCCCCGATCGTGACTGATCCCGATTTGCCAGACCTTGTTCCTATCACCACTGTACGCCTTGTAGCGGCTACCGAACTTGCAAGCAGGATTAGCCTTCAAATCCAGACCCCGGCTGATCTGATGGCATCTGAGAGACCAACTATCAGTACAGGTGCTGCGTTGGCCGGGGAACGAAGATCACCCCCAGATTTAGAAGGATAAACCTCGATACCATGAATATGTACATAGTTTCTTAACTGTTTGTTTGTTTCCTGATTTTGCTGCTGAACCCGTCCAGGGTTAACTTTTAAAGGGATCCTTTTGTTGACCCGGGATCCCTGTTGTTTTGTTTATTTTTCTGAGTTTTTGTTGCACAAGTTTCCAGAACTGCCGCAATCATGAACAGTGCATGATACAAACTTTTTGTACATAGTTTGCACCTTATTAAAGGTGCTCCCTACTGGTTCTACTTCAAAAAGGACTCTTTGTGAAGATACCACACTGGAACCTTTGCTGAGTACGGACTGGTAGTTTGAGAAGATATGCTACCTCATAGAGACTTGTTCCCCTCTTAAAGGGGATGTTCATTTGTTGAACTTAAACGATGATATTGCTTTAAGACAGGTAGCAATAATGTTTTGACGAAAGAAAGTGATGATAATGTTTACATGAGTAAGTTATATGTATTTGACTAGTTAATTGTGAAGAAATGCTGATGATGTTCTCTGAAAAGAAAAAGTGAAAGATAGAAGAAGGATGCAGTGGGCCCGTAGGGATAGACGTGATGTCCAGCATGCATGATAGAGAGAAAGATAATGAGAAGGCTTAATGTTCAATAGAAAATGTTTTTGATAATGTTGATAGATAGTTAGGATAGAAGGTAAACCCTGAGTCCTCATAGGAGTCATGTAGAGATGGCTCAGTGCTCTTAAACTGAAAGTAATGTTATGTTCTATACCGTGTATAGTAGTTGAAAAGGCAGTAGGCCCGGGCTGAACGGGGCGGTCCTGCATAGAAAGGAGAGGCAGTAGGTCTGGTGCCGTTAGGACAGGCGATCCTGCAGATTTAAAGAAGGGGAATGAAAAAGTTAAATTGCCTTATAATGTGATTATAAAAAGGTCTTTAGTGGATACAGAGTGTATGTCCTTAAAGGCAATGTTAAATTATTGTTCAACAATTTTGCACTTAGTAGAATACCCGGTTGGGTAGGAAGAGTTATTTATAGCATGTTGCTATGATATCTAACCATGTTTGTAACGTTCAAGTGTCCTCACCTCCCATAAAGGGAAGCTCTGTTCAAATATGCTTATTGTTATTGCACTCAACAAAATTGTATGTCTTTTTGCTAACTTGTATTGTTGTTTTCTTCTCAGTCCCGGAGTACTGTGTTTAACCAGGGGGGAGTGCAGCGCCCCAGAGTCCTGGTCGTTGCAGTACTGTGGCTCCGCCACTATGGGGAGCTATGGTGCGTCTGATGGCACTGAAGGAGTTCATCGGATCAGGTATCACAGACACCAATACATTTCACAGTCGGGCCTCCGGGGGGAGCTAAGGGTTCTATTCACTAGGCCACTCCCCACCATAGTGGGTAAACTGGGGGTCAGGCAGGAAGTTAGATCAGAAAGCTGACTGGGTTGGAACCAGGCAACACCTTGTGGCAGAGGGTGTTGTGGGGGAAGATACAGTAGGGTCTCTGTCAGGGGTGGGATCCTGACAGAGATTTGGCAACTTGAATGAACGTAACGGGACCGCGCCTGCTCCGGGTAGCGGCAGTGCCCAAGGAAGGATTAGAAGCGAGATAGATTGTGCTGAGTGAGAAACGAGATCACGCAAAAGGAGAAATACCAGTAGGAGTCGTGCTGTAAGACCGAAGCAACATCCTATTGAGGCGCACAACCGGTGGCCGGAACGCCGAGGGAGTATCATAACATTCAGCTTCAAGCAATACTCCAAACAGCGGCAGGACAGTCAGTGTAAGGCGGGCTGTCTAACTTTAATCACCTATGCAGTCTTGGGGGGCAACTTGTGGAGAGGGGCGACTCTAGAGTCCCGGAAGAGCTCCGAGCCTACCCGTCAAACGGGTGCCGTCCCAATCAGAACACCAGGGAGGGACGGAGGATTAGCAGAACATCATCTAATCGAGTTGTGAGGGAACTTAAGAAACAGACACAACAGTTGTGGGGACTTTCTGTAAGCACAGCAGGGAAGGACCACAACACATAGCGCTAGAAGGAAGGCACAGATTTCCACCTGCTAAGAGAACTCTGGAGGTGCCATTGGACCGGCCGGACTTGCGCAGCCTGGTAATCCGGATTCCGGACTGAGGACCCAGAGACCTTCAGTAAAGAGGTAAAGAGACTGCAACCTGGTGTCCTCGTTATTTACTGCACCGCACCACCACAGCATCACCACCACCTACATCCGTCACATCCTTCACTGTGCGCCCCTCGGCAGGGTCACGGACCGGGGCCTAGCCACCGTGACGACCCCAGAGCAGAGACTCAGAGGCCCGGTACTGGGTAACCCTCGGCCCTGCGGCAGTGGGGGCGCTACATAAATATTTGAGATTTATTTCTATGCATTCAAAAATCATTTAGGAGCTTGTGTAACCTGAATAGCTCTTTAGAAATCACACAAAATGACACAACTATGATGCTATTTGCTGAAATCAAAGTCATCATCCTAAAATGTTATTGTTTTTAGGTTCGAAGGTGACCACATTTAACTCATCGGTATTAAATGTAGAAAATAAAGTATAGTTTGCTTACTGTAATTACAAAAGCCTTTGGCTCAGATTCATCAAAGCTTTTTTACCATAAAACTGGTGTAAAAATCTTTGAAAAGTCACGCTTTTTTGCGCAACTCAGAGTTGAGCAAAAATACTATGACTTTTGACATTTTCAAGCTAGTTTTGCCCAGCTGCATCAAAATGGGCAGAGCTGGGTTGGAGCAGGGGTGATGGAGGCGGGGGGTGATGCTACAGCTCTTTGTGACAACACAGCATTTATTTTCAATTTTTTTTTTGCCACTCCTAATATTGTAGCATTTTCTCGGATGTTTTTTTTTCTGTTTTCACAGCTTAAGGATGGCTTGTTTCAGCTGCATGGAGAGCTCCTTTGACCGAATGTTTACTTCACAGCAAAACCTTCCAAATGCAAGCACCACACCTCAAATCAACTCCAGGCCTTTTATCTGCTTAATTGAGAATGACATAATGAAGGGATTGCCCACACCTGTCCATGAAATAGCCTTGGAGTCAATTGCCCAATTAATTTTGGTCCCTTTAAAAACAGGGTGACACATGTTAAGGAGCTGAAACTCCTAAACCCTTCATCCAATTTTAATGTGGATACCCTCAAATGAAAGCTGTATGTCTGAACTTCAACTGCATCTGAATTGTTTTGTTTAAAATTTATTGTGGTAATGTCTATAACCAAAATTAGAAAAATGTTGTCTCTGTCCAAATATATATGGACGTAACTGTAGTCTATTTGTACGTTGACTCTGTTGTAGATTGTTTTGTTGTTTGTGAATTGTTGAATGGCTGCTGTTTACCTATTATATCAGCTCCTACAGTTTATTGTGCTGCAATCCTTGAAGAACAAATGTGGATATAAAAAGTGACCTTTATTCTTCTGTAGAGAGACTCTCTACAGATCAACAGACAGAACACCATGGCTCCAACTGGAGGAATACAGCTTTAAGACATTCTACAGGAAGTCAGCTTAAATGACCATAGCTCCAGCTGGGGGAATTCAGATCTGATCCATTGACCATGATTGTACCCATGGAGATGATTGGAGAAGCCTGGTTGGGACCATCTGGTCCCCGGGACCCATGGAGATGTTTAGAGAAGCCAGGTTGGGACCATCAGGTAACCCGGCCCCATGGAGACATTGGGAGAAGCCAAGTTGGGACAATCATGTCACCTGGCTAGGTAGATCAATGAACTGTCAGCTTCCTAAGCTTGTCGTTACCTCCTCTCTGTGGATGTGGGGTGCCACTGGTGGGGGTGGTCGGCGCTGGAAGCCCTGAAATCACAGCTGCTGTAATCCTGGTGAGCCAGGGTAAGGGTAAGACTCAGTAATTTGCACTATCTTGTGTATTTTTCTATATGTTATTGTCTGTTGACGGTTCAATAAAGTATTGCCACACTGTCTTACCCTAACCCTGTATTGTCTGAGTAGAATTCTGCCCATGCGGGAAGTAGAGCAGGCATTCAGTGGAATGAGCCCTGGTCCATGCGGTCTTTCTAAAGAAAGCCATGCAGGCGGAGGAGAGCTCCCACTGACCCTCATGTATCCACACTCATCTAATTAATTACTTGATTTGAATTCAATTAAAATTTCTGGCAAGTTGCAAATAGGCGCAGGCCACTTGTCCACATGTCAGATGCTCCTGATTCATTAAGAAGCCTATGCCTCTTAAGGCATTAAGAGAGTCTGACTCCACCATTTCCCCTCATCAAAATTGGCATGAAAATCGACGGTCTCAATGAATCAAGGCCGAATATTTTTCCCCATACAACCAGTGGAATCAGGCTCAAAATTGTTCCGCAGAATGTCAACTACAATGATCAACCAAATTACTATTCAGTCCTAGCTTGCTACCAGTGGCAATACTGTCCTGGTTGGCAAATGGCTAAACTAAAAGGCCTCCTAGATTAATGATATTCCATCGTCCAATTGTTTCTTCATAATATTATGTTTTTTTACATCATGATCATTGACTTGTGTTACTAATATTTATCAAACAAGTATTTGCTAAGTTCACACTGCACTCGACCATTTTATCCTAAAAGTTTTAGGGGCATTTTTTAGGTTCTGTGTGCACCGCAAGAAATATAGTCCAGCCAAAAACTGCAGTATACAGTGGGGCAAAAAAGTATTTAGTCAGTCAGAAATAGTGCAAGTTCCACCACTTAAAAAGATGAGAGGCGTCTGTAATTTACATCATAGGTAGACCTCAACTATGGGAGACAAACTGAGAAAAAAAAATCCAGAAAATCACATTGTCTCTTTTTTTATCATTTTATTTGCATATTATGGTGGAAAATAAGTATTTGGTCAGAAACAAACAATCAAGATTTCTGGCTCTCACAGACCTGTAACTTCTTCTTTAAGAGTCTCCTCTTTCCTCCACTCATTACCTGTAGTAATGGCACCTGTTTAAACTTGTTATCAGTATAAAAAGACACCTGTGCACACCCTCAAACAGTCTGACTCCAAACTCCACTATGGTGAAGACCAAAGAGCTGTCAAAGGACACCAGAAACAAAATTGTAGCCCTGCACCAGGCTGGGAAGACTGAATCTGCAATAGCCAACCAGCTTGGAGTGAAGAAATCAACAGTGGGAGCAATAATTAGAAAATGGAAGACATTCAAGACCACTGATAATCTCCCTCGATCTGGGGCTCCACGCAAAATCCCACCCCGTGGGGTCAGAATGATCACAAGAACGGTGAGCAAAAATCCCAGAACCACGCGGGGGGACCTAGTGAATGAACTGCAGAGAGCTGGGACCAATGTAACAAGGCCTACCATATGTAACACACTACGCCACCATGGACTCAGATCCTGCAGTGCCAGACGTGTCCCACTGCTTAAGCCAGTACATGTCCGGGCCCGTCTGAAGTTTGCTAGAGAGCATTTGGATGATCCAGAGGAGTTTTGGGAGAATGTCCTATGGTCTGATGAAACCAAACTGGAACTGTTTGGTAGAAACACAACTTGTCGTGTTTGGAGTAAAAAGAATACTGAGTTGCATCCATCCAACACCATACCTACTGTAAAGCATGGTGGTGGAAACATCATGCTTTGGGACTGTTTCTCTGCAAAGGGGCCAGGACGACTGATCCGGGTACATGAAAGAATGAATGGGGCCATGTATCGTGAGATTTTGAGTGCAAACCTCCTTCCATCAGCAAGGGCATTGAAGATGAAACGTGGCTGGGTCTTTCAACATGACAATGATCCAAAGCACACCGCCAGGGCAACGAAGGAGTGGCTTCGTAAGAAGCATTTCAAGGTCCTGGAGTGGCCTAGCCAGTCTCCAGATCTCAAACCTATAGAAAACCTTTGGAGGGAGTTGAAAGTCCGTGTTGCCAAGCGAAAAGCCAAAAACATCACTGCTCTAGAGGAGATCTGCATGGAGGAATGGGCCAACATACCAACAACAGTGTGTGGCAACCTTGTGAAGACTTACAGAAAACGTTTGACCTCTGTCATTGCCAACAAAGGATATATTACAAAGTATTGAGATGAAATTTTGTATCTGACCAAATACTTATTTTCCACCATAATATGCAAATGAAATGATAAAAAAAGAGACAATGTGATTTTCTGGATTTTTTTTTCTCAGTTTGTCTCCCATAGTTGAGGTCTACCTATGATGTAAATTACAGACGCCTCTCATCTTTTTAAGTGGTGGAACTTGCACTATTGCTTACTGACTAAATACTTTTTTGCCCCACTGTATTTAGATTGTAATATATTATAAATATACATTACGGCGGTTGTGCTGACAGAGCTTGGCCACATTACTTTCTGTGAAGATGGCAGAAAAGTAGGCAGCACTGGCATAAAAATGCCAAATGTCTAAATAGTTTGTATAGTTACAAGTTGCACAAAAATTTAGTAAAATTTCAAGCAGCTTTACGCTAGTAAACTCGTGAGAACTACATGATGGATTGGGGCCTGCATACTCAGTGATAGATATTTGCATCTAATTCTACATAGCAAGCTCATTAATAATTTCATTTTTTGAAGATTAACTATTTACTTACCAAAATATAGCTTGAGAATAAAAGCTTCATTAGATTATATGGTACAATCCTTCATAAACTTGGAGGATAGTAAGCTTTTATTCAAGTTCTTAAAGTTCTTACTTGGATCAACAACTTAGAAAATAACCTATTTTTGCAGCAATTTCATAAAGCAGCACAGGTAAAATTCTGAAGATGGATACTTCTTACTTAGTTTAGAAGCAAATGTCACCTGCTTAACAGGCCTATGAGCAATGTGTGTCTCTTATCCTCACTTCAGTCTCTGTGCCTATAATTACTTTTTATGCCTAAGGTGTGTGTTACGCTTTCATTTTGTTATGAGAAACGACCGTGAGGACTGTAGCCTGATAGCTGCAACTTAGAGATACGGTTAGCAAAAAAGGTCACAGAAGAACTGGAAAAAAACAGCTATTCTTAGCTAACTTTATAAAATGTTTTGAAAAATGTGATGGGAAAAATGTAAAAAATGGATAGGAAAACTGAAGAGACTGTTATGAATAGACTAATTCCATCAGCCACCTTGTTTGCTGCTTTGGTAGCTACATGTTTCATGATGTCCAACAAAGGAAAGTGTAAGTCACATTTACCCGACAATTAAGTTATAAAAATCATTTTATATTGAGAGCAGAACACCACATATGCAGATCGAGGGAACAGACAAATGCGCAGGACATGCGACAGGCTGTGCCCTGTGCAGCAGAATGCATGTCATAGGCAATATTCACAACTTAGCCTATTGGTCAAAAGTTGATTAGTTTTAACATGGACTTGGATTGGTTGGGAGATGTAGAAGTTTGGAGACACTGTAGAAAAATCCATGGGTTATACAGAATTGCAGTTGTCACTTTATGCATTTTTGGATATTATTGGTTCAACATTTTGTCACGGATGTTTCAGAGGCTGCAGACCGTTGCACTGCATCTGTCTGCAGAAGGTCTCAGCAGACGCTAGGACCCAGGGACAACCTCCTCCTGTGCAAATGGCCACAACTGGACCTGAGTGTCGATATACTTCCTGATTGCTGCTGACAAGCGCAGGTGATATTTCCATTTGCATTTCCCTGTTGAGACTTGGAGCTGTAGCAGTCGGCTATAGTCCTTTTTGGAGTTTGGAGGACGTTGGTATTTCTCTCTGAGTCTTCTCAAGCTAAGTGTTCCCTTGTTTGTTTGTTTATCCCAGTTGTCTTTAGCAGTGGGGATTGATCCGTCCTTCTTGGTGCAGGACTTATCGCCAGGGTCATTCAGGGATTAGGTATCCTGCTCGGCGATAGGTCCGGAACCTATATAGGGATGATAGGGCAGACAGGGTGATGTTAGATGTGTCTAGGTGTATCCACTCCCCCCTTCCCTAGTGTTTGGTTCCCTTTCCCTTATCCCTTTGTGTTGCACTAAGCCTTTCCTACACGTTGCGTGACAATTTTGACAAATTTATTGATAATATGTTATTCTAAATCTGATTATTATTATTGAAGTTTCTCTTTATTCTTGATGTCAACAAAGCTCCTTTTCCATAAATTTGCCACATGAATGAGCAGTTTTAACCAAGGGAATACTGAAGTGCTGAGTGTTGGTTTATCACTTTAGACTCATTCAGGATTTGGAAAGATTTCTTTTTGCTTCTGGACTGGTGCAAACATTTATAGTGTGTTCTGTAAATGGAGCTGGATACTTAAAGCAAGATTTACTATAGCCAGGCAACGTTTTAGAATAAATAGTTAGGAATGGATTTTTCTGAATGGCTGGTGGAAGCTAAACCAGAGCCACTAATATTGATTTAAACATAAGCCTTTAATAAATCACTTAGAAGCATAACTTTACTTTTTCTATTCATCGGATAGCATAATCCTTATCCTGCACATAGAAATGGATCATATAGTCTGACGAGATATGCAGCGTAGGCAATCTGCTTATTCAGTTAGTTCAATCGTAGACAGAAGTTGGCTTATTTTTACTTTTAGTTCAACAATATAAAACTGACCACAATAAAGGTACAATAAAGGTAAAGCAGTCGTATAGATGCATCTTTAGATGGCACTACTTGAAAAGTTGTTGACTTTCGTTCTTCCTATCCTGTCCTACTAGGCACATGCACAATAAAATATACCTTTATAGCAGTTTACATTTTCAATTAATAAGGACAAGTGGTGCTCAACGCGGGAAACCTGACCTGGCCCGGACACAGAAAGGACTGACAGATTTAAAGCTCTTTCTCAATTCTGTCTGTGGTGGTGCATGGCCGTTCTTGGTTGGTGGAGCAATTTGTCTGGTTAATTGAGATAAGTCTCAATTAATTGAAGCAAAGTATACAGACAGTTCATGGAGGTCCAAGTTTAAGTCTTGAATTCTCTTTATAATCACATGTGATTGAACCAAATATCACTTTTTTTGTAGAACGAATGTCCGACAAAATTCTCCCATGATCATTTAATTTTCGACAGGATGTTCATGAAAAAAAAATTTTGTCAGCTACTCTATCTAGTTAATGTGGAAAAAATTAAATGCCGATGCACACCAGTGAGAATATGCCAAAAGGACACTTATCTTTAGACAAAGGAAGTCTATAAATATGCGGGGTAGCACAGTGGCTTAGTGGTTAGCATTGTTGCTTCTCAGCGGCAGGGTATAGTGCACTGTTCTATTAATTAGAAAAAGACCTGTTCATAATACCTGGGGGATGTCAGATGGTTGCTTTAGCAATTGACCCAGGAGTGGACTTATCATTGATGCAACCTGTGCAGCTGCATAGGGGCCCAAGAGTTAAGGGGGCCCACTTGTACCTGTAAATCAGCTATTAGATACACACATATACCCAATTGCATCACAAATGTGGATAATTTCATTTCACAGCCTGTGGTCAAAACTTTCCAAAAAAAGCTGAAACCACTCCAAAATAGCATAGTATAAAAAGGAGGAAAAGGTGGAGTTTTATGGTTAAAAGATATATTAGTACAAAATCTTAGCATAATATTTCTTACAAAGTGCAAAAAAAGAAGACACAGACAAGTAACAATCGCTGGGGAATTGTATACATGGAAATAGATATCAAATTATACCTATTAGGCAGGGATCTCCCAAGGTGGTGACACAAACCCCCTTGAAAAAGCTGATTATACTTAAGAAGCAAAACGGGCGTTGGGGACGATAGTAGTAACAAGTCAGTCTGACTCTATCAATGCGCAAGGTGGTCTCTCCTTTTATCCTTAAGCAATAAAAAGGCAATATAAATATGGATACCTTTGACCATTGTGTCACCACATTTTAACCATTACATTCCAGGTTTTCCTCCTGTATATACTCTAAACTAGCAAGTAGCTCCTGTCATAGACAGAACTATCTGGCTACAGAGGTCCCACATACTGTTCTTGCACAGGGACCCTTTTTTGTCTGTCTCTGTCCCTGAAATATCGTAGAGAAGAGGAAGACGCGCACTCTTGCTACGTGGTGCTGACTGAACGTGGAGTTATTCCACCAAAATGTAGATGCAGCATACAAGTAGCCCCTAACGGGACTCCAGCACTTTACATGAGAACATCTCATCCTCTTGTTTTTCTATTATGAGTAAGGTTTGATAAAGACCCAGCGGGTCGAAACGTTACCTTATACCACTGCGGTGAACCGTTTAATTTTGGTGTTTTGAAAATAAAAAGCCACATTCTTTGCAATTTAAAGGAACTCTGAGTGCGACTGTCCCTGAAATGACGCACCTGATGTGCAGAAGACTATCTCAGCGTCTGCTGCAGAAAAAAGCCCACTCCTTTAACAAAACCTAAGAAACACTATGCAGGTATAAAGAACAGATCTCTCCATCAGGGCTATGACGGAAGGGTTAAAATGAGAAAGGTAAATGCATATCCCTTTGGTTTTTGCTAGAGTTTAAGTGGGTTTAATATTCGCCCTCTTCTTCTTCCAGAGCTCCTTCCAGCAGAATGTCAGCGTGCCAGCTAACCTGCCTTATAAATTAGATTAAGGGCTCCACAAATTGTAAACAGCTGCAGCAAGGAATTCTCCATCTCGGCTGCGAGCTGTGACTCACTTTGCATTGCAGCCAGCACAGTGGTAAGTGGCAGCGCGGAGAGTCAGAGATATGAACTGTGCTCTCTGACTCTGCTGTAACTGCACATCAAGCTGTGAAAATTGCCAGAAATGGCTGCTGATGAATCTCGGCTTTGCTGGAGTCAGAGATAGTGGAGATGCCAAGTCCAATTCATGGTTATGGAGAATCCTAGGGAGCTGCATTGGCCTCATCGTGTTATATATTCCTTTTACTTCTCACAGGAGAGTAAAAAATGTATCTTTAGAAAGGCACAGGAGAAAACAAACCACAATATTTAGTTTTATGACTTTTATTTTCTCCCTAGTGTAACTAATCTACCCAACCACTACCCTATAGAAACTATAAATGAATGTATGTCTCATTTTTATACAGACCTCCTAATGAACATCTGCCCCTGAAATCTCAGTGTGTCAGCACAGAATGACTGTTCAAACCAAGCACTTACCCGCATACTGCTTTTAACTCTATATCCACCCCACCTCTTCTCTGATTGACAACTCTGTCTTTATTGAACCAGAGAAGGGAGAATATAGATGAAAAACAAGTATGTGGGAAGGTGGACTAAAATGTTTGGCCATGCCATGGGTGCAGCGATCATCTGTACATGGTTTGAACAGTCATTTTGCACTAACAGATTGTTTTTAGAATATTTTTATTTAATTTTTTTTAATTTTCACTGTATTTATGGGTCCCCTTAGAGAACTTGAATCTGTGATCGTCTCATCGCTTGTAGTATATACAGGACAGTAAACTGCTTATAAGTAAAAGTCTTGGTCTCCTTTGATGCCCAGTCACAGGTGGGAGCTTCGTAATGACAGGCACCAGAGTCTTCAACTGACCAGATGCTCAGTTGTCAGAGCAAACCCATTGGAGACCCACAATTGCATTGCGGAGTGCCGATGGACACATAGCACGAGACACCACCATGTTAGTACGCTGTTACTGCTGCTGTCAGAGTTTTCTAGCGGCGCTTAACAGGTTAACAATCATGGCCAGAGCTCCACTCCACCTGTGGCTGTTAGAGGCAGGTCCTCCCTGTAACACACAGCTATTACCTGCCGGGAATGCAATATGCTCAACCCAGACACCCTCTGCACTCGTTCTATTGGTCAAAAGTTTGCTCTGTTTTGGACATGTATAATTCACCATCAATAACCAGGTCAAAAACACCATATTTTTTTCCCAGTAATCAATCAATAATTGTCAATGTTATATTTAGCTTACTTATAAATATATAGCTGTGCTCAAAAATTTACATACCCCGGCATAATTTTTGCTTTCTTGGCCTTTTTTCAGAGAATATGAATGATAACACCAAAACTTTTTCTGCACTCATGGTTAGTGGTTGGGTGAAGCCATTTGTTGTCAAACTACTATGTTTATTATTCATTTTCTCTGAAAAAAAGGCCAAGAAAGCAAAAATTCTGCTGGGTATGTAAACTTTTGAGCACAACTGTAGATACATTTTTATTCATTTTACATCCTTATATAGCACCATCATATTCCACTGCGCTTTACAGATATTATCATCGCTGTCCCCATTGGGGCTCACAATCTAAATTCCCTATCAATATGACTTTGGAATGTGGAAGGAAACCCATGCAAACACGGAGAGAACATACAGACCCCAGTGCTTCAAGGTTACAGTGCTATTCATTGAGCCACCACACTGACCTGTTTTTAGCTTATTATTTCATGTCCACCTTAATTGATGGAACTGGCAGCCATCATCATCATAGGATTAGATATTTTTTACTCTCTATGGCCCCCGTCACATGTTCCGGTGATTCCGGTACTGGTCTGTGTGCCATCCATGTGTGTCAGTGTGACACTATCCATGTGGCATACGTATGTATGTGTGTACTTGTCCATGTGTAAGAGTGTATCTGTGTGCCATCCATGTGTCATCCGTTTGCACCATCAGTGTGACAAGTGGTGGAATAGAATGAAGAATGCAAATGACATGTTTAGGTGTTAGATGTGCAAAGATGGAGAGAGATACATAGATAGATAGATAGATAGATAGATACAGAGAGAAGGATAGCTGCCGTTTTAGGAATACGTTGAAAAAAAATGGTGTGGGGTCCCCCCTATCTTTATAACCCATATAGTCCATGCTGGAGAAGGGCACAATATCCATAGACTTTCCCAACCTATTAATATCAGCCCCCGTAGTCTGCTTTGCCTTTACTGCTTATTAAAAAGGAGGACCATCCCAAAAAATTATGTGGGGTCCCCCTTATTTTTAATAACTAACAAAGGCTAAGCAGACAATAGGGGGATGATATTAATAAGCTGAGACGGGCCATGGAAATTGGTCCCTTCCCAGCCTAATAAAACTAGCCCTGAGCTGCCCCCAGAAATGGCAAATCAATCTGGCGCTTTATCCTCAGCTCTTTCTGATTGGCTTGGTGCGGTTGAAATTGAGGCAAAAGTTTTGGGGTTGATGTCAGCTGTGTAATGTCCACTGACATCAAGCCCAAGGGTTATTAATGCAGAGGTGTTTATCAGACACCCCTGTTACTAACCCTGTAGTCAAGAAATAAACATACACACAGAAAAGTTCTTTAATTGTAAAAAACATTCCTCAACAATCACCCTCTTTAACACATTTACTAACAAAAAATAAAAGTAATCCACAGGGGTCTGCCGCAATCCTTAATATGGAGGCAGCACAAAGATCCCCGACTCTGCTACATCTGGAGGCTGTGATGTGTGATGACTTCAGTAGCGTGACCTCTTGCCATAGCCGCTGGAACACACAGAGTAGCGTGAGAACAGCCGGCTGTGAAGTCATTGCTCGTCACTGCCACTGGTTCTCACGCTAGTCTCAGTGTGCTCCGGGGACTGTGGAGAGCTGTCACATTACTGATGTCACCACTCACCACTCAACCCAGCCTCTGGAAGTAGCAGAGACAGGGATCACTGTAGGACCTCCGTATGGATTGTGCTGGACCCTTGTGGATTACTTTTATTTTTGGTAGTAAATAGGTAAAAGAGAGTAGTTGTCGGGGAATGATTTTTACACTGTGTGTGTTTATTTCTTTTGATTACAGAGTCAGTAATGGGGTTGTCTGACAAACACCTTTCCATTACTAATCCCAGTGCTTGATGGCAGCTGTGAGTTTTGACAAATCACAGCAGTTGTCAAACCTATACACACGTGGTCAAAATTGTTGGTCCCCTTGGTCAAATATAGGTGACCCACCAAGTTTTGTAGAGGAAGACACTTCAGGACATACCGGCATATTATGTTCATATTTTTTTGTGTCTTGTAGATTGTTTTTTGCTGCTGTCTTTTTGTTTTAACTTGTATTGAATAAATTAGTGAGCTGCTTCCACAAATGGACTGATCACATCTTTTATTCAATTTCCTTCTTTGGAAACCTGAAGCAAATCCATGAGACATGGAAGTTTGCGTGCAACTGCCAAGTCTCCCGACCCGACTTAACTGCTTCAATTATGTTTATGAATTACTTAGCTTCATCGGCAATTGGGCTGGGTCTTCTGATGCGAGAATTCTCCGTGTTTCACACATGGGAGAAACCAACCTTACTTGTCCTTATTAGGCCAAATTCACACATTCAGTATTTGATCAGTATTTGACATCAGTATTTGTAATTCATAACCAGGGTTAAAAATGGGTAAAAAATACAGAGGTGGTGACATGTTTCTATTATACTTTTCCTCTGATTGTTCCACTCCTGGTTTTGGCTTACAAATACTGATGTGAAATACTGACTGTGTGTACATGGCCTTATTGTCCTTATTTTTACTCATTGCAATGAAAGTAATTTTGTAAAATAAAAAACTTTATGCCGTAAGTTTGGACAGGTCTGTGTTCTCTTGTTACGTCCGCAATGCGTTTTTCTTCCTGCATCGAAACCGCACCTTGCCACAATTTTCAGAAATGTAAATGTTGCAATTTTTCCACAATTGCAGCTCAAAATCGCACCATGGCCTCAATGTGTGAATGCAACCATAGGAATAAAATTAGGTTTTTTAGCTTACTAAAGGATATTTTTTAGGCTACATACATGTGCTCTTTTTTTGCCACAACCAAGGAAAAACAAACACATACTTTTGACGCAATTTTACAAAATCCTAGCAAAAATGTTGCAGCTCTACTGTGATGGTGACAAATAAAAATGTCATTTTACTTCACTTTCCAGACAAAGGTGTGGCTCATTTACTTATTTATGTTCTTCAGGTAATTCTATGAGCTCAACCACTTCGCCCAGACATATTGTTACCTGAATAATGTCCAATTATGTGTGAATTTATCTCACCACTTTACGCTCTATTCCATTCAGTTTAGTCAAGTAGGAAATCCTTTGTCATTTTATAATACAAATGGAATTATGATAAGTTGCTCTTCCAACAGCCACCACATCCCAAACTGGTGAACACACACACATAAATAAATGAAAGATGTCACTAGTATTTATTCTGCGCAAGCTCTTGAGTATTTCTATAGAGGTATTGCATGTGGAAGAATGAGTATTATAAAATGCAATATCATTAACTGCAGCACAAGTAGAGTTTTAGGCTTCTGTACTATTGTGATAATGGCCAGTATGAACAATGGCTGCGTTATCACTCGCAGCGCATAATATTATTCCAACATTACTCATAATCTCTCAATTATGTTGTGGAGACTGAAGAAGTCATCTTGAAGGGTAAATTGGAACCCTAGAAAGCTGGCTAGTGCAAACAAAATCTAGACTTTAAGTGTGGAATGAGCAACATGGACAGCAGAATGGATTAAATGTCAATCTATAAATGCTAAGGGCACGTTCAGATGAGGGTATAACAGTCAGTGCTGTGAGTGATCAATAATAAAATCTCACTAAACCCAAGAACAATTACCAAATTTTTAACAAGACTGAGATTCATAGAGCTTTTAGTACAAAACCTTCAGTTTTAGGCTATGGTCACATGACCATAGATTCTCTCTTCCGAGAGAATCGAGCCAATTATGTAATTGACACTCGGATCAAACTGTGATCAGCTTAGTGTGCTCCGATTCTCTTGGATGTAATTTTTGAAATTTCGATTGTTTGGGATGCAGGTGTTGAGGCATAGAATTTAATATGCTTCTCAGGCTAATGGTCATTTAACACAATCTTCATTCCTCATGAAAAGATTGGTGCTTAAGAAAATGGCATGATGCACCAGAGAGAGAGATCTCATTAAAGGCAAAGGATATGCAACAGTGACTTATATAAAGGTTGTGAGCAAAAATTATTATATTACTAAAATTCAAAACAAGTTTTTTATGAATAGCCAAATAACATACAAAGAGCATAAAAATAATTAAAAGTGAAAGAAACACACCGAGAACAGGCAATGGGCACGGTTATAGAACAAAACGACCAGAAACCCTTAATATAAATCAATACCCATGATTACATATGTGGTCCAGAGAATACATTGATTTTGTACAACACGCTCCTTCAGATCACACTGAAAACTGACTTTCACAGTATAATGCCAAATATCATTGAACGCATGATATAACTGAACCCAAAATAGGGAGTGAACACGATTAATAAAGTGTTAGTGCTAAGTATTAAAAGTCACAGTCATAAATGTGGGCCCTACTAATAGAGTGGCCAATAAATGAGTATAAAAAAACCACTGGACGGGATTATATATGGCCAAATGGATTGTAACCGTAAGTGTTGGTATATAAAAGAGCAGGGGGAAAGTGAATAACCCAACTCAAGATAGGGGAGAAAAGGAAAAAATAGAAGTTATCTGCACGTAACCTGTACCAAGTAAAATAAGCAGTAAGGGGAAAAGTTGTACCCTATTATGTCGGCCTACCGCACACAAACTAAGGCTAGAATAGCGAAAAACATCACAGCCACTGTTCCACATCTTTGGTGTTCAAAGAGATCTTCTCATAGTCAGTATTACAGGTTTCCATAACCGCTACTAGCAAAATATGCTTCTTTCCTTCCAATAGAGAGTAAATTTGCTGTACTTCCCATGCACTATTACCAAATGGACTCCATACTCAACTCAACTGGTCTCTATATAAAGATGCAGTTGTCTCTATAGCTTTGGTTCCCATAGACATCTGTGATGGTACATCTGGAGTGGAAGCTGCTCTACACAAGTGCTCTTGACTCTGGATGATTATCATTAACAGAGACCCTCTCTATACATTAAAATTGTAATAATTGGCCTCTCCTAGCAGGTATTTTAATTAATAGAAAGTTAAAATAACAATGTACCAAAATGTTAAACGCCTAGGAAAATTAAAAAAAATCTGTGGAGACTTACACTCTTTCCTCAATCACCCAGATAATTGAGGGTTGATAGAATAAGAGTAACAAGTCTGCATTACAGTAGCAGGCAGACACCTTCATAACAAGAACAGCTATCGTGATGGTAATGATCATTATTCTCCACAAGAGTGACAGCAACAGAAACACACATTAGTGACAGCCAAGATCTTCAGTGACAGATAAAGACAAATTACAGGTCCTTCTCAAAAAATTAGCATATAGTGTTAAATTTCATTATTTACCATAATGTAATGATTACAATTAAACTTTCATATACTATAGATTCATTATCCACCAACTGAAATTTGTCAGGTCTTTTATTGTTTTAATACTGATGATTTTGGCATACAACTCCTGATAACCCAAAAAACCTGTCTCAATAAATTAGCATATCAAGAAAAGGTTCTCTAAATGACCTATTACCCTAATCTTCTGAATCAACTAATTAACTCTAAACACATGCAAAAGATACCTGAGGCTTTTAAAAACTCCCTGCCTGGTTCATTACTCAAAACCCCCATCATGGGTAAGACTAGCGACCTGACAGATGTCAAGAAGGCCATCATTGACACCCTCAAGCAAGAGGGTAAGACCCAGAAAGAAATTTCTCAACAAATAGGCTGTTCCCAGAGTGCTGTATCAAGGCACCTCAATGGTAAGTCTGTTGGAAGGAAACAATGTGGCAGAAAACGCTGTACAACGAGAAGAGGTGACCGGACCCTGAGGAAGATTGTGGAGAAGGACCGATTCCAGACCTTGGGGAACCTGAGGAAGCAGTGGACTGAGTCTGGTGTGGAAACATCCAGAGCCACCGTGCACAGGCGTGTGCAGGAAATGGGCTACAGGTGCCGCATTCCCCAGGTAAAGCCACTTTTGAACCATAAACAGCGCAGAAGCGCCTGACCTGGGCTACAGAGAAGCAGCACTGGACTGTTGCTAAGTGGTCCCAAGTACTTTTTTCTGATGAAAGCAAATTTTGCATGTCATTCGGAAATCAAGGTGCCAGAGTCTAGAGGAAGACTGGGGAGAAGGAAATGCCAAAATGCCTGAAGTCCAGTGTCAAGTACCCACAGTCAGTGATGGTGTGGGGTGCCATGTCAGCTGCTGGTGTTGGTCCACTGTGTTTCATCAAGGGCAGGGTCAATGCAGCTAGCTATCAGGAGATTTTGGAGCACTTCATGCTTCCATCGGCTGAAATGCTTTATGGAGATGAAGATTTCATTTTTCAGCACGACCTGGCACCTGCTCACCGTGCCAAAACCACTGGTAAATGGTTTACTGACCATGTGTTATGACCCCAATGGCGAGGGTCTCAGAGGAACGTGGAAGTCTGCAGAATACAAAAATCCAGCTCATAGGGCAGTGGTAACTGGGTTGACCATATATCTACTCCTAACGCCAACACTAGAAGTAGCCGGGGATCATTCCTACGT